>NC_048219.1:89116336-89206483 GCF_002007445.2 Ailuropoda melanoleuca
AGGTGGCTACCGCTTCCCGGCGCCCTGACACGGCGGCTCCCTCCCCCTTCTGTTTAGCTTCCGATATCTGTGCGCGGTTTCACGGCTCCCCGCTTCGTACCTCGATACTCAGCGCTGGAGATGTTCATTTGTAGAGATCCAGATGTATCTTCCTGCGTCTCAGGCTGATTCCGTGGATGTTTCCTGCTGGTCTGGTACCTATCCAGCTCAACTCAGGGGACCGGCTGAAAAAGGGGTCTCCTACTCCTCCGCCATCTTAACCTCCAAAAGCCTTGTGTTAATTTTTTAAATGACTCTCTTCCTCCATCAGACTGTATATTCCATGAGGTCAAGAATTATGTCTGTTTTGTTCATCACTATATACCACATATACATAGTTCAGTAGATGGTCAATTGTTGAATTAATAGATGAAAAAAAATGCCTCCCATGGATTTGGTACTACTCTAAATCCACCAATAAACAGTAAACACATATGTATTGAACACTTACTAAGGCTAGGCAGTTTGCTGGGAATTTTTATATATATTATTTTGTTTACTTTTTTAAACAAACTTTCTTATTGAAGTATGATATGCAAATCGTTACACTTGATGAATTATCACATAGTGAACACTCCTATGTAACCACCACCCAAATCAAGAAACAGAGCATTAACTAGTGCCCCAGGAGTCCCTCTCTTGCCCATACCCTACCTTCCCCCTCCACACCAGTGGTACCATTATCCTGACTTCTAATACCATTGGTTAGTTTCTTCTCTGTTTGAACTTGATGCAAATGCAGTCGTTTGGTGTGAATTCTTTTGTGTCTGGCTTTATTTTCCTCAACATTATGCTTATGAAGTTCTTGTATGCTATTGCATGTGGCTATAGTTCTTCTTTAAAAAGATTTATTTATTTATTTGGGGGGGTAGGGGCAGAGGGAGAGGGAGAGAATCTCAAACAGATTTCCCACTGAGTGAGGAGCCTGACACAAGGCTTGATCTCATGACCCTAAGATCATGACCTGAGTGGAAATCAAGATTCAGTGGCTTAATGGACTGAGCCACCCAGGCACCCCTATAGTTCTTTTTTTTGGAGGTATAATTGACATATAACATTTTATTAGTTTCAGGTGTACAACATAATAATTCAATATCTGTATATCTTGTGAAATGATTACCACAGTAAGTCTAGTTAACATAAATCACCACACATAGTTAACAGGTTTTTTCCCCAGTTAACAATTTTTTTTAAGATCTACTCTCTTAGCAACTTTGAAATACACAATACAGTCTTAGTAACTATAGTCACTATGCTGATTGTACATTGCTGATTGTAGTTCTTTCAATATCCTTGCTATATTCTTTAAATGTGCTCCTTTATGTGACTATAGTACAAATTATTGCCTCAGTTGGTAGGCCTTTGGGTTATCTTTTCTTTGGTGCTGTTACAAGCAGTGCTGCTATGAATATTTTTGAATGTGTCTTTTGGTGCATTTCTGTTGGGTTATGTACCTGGGGTAGAATTACCTGGTCATAGGGTTGCATGTATTCAGCAATAATAGATATTGCCCTACCGTTCTCCACAATGACTATTGTATCAATTTGTGCTTCTGCTACCAGGCTGAGAGTTCTAATTGCTCTACCTCTTTGCATACACTTGATATGATCACTTTTTAATTTCAGACAGGTGGTAGATATGAGTGGTTCTCTGTGTGGCTTAACTGGCACTTACTTGATATCCAATAAGGTTGAGTACCTTTTCACTGTTTTTTTTGATATCCTCTTTTCTGAAGTGCCTGTTCATGTCTTTTACTGCTTTTTTTTTTGTTTTGTTTTGTTTTGTTTTTTTGTTTGTTTGTTTTTTTAGAAGTTAGGTTATCTTTACTCATTGACTTGTAGGCATTCTTTGTATATTCTGGATACTAGCTCTGGTTTGTTTTTTGTTGTTGTTGTTTTTGAGTTTTTTTGTGTTTTTAAAATTCTTCACAATAGTCCTGTGAGTTATTATAATGACATTTTACATAGGCAGCTACTGAGGTCAGAAAGGTTAATTCAGTTGCTGGTGGACATGTGAGGGATTAGAATATAAGAATTATTCCTTCTCTCCGGTGACTTAAAATCTATTTAGTTGGGAACATAACACTCAGAGAACAATTAGTGAGTAATACTAGCAAGTAAGTATTAAAGTATTAATCTGGGTGGTATAGGGTATGAATGAGCTTCCTGGAGAGGAAAGATTCAGTCTAGGACTTTAAGGACAGGTATAATTGAGGAAGTTCAAGAAATGAAATCACATTTCAGGGAAGGTGAACCACAGGAACAAAGGCAAGCATGGAGATGGAAGAAATAATGTGACTAACACCTTGACTTTGAGTAGTTCTTTGCAGGACTTTACAGTTGTCTTATGTAGGACTACATCCTTCATGAGGGCAGGGACCATGCCTGTTCCACTGACCAGGGCTTGTCCAGTGCTTACCATAGTGCCTGGCACATAGCAAGTGTTTAATAAGTACACTTAAATGAAATGAAAGAATGCATTCAATCCCAACAATATTCCTTTCAACTTAGTAGAATAGGATTTAAATGATCAAGGTTAGGATTTAAATTAGATGACCAACCTGAGGTCCTCAGCAGGATTTCTAAAGAAACTAGTGGTAAATTGTAATTGGAGGGAAAGATTATAGAGTTTGATCAGTTTAGACTTGATGTGGCATAGAGGAAAGTGTAAGGCATCACTGAGAGGTCTTGAACAGAGAGAGATGAAATGAAAACAATGTCTTGCAAAATTCCTGAGTAATTAAATGGAGGATGGACTGGAAGCAGGGGCCCAGTTAAGAGGCTGTTGCAATGATATCAGGATTTATTTACGTATTCAACAAACACCTACTGAAATCATAATACACATCTGGTGCTAAGCTCCATGCTAATGAAGGATAGCAAGAGGTGTAAATTGTGCACCTCGCTGTCAAGGAGCTTATAGTCTGAGAGGAGAGGTAAGACAAGCACAAAAATGACTGTAACTCATGGGAGGAAGTTTGAGAAAGGGCACAAATCAAGACTGTGGAGTCAGGGGAGGACAGCACCCATTTTGCTGGGGTGTCAGGAAGCTGTCAAGTCGTCTTCTATAGCAACACTTCTACCTGCCTCTGCCTTCCTGCTCCCTTGTTCCTCTGTGTCATGTTCTCCACTTTATTATCTGGAATTATCTTCTTTATGGTTGTACTTGTCTCCTGTTGGTTTCTCCCCTCCCCCATTAGAATGCAAGCTCCAAGATAGAGAGTACCTATTTGTCTTCTCATTTCTGTATTTCTAATTCTTCACCCAGTATTTGGAACTAACAAATTTTTTAATAAAAATTTGGAATGAATGAAATGACATTGAAGTTGGATCTCTTAGGATAAGCAGGATGTGGACATTCAATAAAGGGGAAGGAGAGACATTATTTTAGGTGTAGGGTACTTGAAGGCCCATAGGGAGTGGAGAATGAAAGATGGATATGGAAAATGGACTTATGGAAGACTATGGAGATACCGTAGTGGATTACATATGGAGAATAAGAGAAAGCAAATGATGATTCCAAAATTTGTGCCTTTGAAGCCTGATGGAATGGGGATAGAGAGAAGGACAGAATGAGGGAAATTGAGAAGACAAGCCAGTTTAATGGGGAGTGATTGACAGCCTCAGGGGTCATATCTTGTGAGCAACTGCACAGACTGGATTGAAATGCACATTCAACTCTGAACAAGATCAGTTGAAACTCACCATTGTAACACTAGTAACTTGTGCTAAGGACAGTTTCTCAGAGGGAGAAAGTCCAGAAAAAAGGAGCACTTGGAAAGAGCCCAAAGTTTTGGGAACTGATTGAGAAGAATCCACAAGGAGGTGGGGAAGGACCAGTGAATTGAGAAGCAGTCAACAGTATGATCTACCACAAGAATTCTGAAAACAGGGAGGTTAGCGGTCTCTAGGCCTGTCAGATAGAGGGCAATGCCATCTTCAAAGGAAGAATTTTTATAGGATGATGGAAAAAACATTGCTTTGTGGTAGGGATAGATCAGAGGGCAGAAACAGGGAGAGAAAATTGTATGGTTGTTTGAATGTGAAGAGAGTATTTAAAAACTATTATTTATTAAAAAATTTTTTTTAAAATTTATTTGACAGAAAGAGAGAGAGAGAACACGCACAAGAAGGGGAAGCAGCAGGCAGAGGGAGAAGCAGGCTCCCAGCTGAGCAAGGAACTTGACATGGGGCTCGATCCAAGGACCCTAGGATCATGACCTGAGCCGAAGACAGATGCTTAACCAACTGAGCCATCCAGGCGTCCTAGTTACTTATAATTCTATCACTAAGAGATAAACATTGTAGACACTTAGGTGTATTTTCTCTTCATCACATATATAGTTGGTAACGTGCTGTAAGCACAGAATTGTATCATGTTTTTCCGCATAAGGAATTTTCCATACGAGTGCAGATGGTTCGTAAATGCACATTTTAGAGACTATATAATAAACATCAAGGGGATAAATATACTTTTCAAAGCCTATTAAAATTTGATTTTCTGCACTTTTCATTATTAAAAATAATGGTGTTGTGAACATCTTTGAAAAAAATTTTTTCTATCTTACATTATTTCTAAAGGCTAAAGTTTCTAATTAGTTATTAAGAATAGCATTTATTTTCTGATTGTGAATGTATTGCATTTTCATTATAGAAAATCTGAAAAATGAAGAAAATCCCAAATCAGGAAATAAATGTCATTTACAGTTACCCTACTTAGAGATAACTACTGTTAAGATTTGTTCTCATATTCTGCTTATTTATTTATCTGCTAATCTAAGTGGAATCATACTCCATATACCACTTTATAATCATTCAAAGCTTAGTATTTTATTAATCCTTCCTCACTTAACTAAAATCTTAGTAATTCTTAATTGTAATATAATCTCATAATTTCTAATGATTTTTGGCATTTCACAGTATCCTGTGACCATAGTTTAGTTAATAATTCCTGTAATGATAGACATTAAGGTTGTTTCTGGGTTTTGCTGTCTTTAATATGCTATGACTAATATCTTTGTAGATGAATTTTTATATACATCCACGATCATTTCCTTATAATGCCATCTGAGAAATATTTAAAAATATTTTTGTGAATATTATTGAATTGCCATCTGGGAAGGTTGTACTCATTTATGTCTGTCATATGTACTTCAGACTTTCTGTTTCTCCACACTCAGATCACTGTGTGATTATTAAAAACAAACAACATTTAATAACTTGGTAAGTGAAAAAACTATTTTTAATTTGAATTTCCTTCAAGTCTAGTGAAGGTTTCATATATTTATTGGCCATCTGTATACCTTCTTTTGCAAATTTGTTATTTATAACCTTTGTCATTTTTGTGGGTCCTGATATATGTTGGGAGCTGCTTGTGAAAAAGCCTGATGAGTTTAAGCTCTAGTATATATTTTTCTTTTTTGTGAGTTGTCTCATGTCTCCTGGTCATTAAAGATATATATAGATAGATATATACACACATATACACACATTTATATATATTTATATATATACATATATATATTTAGATAAGGATACTCATTATGTTCAAATGTAGAATGAAAAGAGCTGAAAATGTCGGAAGGGGATATACAGGAGAATTTTAGATTCTAGAAGGGGTGTGAGATGAAGTGGAAGAATATTGAACCTCAAAGGCAGGATGCAATGGGAGATGGCATTTTGGCTTTGGGAAACATTTTATGGTATCTCTTTTATTCCTTTTCTGGGTTATTACTAGTTCTGGGGCATCATCCTTTAATTACAGCCATTTATTTATTAAAAGATTTATTTATTTTAGAGAGAGAAGGAGAGAGTGCAGGGGGAGGGCTGGAGGGAGAGGGAGAGAGAAACTCTAGGCAGACGCCGCACTCAGCATCTGGACATTAGCAAAAAGTCATGAATCTACTCTGATTGGATGCTAGAAAATCATAATTATTTTGAGTTATGGTGATATCTGAGATTATCTTGAAGGATAAACCTTTAGGATAAACTTGAACTCTGTTAGGGTATGTCATGAAGAAGAATTATCTGCATCTATGAATTCATTATATTTTATGATTATAAGGTGGTATTGCAGAGTCTTATATTCACTATTGCCACATTATAAAAAGCCAACAAATCAATTGAAGAAATTGGCATCTGTTAAAGATATGAAAGGAAATTTTCTATTTTTAGTGACTGGTAAATTGTGAAAAACTGTCTCATGAGAAAATCCATTTTGGTACTTGGAAGTAGTATCATATGGTAGGATGTTTGGTGTGATATTTCTTTGGTGGCAGCTCCCACTGCTGAATACTTTCTTATTTGCTTTTGTAGAAATCTAGGAAGGGACTTTAAATTTTTTAAAAATTATTTATTTATTTATTTCAAAGAGAGAGAGAGGAGAGAGCACACAAGCATGAGCAGGGGGAGGGGGAAGGGCAGAGGGAGAAGTAGGCTGCCCCCCCGCCCAGCAGAGAGCCTGATGCGGGGCTAGCCCATGGACCCTGGGGTCATGACCTGAGGGAAGGCAGCCCAACCACCTGAGCCACCCAGGGGCCCCGGGTAGGGAATTTAAAGCATTATAACAAACTGAGGGCTTCAGAGGGGCGGGGGGTGGGGAAATGGGATAGGCTGGTGATGGGTATTAAGGAGGGCATGTATTGCATGGTGCACTGGGTGTTATACGCAACTAATGAATCATGGAACATTACATCAAAAACCAGGGATGTACTGTATGGTGACTAACATAATATAATAAAAAAATTATTATTAAAAAAATAAAATAAAAGAGGGCAAGATTGGAAGGGGGGTCGAGAGGAGAAAAAAGAAATTAAGAAAATTCATAGGTAGTTTTGACCAAAAAAAAAAAAAAAAGGAAAAGAGGTAACAGATGCTTCCTTGATATGTGAAGAAAAGGGAACTCTATCACTGCACTCTTCCCCCCCAAAACCTATAACCTCAGTTTGTGAGAAAAATATCAGGAAAAATCTGAATAGAGGAGCCCCCTACCTCAAAACTGTCAATGTTATCTAAAATGAGGAAAGCCTGAAAAATTGTAACAACCAAGAGAAGCCAAAGGAAACAACAACTAAATGTAATATGGGAAACTGAACGAGATCCTGCAACAGAGAAAGGACATTAGATTAAAAAGTAATGCATGGAGTAAAGTAATGGACTTCATTTATTAATAATGTATCAATAAAGGCCCATTAATTTAAAAAAAATAAAGGATTATCAATTTGCATCTGAATGTGTGCTTGTGGGCATTGAGGGTGATTGGGAGGAGTCTGGGACATGTTGAGATGTGTGAAGTTTCTTGGAACTTCTCCTGGGATCATGATAATGATTCATTGCTCTTTGGGGCCTGTCTCCTTTTGTAGTACTGGTTTCTTTTCCTGAGGGTAGCCCTGCTTATCTTCTGAGGCTTGGGGAGCTGATGTTTGCTCTGTGTCAGCAAGATCTGCATCAGGCAGATGCCCCTTGGTGTAATGTTGTAATGCTTGGCTGTCACTAAAGATGATAGGACACTCTGAGATCTCATGGGTGAGGGATGCAGTTGACTGGTTGTTGAGGAGCTCTGGGCTTGATGATCTAGCTGTCTGAGCTTGATTTTGCTGCTCCATTTGGGTCACGTCCATTTGTTGCAGTATCTTCTCTTGCAGGTACTGGTACAGAGGACTGGAATGGACTGTACCCCTCTCCACAAAACCAGGCTCTTGGTCTGTCTGTATCTTCTCTTCAAGGCTGGACTGGGGGACTGAAACATCATATCTTTTCTTGGCTGGATTTTGTTGGTCATTGGCTTCTGACAACTCTTGGGGGCTTTCATCCTCTTCCAACGTTGCAGTTTCCTCTCTTTCAAGGTGTGTTTTGGGAGATGCTGAATTGTCCTCATCCAGATTTTTTACTGGAGCCTCCTGGGTCTCTGGTGCTCTACCTTCCTCTCCTTTGGTACTTAGGCACTGGACCTTTAGCTTTCTTCTGGTGTCTTCCTTTGCTGGAAGCTGCCTTATGGAAAACTGGTCAGTGAAGTCTGCCTCCAGAGTACCTGGGATCTCTGTCTCCAAGGACTTTCTGTTTTTACCTCTTGCTGTGGACTCCTGTGCCTCTGGATGTCCATCAGGGTGCACAGCTGGACCCGGGCCTTTGGTCCCTGAACCCAGACTCTTGTGCTCTTCTCTGGCAGCCCATTCTGGTTCTTCGGTGAGCTTCTTATCCTCTCCTCCGACTGCCAGCACCACTGCCCCCTGAGTTCTGCTTTCCTGACCCAGAGCTACCTGTTTCTCAGTGTCTGCATTATTATTTTGACTTCTTTCCACAGACTCTCTAAGAGGGTCTACTTGATTCTGGGAATCCCCTTGCACAGGCAGGTCAGTTGTCTCTGAGCTGCTATCACTATCCTCTGGAGTCAGGCTGTTGGGAATTTCAGAAGAACCCTCATTATTCTGTGTGACTGTGGGCTCGGGATCCTCTCCCTGGTAAATATCATCGTCCTTGACTGGCTTGTCATGAGTCTTGGTGACCTTCTTATTTTCTCCAGAATGGTTCTTGAGTGGTGCTAATTCCTGTGTTCTTTCTCTTGCTCCTGGTGTCCCTTCTGCTGCAGGGGCATTTTTGCTGCTCAGAAGTATTTTTGCTGTGCCTTCCTCAGCATGTCTTGCCTCTTCTCCTGGGGTGACTGCTCTTTCAATTTCAGGATGATTCTGATCTCCTCCTTCTGAGCTTAACTCTTGTGTTTTAGAACCTTCTTCAGCATCCCTTTCTTTTGATGACTCTCGGGGTTCCTCATACTTTCCATCCTGTGGTTGGTCTTCCAGGGTTAGTAGCTGAATTTTTCTCTCATTTTCTTTCTGCCCTGCTGTTTCATGGGCCTCAGGGCCTCTCCTCTCTTTCCTTACAGCCCTAACATCAGGTGTTTCTGAAACAATTCTGCTATCACCTTGGACAGGCAGGTCCTTTGTTTCATGTTCTTTTTCTTGTGCTGGTAGTTCTTGGGTCTCAGTTACTCTACCATCATCCCCAGGTTCAGCTGGATTCTTTGTCTTAGGTGGTGTCCTGTCGGCATCCTCTCCTTGTCCTTGGATCTCAGGTGTTCTACCATCATCCTCAGAATCAGTTGGTTTCTCTGTCTGCAATGGCTTCTGGGCTGCAGCTTGTTTTGGCAGGTCAGCGTGCTCTGAACTGGGCTCATATTTTCCTGGCAGTGACAGTTCTTGTGTTTTAGAATGTTCCTTAACACCCTTTCCTGCTGCAACTTCCTGATCTTTGGAAGGCCTCTGTGCTATTTTTTCTGGTAGAGAACTTTGGGTTCTTAGGTTCCCTTCCTGTTCTCCACATCGATCCCATGTCTTAGTGTCTCTTTGCTCCCTGACTGGTTTGTCTCCCTCCATGGGACTCTCCTTATCCTGTTCCTCCTGCTTTGTGGGACTGTAGATCTGTTCTGATTCTGCTGTTGGCTTATTTGTCTCAAGTTGAGCCCCATTGTCTCCTGTTGCTGGTACATCCTGGGCCACTTCCTGGTTCTGTTGATCTCCTTCCGTGTGTTGGTTCTTAGGGTCATTGGGCCCAGGTGTGTCTACTGGCAGTTTGCAAGTCTTGGTGTTTTCAACCCCATTGTGTCCAACTGCTCCCCTTTCCATTGGGCTGAGCTGAGCTGATGATGTCATTCCTGAAGGAGGCACCACTCTGTCTTGAGTTGGTGGTATTTGCTCTGTCCACTGGCCAGGGCCACTGGTCCCCTGAAGATCCATATCATTTGGTTTCTCCTCTGGTTTAGACACTTGTCTTGGTTCTGGTTTTAGTAATGACTGTATATCAAGATAGCAGAGGTTCAACAAGTTGAAGATTGCAAGAACAAATTCCTCAAAACTGATAGTGCCATTGCTGTCAGTATCCAGAAGGTTCAAGTTTCTCTTCACAGCATGAATGGCATGTGGCTGCATGAAAACACAGTGAGGAATCAGTCTATTTATATATGTTCAAGCACCCCGAGTGTCTACATGTCTCCCAAGAATGTTCTTTTCTTTTTTTTCTAACCTTTTTCCTCAGGAACTAGTGAAATTTCCCCAAACAGTAAGAATTTGTTGATTCTGGATACCATTTTTCATCAGAGAGCTATGCTAAGAAGGAGTTTTTATGTCACTATGAGTTGCATTTAGTTGTACACTGGCTCATGACTCCTCTCAGAACGTATTTGCTGAAGCATAGCCCCAGTGAGAAAAACCTTATTTTCCTTTGTAAGAGTGATTAAGCAATTGCACAGAGTAGGGAGCTGAGACTGAAAAAAGTTCAAAATCAGTGAGTGCTGAGAGTTGGTAGCCAAATATAAAACAGGCAGGGATCACCTATACCCATCTTGCATAGATTATGGAGAAAGGGTAAGTGGGGAAGAATCTCCACAGCTCTGTGAACATCTCACCTGAAGAATGTCCCCAAACTCGCCCTGGATGAGCTGTTTCAGCTCTGCGCAGGTTAGTGTTGCCTTGTCACCATCTTCTTGGGCATACTTGTGGAATGTCTTGATTACACAGAGGACATCTTTCAGGAGCCGAGGCATCTTTCCCAACTCAGGACACTGTGAGAAAGAACAAACAAAGGCAGCAATCTCTATGACATCGGCCAAAACAACCTTTTTCATGACACATCTCCAAAGGCAAGAGAAACAAAAGCTAAAATGAACTTGTGGGACTTCATCAAGATCAAAAGCTTCTGCACAGCCAAGGAAACAGTCAAAAAAACTAAGAGGCAGGCCACGGAATGGAAGTATATTTGCAAATGACACTACAGATAAAAGACTGGTATCCAAGATCTACAAAGAACTTCTCAAACTCAATATGGGAGAAACAAATAAACAAACCACAAAATGGACAGAAGATATGAACAGACACTTTTCCAATGATGACATACAAATGGCTAACAGACACATGAAAAAATGTTCAAAATCATTAGCCATCAGGGAAATTCAAATCAAAACCACACTAAGATACCACCTTACGCCAGTTAGAATGGCAAATTGACAAGGCAAGAAACAACAATTGCTGGAGAGGATGTGGAGAAAGGGGATCCCTCCTCCATTGTTGGTGGGAATGCAAGTTGGTACAGCCACTCTAGAAAACAGTATGGAGGCTCCTCAAAAAGTTAAAAATTGAGCTACCCTATGACCCAGCCATTGCACTACTGGGTATTTACCCCAAAGATACAGACATAGTGAAGAGAAGGGCCATATGCACCCCAATGTTCATAGCAGCATTGTCCGTAATAGCTAAATCATGGAAGGAACCGAGATGCCCTTCAACAGATGACTGGATTAAGAAGCTATGGTCCATATATACAATGGAATATTACTCAGCTATCAGAAAGAACGAGTTCTCAACATTTGCTGCAACATGGAAGGCACTGGAGGAGATAATGCTAAGTGAAATAAGTCAATCAGAGAAAGACAAATATCATATTATTTCTCTCATCTATGGAACATAAGAACTAGGAAGATTGGTAGGGGAAGAAAGGGATAAAGAAAGGGGGGGGTAACTCAGAAGGGGGAATGAAGCATGAGAGACTATGGACTCTGAGAAACAAACTGAGGGCTTCAGAGGGGAGGGGGGTGGGGGAATGGGATAGGCTGGNTGAGGGCTTCAGAGGGGAGGGGGGTGGGGGAATGGGATAGGCTGGTGATGGGTAGTAAGGAGGGCACGTATTGCATTTTGCACTGGGTGTTATACTCAACTAATGAGTCGTCGAACTTTACATCAGAAACCAGGGATGTACTGTATGGTGACTAACATAATATAATAAAAAAAACATTAAAAAAAAAAACAAAGCTCATTTCCTAAGAAGGGTCCTTCAGGAAGGAGATACAGAGGTCATCCTTTTTTCTGTCCCTCCCCCAGTTCCACTGGCATCATCTGCTCTATTCTATCTATCTCTATTAAGATACTGTATCTGAATTCCAATGATTTAGTTTTGTACCAGGTAATGGTGAGATCAGATCTGGCACAGGTAGGTATTGGAAGTGACACATCATCCCACCCTGTGGAAAACAGCGGCACTCATGTCTTCAGAGAAAGCTTTATTGCAAAAGGAAGTGGAAAAAAGAACGCAAATATAAGTACTGAAATGCGCAAATGATGTCAACAAAACGGGACCAATCCTTCCAGCCTTAACTGAGAGTGTCCACCTGTTTTCTCCCACTTTGGGTCAGTCTAACTCCTCTTCTTAGGAAAGTATAATTTTTTTTTTAAAGAAACAGGCTCTTTTTTTTTTTATTATTTGACAGAGATAGAGACAGCCAGAGAGAGAGGGAACACAAGCAGGGGGAGTGGGAGAGGAAGAAGCAGGCTCATAGCAGAAGAGCCTGATGTGGGGCTCGATCCCAGAACGCTGGGATCACGCCCTGAGCCGAAGGCAGACGCTTAACCGCTGTGCCACCCAGGCGCCCCAGGAAAGTATTATTTTTAAAGTTAGTAAAGCTTCTAGAGGAAAGAGAAGTAATGCCAAGAAAATTGACTTCTCTATATGCAGACTGAAGCCACATATTTTTACCAAGAAGACATGGCTCAGTGAACTCACTGGTAAAACAAATAGAATTCTGACCCCTCAGTCATTACCCATCATTTAAACGACTCTGTATTTTCAATTTAGTATTGCTCTGAGTCCCGTGTCTTGTTACATAGTATTCATGCCTATGTCATACAGTTTGTATTTTTTTAAAAAGATAGTGATCCAAGCAAAGAATGCATCTGGGGGTCTGGAGTTCCCAGTTTAGTGGGATTAATAGTGGTCAACTTAGACTTGGGGTAGGTCTCCTCTGGAATCCTTACACAATCTCACATATAAGCAGAGCAGCAACCAAGATCCCAAGTATGCTCAAGCATGTGGTCTATGAGGCTTACCTTGTTTCACGAATGAGAGCAAGTAGAGTAAAATGGGCAGCGGGCTGTGAGCCGACAGCAGGCGCTGAAACCTTTTATTGAGTCCCTAATTGCACAGTTAGGAAGGAGACACCCTCTGGGTCTAATGCCCTGAGTCGTCACCACCAAACCCAGTCTCTTCTCTTTGTCTACTCACAGCTTCTCTTATTATTTTTATTTCCTTCTTTAGGCAGGTTCAGTTAAGTCTTGGCTTCAGACTCATCCAAAGGAAGGAGAGGGGATATTTTGTTTCATTCACTGACTTGCAGGGTACAGTTTTGAAGGACCTTTGGAGTGGTGTTGGCTTTTATTTTTTTTAACCTAAGAGCACAATTACATTTCTGTTTGACAAATCATAGGGCTGGCAGGGACCTCAGAAGTCATCTGATTCCTTCCTCTGCCCACAGGGTGGACTGTATTTGACCCAGCTGGACAGATGGATGTCAATCATGTGTTTAAAAATAGAGGCCCCATTAAGCCATGTGACAAGAGTGGCAATACCAGTTGATTGAGGTGTTTCAATGCTCTGCTGTCCTTGCCCAGAGGCAGAGTTAGGAAAAAAAAATCTTGCTGGGTGTGCAGAACTTTGTTTACCTAGAATGTGCTATTTTAAAAAAAAGTGATTGTTATCTGCTCTCTAAAGGTGCTTTTATAATCCAATGAGCTTAGAAATGGGCATCCATATTCCTGTGTTCTTTCTGTAAAGGGGAAAGGGAGAGCTGGAAACCGCCAATCTGAAGATAGGTAGGAGAGAGCCTGAGATGCTAAACTGGTAGATGTTTTTTATTACCTTCTAGATCTCAGTCCCTCTTTGCAGAGAATATTTAGTTAACAGGAGAATTAGATTAGTTGTTTTATTAGATATTTAAAAAGAGAACAGGGTATGTCTTAAAGTATTCTTGCCTGCTTGTAAAAGCATGTAAGAAATAGACCCATGAAAACAACTCTAAAAGGCAAAGACCAAGAGAATGGAGGGGCGGAGATGGGGGGTAATTTTACAAGAAGACTGAAGCTAAGGGCAGAATTGATATTGAGCAAAACATTGTTCTGATCTTCCTGATAATTAAAGCAAGTATAAGGGAACTGAGTGTTGAGGGTGGGGGTGGGAAATCCATGTTGATAGTTCCCACCTGAAAAAAAATTTCTCAACATTGTCCTAAAAGGCAGAAGCCTCTGCCTGAGAATTGGGATTGGCATGTGAAGGTCATCTTAATTCTGTTCAATCAATATCTCCTGACTACCAACTATTTCTCAGCCACTATGCTAGGCACTGGGGTGTTTAAAGTTGAGTAAATTCTGTCTCTCTGCCTTGGAGGTCACAGGCCAGTTTCATGAGAAATGGTTGAAGGAAACTGAGTATCTTCAAGGTTGAATTGGAAAGAAAGACTTAGGGGGAACATAACAGCTGTTTTCAAATATTTGAAGGGTTTTCATGGGGATAAGGAATGGGATAGGAAGAGAAAGGAACTTACATTCATTCAACACTTAAGACATGTCAGGTACTTTACGTGGGCTGTCTTACTTAATCCTCATAGACCTTTGTAGTTATTATCCTCTTTTAGCAGGTAGGGAAGTTAAGGCTCTTAGCTGTTAAGTAACTTGCCTATGGCCATGTGCCTAGTAAATGGCAAGCCTGGATTTAGAATTGAAATACTTCAAGAATATCTCTGAGCTCATGGGATCTTCATTATGTTGAATTCCTTATTCTGTGTAATGCCAGAGAATAGAGCTAGAGTCAACGATTGACAATTTCTAAAAAGAAGTCTTTAGTTTTTATTAAGAGCTCTTTAAGGAACAGTGTTGTCTGACAATGATGCAGACTGTTCCTAAGGTGACAAGATTCCTGTTACTGGAACTGTCAAATAGAGGCTGAATCACAAACCATTGGCTAGGTTATAGGGGAGTCCTCCAACAGCAGGAGGTAAGACCGGAGTGACTTAACGGGGAAGAGCATTGAACTCTTTCAACCCTAAATGTCTATGTTTTTAGGTTATAGTTTCTATTTAGAAGGTCAGGTTTGGATCTTGAACAATGTAAGATCTGGCTCCCCAGCCCTTTTACAGACATTCCTATTTTTTCAGAGCTTACTTAAGACCATTTAATTAATACCCATACTTCTGTGTGGGTAGTGACTCAAGGGATGGCAGAAGCAGGAAAGAGATGGGAGGAGAGGATAAGAATAATTTTTCATTGAAAAAAATTCTTTAGACTGCTATGCAATAAACCACAAATAATTCTATTACCAAAGAAAAGACTCAGGCTGCCCTTTTTTCTTCTAAAAAATAGCTCTATTAGTCCCTCCATGATGTCCTCTCCCTTCTAATTTTGTGTAGGGATAATGAAGAAAGGGGGAGAGACAGAATGAAAAGAAATTGATTAATAAAGAACTATGTCTGAGGTGCCTGGGTGGCTCAGTCCATTAAGCGCTGGACTCTTCACTTGATCTTAGCCAAAAGGCCGAGAAGCAATAGTGCTGAACTCTAGATTTTAGGTTGGTAATGATCTCAGGGTCCTGGAATGTAGCCCCAGCTGAGCTGGAGCCGGCTTGAGATTCTCTGTCTTTCTCTCTCTGCCCCTCCCCTCTCATGTGTGTGCCATCTGTCTCTCTTAAATAAATACATACATACATAAATACATAAATAAATAAAAATAAAGAACTATGTTTAAGAACCTCTTACTTTTCAAAGGTCACAACTGAAGTCTTCAATGAAGGCTCGAAATAAAACCAATATGATGGCTACTTTGGAAAAGATGGCTAATAAAGCAATTTTTAAAAAGATTTATTTATTTATGAAAGAGAGAGCCATGTGTGAGTGGGGGAGGGGCAGAGGAGGAAGAGAGACAAGCTGATTCTGCACTGAGTGTGAAGCCCAGACGTGGGGTTCGATCTCAGGACCAGAGATCATGATCTGAGCTGAAATTGAGTCCTACGCTTAACTGAAGGAGCCACCCAGGTGCCCTGCTAATAAAGCAATTTTTAATGATTCTCTGTAATACTGGAAAATGTGTCAAGCAAAAAAGACTTCAGTTTATATAATTTCATTATCTTTTTTCTTATTATAAAAGTGTTCAAGATGATGGTGGACGGAGAAAATGTATATTCTTATGTCTCTCCGGGAATCTTCTAAAATAAAAATATACAAGAAGAAAAAAATGAACCAGAATTATAAGCAGAACTGTAGAATTGCAACTTAGATTTAGGAAATTTATGGAAGTTGAAAAGTGGATGATTGAATGTTCATAATAGAAACAAGTAGGGAAAGGCACAACCCAGAATATGTTATGAAGGAGGGGCAGAGGTGAAGGCAGATACAGTGGAGGTGGGAGTGGGAAGTGGAGCTTTAAATAGGGAAAGTAATTGAAAGTTTTTGTGAGGAACTTCTGTCTCAGTGGCCATTCTCATATCCCTCCTCCACTTTGGAGCATAGAACATAGATACCTGAGCATACTGCCTAACCTTCCTAGCAAAACTCCAAATGGCTCTTCCCTAAAGATATTGAACAGAATTCCTAGAAATGCTAAACGTAAACTCCTTGAGAGCAGGACTCTGTATCTTATTTTCCATATTGTCCTCAGAAGCTGTATGAATATCTGGACTATAGTAGGTGCTCTGTCATATTTGTTGATTAATAGATGGACTAAAAGCTAAGGCATCTAGTATAGATATTAATGCTCTGGGAAAACCCTCTCCATATGGCATTAGTGGGGGGTGGGGAAAGGGTAGGTCTGCAGCCTGACAGCCATTTCTCTGCAAATTGACAGGTTTCTTCTCCAACCTGCGACAAGTCCCATCTAGGTAAGAGAGTTGGTGTGAAACAGACCTATTTATTCAAATCAGAAGAAACTCAGATCTTTTAATTGATATAAAGGGGCAACTAAGAATATTCAGGGATATTAATAAATCAGCAGCATAAAAAAAAAGAACATGATAAGCAGACAAACTGACCCCAGAGGAAATAGATATAATTCAGGAAGCAGAAGAGAAATTAAAAAAAAAACCTCTCTAATTAATATACTCCAAATATATTAATTGAGGCAAGACCAGGATGCTCTAAAAGAGCAATCAGAGAACAAAAATCAGAGAAAAAATGATATTTTTAGATTAAATTAAATAAAAAATGAAATAAAATAAATAAATGAAATAAAAAAAGAACAACAGAATTTTAAAAACCTCACAATGTTGACAAAGTCCTTTAGAATGGCATTATCCAATAGAACTTTAGATATTTGCACTGTCCAGTGTGATAGCCATCAGCCATATATGTGGCTTGAAATGCGGCTAGTGTGACTGAGAAACTAAATTTTTAATTTTAGTTAATATGTATTAATTTAAACTTAAATGCAAATAGCCACATTCACCTAGTGGCTACCTCATTGGATAGTACGATTTTAGAATATAAAGCAAAAAGAGAAAGAAATGTAAGAGGTGGGAGAAAAGGTAAGAAACATACATAATCAACTTAGGAAAGCCTACTAAAAGGAACATCAGAAAGATGAAACAGAGAGATAAAAGATTAATTTATCAAAACATTAAATGAAGATTTCCTAGAGACTTCAGATTTTAAAAAGTCCACAAAATGTTCATCTAGATATATCCTTGGAAATTTCAGAGCATCAAGGATAAGGAAAAGAAAGGTCAAGTGTCTTGCCCAAGGCTACAAATCTATTAAGTGGTAAACCTAGTTTTTGCTCCTAGGCAATCTTGCTTCTGTGCCTATGAGCTTAACATAACAATGTAGCTATTTATTGATTTCCAAGTGTTAGAGTCTGTGTATGTACAAATCATGCCATATTTGGTTGTGGTTGGAAAGGTAAAAGTGGAAGTGATACTGTCAAAAGTTGATGGAAAAAGAAAAGTATATTATTTTGAGTTAGAAAGGTAATAGAAGACTAGAATAATGAAATATTAAACACTGAGAAAGGGGGTGGAGAAGAGAGGCAGTGTGATTTAAATCTTCCCTTTTCTTCGTGGATATATTATTTTATTTTTTTTAAAGATTTTATTTATTTATTTGTCAGAGAGAGTGAGCACAATCGGGGGAGTGGCAGGCAGAGGGAGAAGCAGGCTCCCCACTGAACAAGGAGCCCGATGTGGAACTCAATACCAGGACGCTGAGATCATGACCTGAGCTGAAGGCAGATGCTTAACTGACTGAGACACCCAGGCATCCCAATCGTGAATATAACATTTTAAATAGATAAATTTTACTACCAGAGGTTAATATCAGAAGATCCACAAATTTTTTTTTTTTTAAAAAGAGTGTTTCTCTGAGGAATGGGACTGGGGTTCAAAAGATTACTGGATCTTAGGGTAGTTCTATTTTTAACTTTTTGAGGACCCTCTATACAGTTTTCCACAGTGGTTGCACCAGGTTGCATTCCCACAAACAGTGCACTAGTGTTCCTTTTTCTCCACAACCTCGCCAATACTTATTGTTTCTTGTGTTATTGATTTTAGCCATTCTGGCAGGTATGAGGTGATAGCTCATTGTAGTTTTGATTTGCGTTTCCCTGATAATGAGTGATCTTGAGCATCTTTTCATGGGTCTGTTGGCCATCTGGATGTCTTCTTTGGAGAACTGTCTGTTCATGTCTTCTACCCATTTTTAAATTGGATTATGTGTTTTGGGCTGTTGAGTTTTGTAAGTTCTTTATATATGTTGGATATTAGCCCTTTATCAGCTATGTCATTTGCAAAGATCTTTTCCCATTATGAAGTTTGCCTTTTAATTTTGTTGATTTTTTCTTTTTCTGTGCAGTTTTTTATTCTGATGTAGTCCTAATAGTTTATTTTTGCTTTTGTTTCCCTTGCTTCAGGAGCTATATGTAGAAAGAAGTTGCTATGGCTAATGTCAAAGAAGTTACTGCCTGTGTTCTCTTCCAGGACTTTAATGGTTTCAGGTCTCATATTTAGGTTTTTAATCCATTTTGAATTTGTTTTTGTGTGTGGTGTAAGAAAGTGGTCCAGTTTCATTCTTTTACATGTTGTTGTCCAGTTTTCCCAACACCACTTGTTGAAGAGACTGTCTTTATCCCATTGAATATTCTTCACTGCTTTGTCAAAGATTAATTGACCATATAGTTGTGGATTTATATCAGGATTTTCTGCTCTGTTCTATTGATCTATGTGTCTATTTTTGTGCCAGTTCCATACTATTTTGATCACTAGAGCTTTGTAATACAACAGTTATTTTAAACAATCTCCACTCCCTTCGGTTATCTGAAGGGATAACCCCCTCCCCCACCTTTGGAAGATGGTCCTGCCTGTTTACTTCATAAAGAAAATAAAAGTCATCAGAGGATAATCCCTTAACTTTCTTCCACCAAACTACAAATTTACTGGCACTTATTTACATGCATGGTTTCTTTCTGTTTCATTAGAAAAGGTATCCATCTAAGCCTAATCTCTCTTTCTCCTGGATCCTGTTTTTTTCTTGCCTTCCCAGGAAATCTATGTTGATAATTCCTTCTCTTTTCTATACTGCAGTCTCTCTTTATTGGTTCCTTCCCATCAGCATTTACACCGGCTTAAGTCTCTCCTATTTTATAAAATCCTGCCTTGTGCCCCAAACCCCATCCAACCCTTCTACTACCCTTCATGAACATTTAGTAATGCTCAACATTGAGGAATTTTCAAAATACAAGAAGGGACTTAGGGCTTCAGTATTCGGAAGGGAGGGATGATATGTTAGATGGACAGTAGACACCTTGGACTAAAAGAACTATAAGGGTTATAGTAATTCATGTGACAAATATTTATTGAATACCTACATTTTCACAACTCCTTGGCTTCATAGGGACTAGGAACTTTTGAAATCCTAGGTGAAATTTTTGACTATGTGCATTTTTCTCGTGAGACAGTCCACATATTTCCTCAGAATTTCATAGAGTTCTGTTGCTTATTGTTTATCATGGAAAGAATGTACAAAATAAAGAATTCCAAATTGTAGTCTCTGCTTTCAAGATCTTTACAATCTATGTGGGAGATGAAGCAAGTATAAAGCCAACTAAGGCACAATGTTGTAATCAATTAATGAGTAGTTAAGATGATAGATATCTTCAAATCTCAGTGAATGTGTGTCAGAATGATTAGGGAAGATTTTACGGAAGGGGTGGGATTCAGCCTGGGTCTTTTAAACTGAGTAGAAAGTGTCCAGGTAGTTAAGGAGGGGGGCATTCCAAATAGATAAAATTATGCCAATAAGTTTTTGAAGGAAGGACAATCATAAGGTGTCCTGATGACAACATAGACTAGTCTGCTATTAACAACATGGCTGGTTCAAGAGATACTGGGGGGCTAGGGTTAAAAGGTATATTATCTGTAGAATGTGGAGGGCCTTAAATTCCAAATTGAAGTTCTTAGACTTCGTCTTGCAGAAAATGCCACACCCATTTTTTCTTTTAAAGGGAAGTGACGACAAATAGAAATAAAATTTTTAAAAGTTTTTGTAATTCTAGTGCTTGCCATGGACGTCCTGATGGTTTGGAAAATGATAACCTTCTCAGAAATCTATCTTTTACATTAATTTTAGGTTATTGCATCTCACTGTCAGCTCTTAACTAACAAGGGAAATGTGCTTATTATATATTACATAGATCACAATCTTCAGAGGCTTACAGTACCAGTACACTTGCTGAACAAACTAATTACTGTGACTGAATGAAAATATTAGCAATGTGTAATTAGTACAGAAGATGGAACAGAGATGGGTTCACACTTAACTAATGGTCACTGGCTTTTTACTTTGAGCGGAACCAAGTTCCAGGACTTAATTTCTCCTCTGAAACAAATGGGAGTAATTAAATGTATATGTGAAGCTCATAAATCAGAGGGCCAATGATCTTTAGTAGAACAAGGATCAGAGAAAATAAGTTAGGTTTAGGGTCTTCCCCCTTAATGAATAAATCTGGGATGATAGGAAACCACTCTGGAGAGGAATTTGGGAGATAAATGGAAGGAACTTCAGATCTGATTGGCTAAAAATGCAAGATCTTTGAAGCTAGGACTAGGCTCTGATGATCACCATCAGTTGATTCTTTTTCCTGCTTTCTCTTAGCTCAAGTTAGAAGCTGGGGTGAGGCATTATCTGAGTTACTTTTAGAGTTTCAGTTGAACAAACTGAACGTTAGAATTGATTTTTTTTCAGTCCTAGGAATAACCTTGGTGATAGCTTATTTCAACCTAATAGTTCAAAATATGAAACAAGGCCCAGAAGGCCTAAGTGACTTGCACAAATATACACGGATAGTTAAGTGAAGGAACAGGTGAGAAGGACTATTTCACTACTGTATGCATAGTGCTTTAGAATGCCTTGCACATAGCAAGAACTCAATATATATTTGCTGAATGAATGAATGAATGAATGAACCCCAGGATTCTGATCCCTTGTAGCAGTCTTTCCACTGTACCATAGAAACTATGGCAGATTTAGTAAAGTGTCTTTGAGGAACCAGGATCTGCTTGTAAAATGTCGAAGGATAAATAAAGATCATCGCATTATAATACAGATGTTTTCCTAGCAACATAACCTCACCTTACATGGTGTATTAATTTGCTAGAGCTATCATAACAAAGTGCCACAGACCGGGTGGTTTAACTAGCATAAATTTATTTTCTTACAGTTCTGGATGTTAGAAGTGTAAGATAAAGATTTTGTGAGGGTTGGTTTCTTCTGAGGCCATGAGACAAGGATCAGTTCCAAGGATCGCTATCCTTGGCTTGTAGATGGCCATTTTCTTCCAGTGTCTTCATATCATCTTCCCTCCTTCCATGTCTGTGTTCAAATTTCCTCTTCTTAGAAGGACACCATTCATATTGGATTAGGGCCCACCTAATGACCTCATTTTAATTTAATCACCTATTTAAATACTGTATCTCCAAATATGGCTACATTTTAATATGCTGAGGGTTAGGACTTCAACATATGAACCTGCAGGGGGGACATAATTCAGCCCATAACATGGAGACCAGCTTTTCCATCACAGATCATATGTATTAAGCTCTCAACCCCATTCCCCAGTAGCAGCCAGTTGATGTTAACAGAGCTCCCAGTTTATAGTTAAGCAGCCAGTTGCCCAACAGCCTCAAGGTCCTGCACGTGCATGTACATTATTCAGGTGGAGCAGGAAGGTTGGCTTGCCAGCATGTTCTCTTGCCAGCAACAAAAAGAAGAGCCATAGGGCATGGACTGGCTGACATATGTTTTTTTTTTTCTAACTACATGTTATTATAACTGTGACAAAACAATACTTTTGTCTTTGGAAATTGGCCCTTTCCTCATCTTGTAAAGTGCTACAAGAAGTCTGAAGGGCTTTGATTGCTTTTATTATAGTTGAACTGTAGCTTAGATGATGAGTGTATATTTTAGGAGTATCCTGGGGCTGATATTTATAAGGAGGCTCTGAAATGAGTGCCCATTGAGAGGATCCTGGGGAAAGCCAGTGAGGCTCTTCTAAGGTTTCGGTGAAGATTCTTAAGGAAAATCCTTAAGAGAAAAATAGTTCTGCCGTTAGAAATCATTGAAAGAGATGAAGTTCCAAGGTAGTATCAGGGATTCCCAGGTTCTGTCTTTTGTGGGTATCTGCTATTTGTGTTAAAGTGAGAGAGAGGCTGGTGCTCCTTGCAGAAAATGTCACCTTACTCTATCAGAATGATTCTCAGGAGCTATAGGCTTTGCTTATTGTCTCTACCATTGATCAAAATGTTAAGTGTCTGTAACTTAGAACATCTTTTCACCCATGACCCTCACAATTAGAAATGATCCTTTCCTGGATCAGGGCCTTCTTGGACTTATTCCTAGTTACTAAGTTGTGAATGCTGAATATAGACTTCAGCAGGTGGCACACGGGTGTTTGGATTATTAGATAACAATTTAATACTTTGGCCAGATTAGTATTAAGCATCTTCTGACTGTGTCACCTCATGGATTATGTTGCTTAAGCCAACAGATCATCTATAATTTCTATACTACGGAGCTGACTTTCAGACCACTTTTTACTCATGGCTTATCAGACACTGAAGACCAAGAAGCTGCTGTATTCTCAGAAGGAAGAATTAACAAACATTATACAAATAGTTTTGTATAATGTCATGACTAGTGAGCCTCTGCAAGAATAGAAAGCTATGGGGTCAAGAATAAAAACGCTTGGAAATGGCAATAATGTAGGGTTCATCCTAACAGGGAAAAATGGTTGGGGAAAATAGGTGGGTTTTTTTCTTCTCCTTTTTCATATTTAGACATAGATAATAGTAGCCAAATACCCTTATGTGGGAGCTTACATCAGTTATAGACCATTAGATCTTGAATTATGATTTGATGTATAATCAAAACACAAAAATAATTGTTTGCCAAACATTTATTATTTTTTACACGGTCCAATCATTTCAACGGGAAAGTATCCAAGATAGTATCAATAGGCCTCAAAGGATTGTGGGCTGATGGGTCTCATCTAAGGGCCTCTAGGAACTTGCCCTCCTGTTCACAAATTTTCCCTTCCCCTCCCCCAAAATGCTGTGATCTCTTATTGGCTCTAGTGCTAAACAGATGCTTACAGGATCCTGAGCAGGTTCCTTCTCAGTTAAAATGAACAAAGGTAGTAAAATTCTCAAACTCATCAAAGACTGGGGGAAAAGAACTGAGCACAACAGACTAAAGTAGACAGATTTAAAATTTGAACTCTGGAGTTGTTTGAGAAACACCTTGCTTTTGCTTCATGAGATTTTAAGTGCTTATCAAGTGTGAAAAAAAATCTAATTCAAATTCTAAGTCTTGAAGCTAAACCTTCTTCATAACAGATATTTCTTCCAGTTAGGGGCTGATTTCAGAGGGAGTTTTTCTGTAGAAGTCACTCCCCCTGTGCTAGTCAAGGGTTGTAAAAATTTAGTGCCCTTGTACAATCTGTGCTAATTATGCCACAAAAGCCAGTCTATTTGGAGGCAAATATTAATGCAGTTTATGCTCAAGAAGAAATGCCAACTGGAACATTAAAAATATCTAAATTCTCCAAAAGATGGATCAACCATTAAAAAACAGACCCAGTTTTATTGAATCTTAAATCATATTCTTTTTTACTTTTGAAAGCAATAAATTAACGTTCCCCAAACTCCTTAAACAAATTAAATGATTTATATTTTTAAAAAATGCACACCACATCTGCACCAAAGAGCAAAGA
This sequence comes from Ailuropoda melanoleuca, assembly GCF_002007445.2. Lineage (NCBI taxonomy): Eukaryota > Metazoa > Chordata > Mammalia > Carnivora > Ursidae > Ailuropoda > Ailuropoda melanoleuca. Next base: position 89,140,434 of record NC_048219.1, read on the forward strand.
CATCCTGCAGTAAAGAATAATTTCAGGAAGAATAAAAAGCAAGAGTAACAGGTACATGAAATGAGTGTAGTTTTGGAAAAAAAGATTTTGGAACATTAGAGCGTTCTCCCACAACCAGAAACATTTGAGTCATTTGGTATCCAGTGTTTCTCATTTTCCTTTGCTGGAAGCTTTGGCAGGTGTCCGGATATTGGCAGCATCTCTTAAGGGCGGTACTGAGATCTCTGCTCTTGGATGTACTCATAGAGAGGGCTGGAGCGCACCGGAACACTGGCAAACTGACCCTTACCGGACTCCAGAGCCTGCTGACTGCCCTTGTCTCCTTCCTCCCAGACTTGGCGACCGCGCCTCTGCTCCTCCTGCTGGCGGCGCAGCTGTTCTTCCCTTTCCTGCAGGAGTTGCTCCTCCTCGCGGAACTTCCTGTCGCGCTCCTGGCGAAGCTGTTGCTCACGTTCCCTGCGGCGCAGCTGCTCTTCTTCCCTTTCCTGCAAGCTGCTCCTCCTCGCGGAACTTACTGTCGCACTCCTGGCGGCGCAGCTGTTCTTCCCTTTCCTGCAGGAGCTGCTCCTCCTCGCGGAACTTCCTGTCGCGCTCCTGGCGAAGCTGTTGCTCACGTTCCCTGCGGCGCAGCTGCTCTTCTTCCCTTTCCTGCAGGAGCTGCTCCTCCTCGCGGAACTTACTGTCGCACTCCTGGCGGCGCAGCTGTTCTTCCCTTTCCTGCAGGAGCTGCTCCTCCTCGCGGAACTTCCTGTCGCGCTCCTGGCGAAGCTGTTGCTCACGTTCCCTGCGGCGCAGCTGCTCTTCTTCCCTTTCCTGCAGGAGCTGCTCCTCCTCGCGGAACTTACTGTCGCACTCCTGGCGGCGCAGCTGTTCTTCCCTTTCCTGCAGGAGCTGCTCCTCCTCGCGGAACTTCCTGTCGCGCTCCTGGCGAAGCTGTTGCTCACGTTCCCTGCGGCGCAGCTGGCTGTTCTTCCCTTTCCTGCAGGAGCTGCTCCTCCTCGCGGAACTTCCTGTCGCGCTCCTGGCGCCTCCTCTTCTCGCGTTCCTCTCTCTGCAGCTGCTCTTCTTCCCTCAGCTGCTCTCGTTCAGCTGGCTTGGCGTACACTATGTGGCGGCGTCTCTGGCTTTCCTCATCTGGTTGCCACCTCCATTTCTGATCGCGGCGCTGCTCTTCCTGGCGTAGCTTCCTCTCCCGATCCTCTTGGAAGCTCTCCTCCAACTGCTTCTCTTCACGGACCCGCTGCTCCGGCTCCCTCTCCAGTCGCTGGCGGCGCTGCTGCTCCTCCTCACGGAACGGTTCCAGTTCCTGCAGCTCCTCCGCTCTTAGCCGCCTCTCCCGCAGCTCCTGCAAAGCGGGCCTGGCCGACAGCCTCTGGCGGCGCCTCTCGCTGTCTTTCTCCGCCTGCCATTTGAAGTCGCGGCGCTGCTCTTCCTCCTCCCACTGCAGGCGTACCTGCTCCTCCCGTTGCAGTCGCGGTTCGCGCTCTTCCCGGAGGGGCCGGAACCCGCGCTGCCACTGGTCGTCCTCCTCCTCCCGGAGTTGCAGCGCGCGCTCCTGGCGCCGCCGGTTCTCCTGCTCCTGCCAGTGCCTCTGCTCCTGCTTGCGGGGCCTGGAGTAGACTTTGCTTTGACGAGCTTCTGCCTCACTTTCGAGCTGCCACTGCCACCTTGGGGCGCGGCTCTTGTCCCGCTCCCGGGCCTCTTCCTGTTCCACCTCCTCCTCAGCCAGCTGCTGCTCGCGCCTGAGCAGCTGCTCCAAACGCGGCTCCTCGCGTCTCAGCTGCTCTTTCCGCTTCTTCTGTTCCAAGCGGGGCGCCTCGCGTCTCAGCTGCTCGCGTCTTTCCTCCTGCTCGCGCCTCAGCTGCTGCTCGAGTCTCTCTTCCTGCTCGCGCCTCAGCTGCTGCTCGAGTCTCTCTTCCTGCTCGCGCCTCAGCTCTTGCTCCTGGCGCGGCTCCTCTCTCCTCAGCTCCTGCTGCAAGCGCTGCTCCTCGCGCCTCAGCTGCTCGCGTCTTTCCTCCTGCTCGCGCCTCAGCTCTTGCTCCTGGCGCGGCTCCTCTCTCCTCAGCTGCTGCTCGCGCGTCAGCTCCTGCTCCAAGCGCTGCTCCTCGCGCCTCAGCTGCTCACGTCTTTCCTCCTGCTCGTGCGTCAGCTGCTGCTCGAGTCTCTCTTCCTGCTCCCGTCTTTCCTCCTGTTCCCGCCTCAGCTCCTGCTCCAAGAGGGGCTCCTCGCTCCTCAGCTGCTCGCGTCTTTCCTCCTGCTCGCGCCTCAGCTGCTGCTCGAGTCTCTCTTCCGGCTCGCGCCTCAGCTGCTGCTGCAAGCGGGACTCCTCGCGCCTCAGTTCTTGCTCGCGTCTCTCCTGCTCGCGTCTTAGGTCTTGCTCGCGTCTTTCTTCCGGCTCCTCGCGCCTCAGCTGCTGGCGTCTCTCCTCCTGCTCCCGCCTCAGCTGCTGCCCCAAGCGCTCCTCCTCGCGCCTCAGTTCTTGTTCGCGTCTCTCCTCTTGCTCACGCCTCAGCTCCTGCTGCAAGCGCGGCTCCTCGCCCCTCTGCCGTTGCAACTGCTCTTCCCGGAGCGCTCGCTTACGTTGCTCTTGGCGTTCTAGCCTTTGCAGCTGCTCTTTCCCCTGGAGGTCGCGCAGCTCCCGCCTCTCTCGCCTTTGCTCTTGGTCAGGAAATTTCTCTGGTTCCCGACCCTTGCGCCTCTGCAGATGCTCTTCCTCCTTAAGGCTCTCTTCCCGTTCTCGCTTCTGCAGCCGAGGCTTCTCTTCCTCAGCGAGCTCCCTCTCTAGTTCTTGCCTCTTCTGCCTGCGTTCTTCCAATTGCCTGTCCTGGGGCTCAAATCTCCTTTGGTCGGCTTGCCTGGGATCTTGTAATGGGTTCTCCTTTCCCTCACACGTGGCCCGCTTCTCATCTAGCCCGGAAGCCTGGCTGAGAGCGTAATAACAAGCTTGAGCCACCTTGAAAACGAACAGGAGGAATTCATTGAAATCGACGAGCCCGTTACAGTCGCGATCCAGAAGTTGCAGGATCAGATCTACTGTCTCAGGGTCATGTGGTCTCTATTAAAAAAATGAAAACAGAATTTTTTCAGTGTACTGTTTACAAGTAGTAAACTTTCACTCATACACGCGATGAATGTTTTGTGATATTCTGACACTCAAAAGACATTAAGAACAATTAGAAAAACATCCAGTGTGTATCAGGTCTTGTCCCTATATAAAATATGAACACTAAGTTTTAAAACATACATTTGTTGAAAATTTTTGTAACTTATAATTTAATGCTGGTCAGAAGAATCCATCTTCTCTTCAGCTGGGTGAATAAGAATGAACTCATCCTCAAGAGGGAAATACAATGAAAACTTATGAAGTTTTACAGCAGCCATTTCTGTCTGAAATAGCCAGTACCCCTGATCGATTTTTATCCCACGTTTGAAAACAGAATGAAACATTTATATTAACACCATTTTGCTACAGAACAGGCTGATTTTAATTCTTAAAATTTGGAAATAAATATAAGTTCCTTCCAAGTTTAGTTTGACCTGACATCTTTGGTGATAACTTCCCATGAACAGTTCATTCACAATGATGTTGCCATCAAGTACATGAAATAGTTGATAGCAAATTCTTTAGTTCTCAGACTACAATGCCAGTTAAGTACTCAGAAATGAATGAGGGTAGGAGCACCTAAGTGGCTCAGTTGAGTGCCAGACTGGACACTTGATTTCTGCTCTGGTCATGATCTCAGGGTTGAGGGGTGGAGCCTGCAATGGGCACCGCACTCAGCAAGAGTCTGCTTGTCCCTCTTTCCCCCTGCTTCCCCTCACTTGAGCGCATTATGGTCTCTCTCTCTCATAAATAAATAAAATCTTAAAAAAAGAGAAATGAATAGGGAATGTAGTATAGAGCCGTGATGGTACAAAATGGATATAAGTCACCATTCTTTGCTATGATCTCTCCTGAGAAGAAATATTATAACCCTAAATCAATAGATTCTCTTCTTGTTATTTCTTACCTGAAGGACATCTCCAAATTCCCTTTCAAGGAGGTTCTTCAGGTCTTTCTTGCTTAGTGCTGCCCCATCACAATCATGTGAGGCATATTGATTGAACATTTCAGTGATATTGAAGATGCTTCTCAGAAGTGGAGACATTTTTTTCCCTTCCTTCAAGTTCAAGTAAATCTAGAAGAATAAAGTAGGATTAAAGTAGGATTCAGAATCACAACTCTTTCTGATCTTGGGGAGGCTTCATCCATACTGTTTCAGTCGGAGCTCTAAATTTACAACTGTAGTTATTTTCAACCTGGGCTTTCAGAGTTTCTTTTATCTTTAAATATTGTACCCAGAAAGGGGAAGACAGATTCTGAGAAATTTCAAGCCAGGGAATTATCTTCAGACTATCCTGTTGTCAGCTTTTGATTGTCCACTCAATCCAGATTATCCATATCCTTTCCTTCTCTCTCTTCCTCCTCCCTAGCATATGTCAGATCAGATAGTGAAGAGTGTAGAAATTTAAATTTGATATGTGGCTACTCATAAGTATCTTCCTCTAAAGTTGAATAAAGAGAATAGGTGAAAGCTAAAAGGTAAAGGAAGATTTGAAAGTATCTTAAAGTGAATAGAAGCCATGTAAATCTAATTGTGGCAGCAAAACATTTGGTGATAACCAGAAAAATAAAAAGGGAATGTGGATTATTTTCCAACCTTATAGTACATACATCTATGAGAATAATTCATAAGTCACCAGTTCTAAGATTAAGTACCATTTCCTTCTAGTAAAGGATGGCATTATAATATTCAGCTATAACTATGCAGAAAACAGAGTACATGTTATCTGCATTAACCCAGATAATGTTGCAAATACTCAGTTATTGGCTGGCTTCTTTAATTTCTTCTCAACTCCAATACTTCAGATGTCATAACTACATGAAGATGGCCTATATTGAGTAGAACCAATATAGAAAGAGTTCTGAGGGTTGACAATCTTTTGAGTTGTCAGTTTTTAGGACGAAGAACCCCATCAGAGTGACACATGACATCCTCCACCCCCTGATGTGCAAACAAACTTATAGAATTCAGAGCCTTGGGAGAAGAGCCATGTTTCCATTTGAGTGATGGCTTCAGCTATAAGATGGCATGGAGTTAGTGGGAATTTGACATCACTGTAAGCTACTGATCCTTTCTGGCACATAGACCCTCCTCTTCCCACCGAACGTCTACTACAGCTGGAAAATGAATCGTACAAAAGAACATGATCCCATTGACTGGGACTTACCCACTTCACCAAAGGAAGTTGAGCCCTCGCTGACACTGCTGGCAAGTGTACTGGGCCCTTGGGAGCTGGGCCTTTTATAGGGGATTTAATGGTGCCCTGAAGAGCAACTTGGGAAGGAGACACCCACTCTGTGGGATGGCCTGATTCATTCTTAACCAAGCCCAGCTCCACCTCTGTCTCCATGAAGGACTTTTTTATCTCACTATTTGCTCACGTAGTTATTTGGCACGAGGTTCACAGACCTTGCTTTCTGACAGTTAAGTTATTAGTCCTACCTAACATGAGTGGATAGACTATTTGACAGAATCTATAATTTTCTTTAAGCGCTAAAATTAAGTAAAACAATGAAATAAAGAAATTAATGTTCAGAATCATAATTATGGGGGTGCCTGGGTGGCACAGCGGTTAAGCATTTGCCTTCGGCTCAGGGCGTGATCCCAGCGTTATGGGATCGAGCCCCACATCAGGCTCCTCCGCTGAGCCTGCTTCTTCCTCTCCCGCTCCCCCTGCTTGTGTTCCCCTCTCTCGCTGGCTGTCTCTATCTCTGTCGAATAAATAAATAAAATCTTAAAAAAAAAGAATCTTAATTATGACTTCATAAAAAAGTAGTAACCTCTAAGCCATTTATTTTATAAAAGATATAAATTCTAGAGTGAAGTTAAACAGAAACTTTAGCATAAACTGATTAGAACAAATTAATATAGCAATTCTAGGATGATCAGAGGGTGTAAGGAATTGTTTTCAGTTTTTTCTCTAAAAATGCAGGTGGGAAAAAGTTTGAATTTATATTTGTGGGTCTAATGATGATTTTCCTACAGATTGGGGATTACCTTCATGGTAAGCAATTTTGTCACCTTAAAAATATGTTTTCATTAATTGTCCACAAGAGAACATGAAATCTATAAAATTTCGTTCTTAGGGTATTACATCTAAATGAAGTTTGCTCATTTCTTTTCTCATTAACATATCAGTGCCCTTGGAGAAAAAGAGCTGGTGTAATGCATTATTGTAGATATAATCATCCTACTCAGCCTAAGTTACTAATGATTATGACACTTAACCACTTGAATCTGCTTCTCCTGGAAGCACATTAAGGTAATCAGTCATTCTAGCCCATTATATCTGTCAGGGCTTTCTCAACCCTGGAGATCATTTGCAAATCTCGGCGCTGTTTTATTGTTAAGGAACTGGATTTTATCCCTGGTGTCAGTGACTTCCACCCTTACATTTCAGACTATATGAAACTTTGGTTCACAATAGGTTTATGGAGACTATTAAATGATTCATTGGCTTTCAGCATTTCTATCTTCTCCTTTATCCAACAAATCTGATGATTGGTTTTCTGAATTTTGAGGAGACTCTGTAGAGCCCTTAATAAAATGTGAAGATTTAGAACCTAAATCTTGATGGCTAGTACCTTATGTGCAGATTGGTTCAAATGATAATAGAGTTGATGTCTGTTTCTCCCTTTACTTGCTGCTATCCCAGAGTTGGGTGAAGAGGAAAGTGGAAGTGATAAGTGGTGAGAAGACAATTGTAAGCCTGGCTCACTTCTGCATCCTTAAGGACTTTAGCACCGAAGCCTTTGATCTAGAGATTTTCCTAGAACTGTCACTATTTCTTGGGATCAAGTAACAAACTTAATGGGCTCAGGTAGCTACTTAGTGAAGAGTGAACATTTTTCTTTTTTCCTTCCTATTTAGGGGTTTATATAGCTCTCTTAATCTTTGGATTCTAGGATGGAACCATCATGATAGAACCATCATGAGCCCTATGTACAATGTAACCACAGATAATCTCAGAACCTGTATTTCTCACAGAGGGATAGCCTTTTTTACGGGTGTCCTTCAAGGAATTCCCTGGACAAACCCTGCTTTATGTCTGATTCTATTGTCATTCACCAGTGTGTGATCTGTTGGGAATCTCAGCCCAGGTGGTGGGATGCATTCCATTATCTTCTTGTAGTCAATACACTCGAAAGGAGACTGGACAGTGATTAGGTTCTATGAGAATAAAGGGAAAATATTAATCATTCTAAAATCATGGTTGAGGGGCACCTGGGTGGCTCAGATGGTTAAGCATCTGCCTTCAGCTCAGGTCATGATCCCAGGGCTCTGGAATCGAGCCCCACATCGGGCTCCCTGCTTGGCGGGGAGTCTGCTCCTCCCTTTCCCTCTGCCTGTGGCTTCCCCTGCTTGTATTCTCTCTGTGTCAAATAAATAAATAAAATCTTCAAAAAAAAATAAAAAATAAAATCATGGTTGAGCAAGCAAAATAATATGGAGGCAAACTTCCCTCCAAAGTACTTTTGAATAACCTTGAGAAAATGGCTGAAATTGCTTTCATAGTAACAGGAAAACTCCTCCCCCATTGTGAATGAAGCTTGATTTTTAATCCAGTGATGGCTTTCTTACCCACTCTTGTTTATTTTATTTTTTTTAAGTTTACTTTTTTTTTTTTAGGATTTTATTTATTTATTTGAGAGAGAGAGACAGCCAGCGAGAGAGGGGACATAAGCAGGGGAAGTGGGAGAGGAAGAAGCAGGCTCCTAGTGGAGGAGACCAATGCAGGGCCTGATCCCAGGACTCCAGGATCACGCCCTGAGCGGAAGGCAGATGCTTAATGACTGAGCCACCCAGGAGCCCCCCCACTCTTGTTTAAAGTCGGCACAGCATAAAGCAAAATATTTAGGAACTTAAGAGAATTAGCCTATCTTTCTTGCTGCGCTTTGTCCATCATCAGAAAGATTATAAGTAGACTCAAATGCTAAATTCTAAAATCAGGTTTGATATTATTCTAATGAAGTGGCCCTCATTAGTATATAATGTTCTTTTATTTAACACAGTATCGTTATTTTAAAATCCTGTTTAAAAAGAAGCTTCTGACATAATATTTGGACAGGAAAATAATTTTTTATTGTTTTCTAGTTCCTTAAAAGGTTGGTAAATGCCAAAGAATGTGGAAAATTATCAAGTCCTAACATATAGGCTCAGTCTATTTTTTTTTAAGACCAACATGAAATCCTTAAAATGTGTTGTTCGCTCATCATGATTCATCAAAAAAGAATAATCTGAGGATCCCCATTCTTTTTATATACACAGACAATCTCATTATCTTTCTTTTATAAGACTGGAGATTGAGGCACAGAGATGTCAGAGAATACTAACTATACTGACTGGCCCAGGAAGGATCCAAGTGCCACTGCTCCATTCTGCAAGGATGGTCCTTCTTTATTAAGGGCTAATGCTGCTGGGTCCAGAGCACAGTTACTTGGTTTTGAGACTTGGGCTCCTCATTACCGAGGAATTGAAAAGAGAAAATAAAATTTATATCACTCAGATGCTTTAATATTATGTCAATCATGAAGACTTGTCCATGCTGAAATCTCTCAGGGTAGAGCTCTGTTGGATTAACAGACCTAAGGAATTATTAGGTTTTCCTTGTCTATATCCCAGTCAAAGTTTCATGTCCCATTTTCTGTTGTCAGAACCCAGAAAAAGTAGATAATAGATCTGATATTCTGTGGCATCCTACCAGGACCAGTCCTGTCTTGGCTTTACTGGAAAACCACCAAAGTGAAAATTTAGGTGAAGCAGAGAAGGTACCAGTGTGATCATCAGCCTAATGGACTTCTCCAGAACACAATATGAGCCATGATGTGGAAGTCTGGGAAAATGTCCAAGTAGGGTGATTTTATTTATTTATTTTTTAGTTTTTTTAAGGATTCACTTATTTATTTTAGAAAGAGAGAGACTGTGAGAGAGCATGCCTGTGGGGGAGGGGCAGCGGGAGAGAATCCTCAAGCAAACTCCCCACTGATTGTGGAGCCCCACATGGGGCTCCATCCCATGACCCATGAGATCATGACCTGAGCCGAAACCAAGAGTCTATCACTTAACTGATTGAGCCACCCAAATAGGGTGATTTGTGATGGCTTAAAAAATAAGTTTGGGGGCGCCTGGGTGGCACAGCGGTTAAGCGTCTGCCTTCGGCTCAGGGCGTGATCCCGGCGTTATGGGATCGAGCCCCACATCAGGCTCCTCTGCTGTGAGCCTGCTTCTTCCTCTCCCACTCCCCCTGCTTGTGTTCCCTCTCTCGCTGGCTGTCTCTATCTCTGTCAAATAAATAAATAAAATCTTAAAAAAAAAATAAGTTTGGTAAGCTCTCTAAACATCTCTCCAATGAAGACTTTTTTCTTAAAATTATGTGTTAAACGTTTCGATTTTTCCTATTGTTCCTTCTTATTCACTGATCCACCCAGTGGGACCCCACCTCCGCCAGTCTAAGACCTAATATATTTTCTCTGAGGCCCTGTACAAGTTCCATCTCTTCCCAAAACCTCCCTTGACCTTTGCGTATAATGATCTTGCAATTAAAAAAAAAATACACAGCATGCATAGTCAGCATCACACAACCTAGCACCAGTTAATGTGTATTTTCCACATTTTTTCTTTAATTTAATGAGGGCTTGTTTTGTCTTCTTAGTTAGGTTTTAAGTTCCTTGAAGGCAATGTTGTATCTTTTACTTTGACTAGACGTTTAGTAAAATCCTTGCTGATATGTTATAATTTTATTGCATTGCAGCAGTTTAAATGGCCAGCAGGTTAGAATGAAATGAGTTGCTTGATCTGGGATGGATTTCTGCGGGTTTGGGGAGGAAGACACACACCTTAGTGGGCGTCAGCCCTTCTGGGGCCTCTTTCTAGGTTCGCCACCTATGGGACAGATGATGGAAGAGGCATTACTCCACCCCACTCTACCTTCCCGCATGCCCATCACTTCACCCCTCTGTTAAGTTAGGAACTGTAAGATATGACTCCCTTCCTCAGAGGGGAGCTCTGATAATTACAGCTTGTAAAGCATTTGTGATTCTTAGATATAAGAGGACTAATTATTATGATCATTAATTATTCTTAATTTTTATCTTCTTTAAGGTAAATTATTCTTACTTTAATTATACCCCCACCCTGGTTGTAATTATACCTCTGAGAGTCAGCAGATGCTTTCATCTTACATCATGCCATGCAGGGTGACTGGGCATGGGTGCCCAGGGAGGGCACTTCTACCTTCTGCTCACTCCCGCTCTCACCCAGGATAGCAGAGGGCCCCTGGCTTTCTGTGTCATTAAACTGGTCATAGATTTCAAGTGACTTGTTTTCTCTGTTCTATAATTGTACATCCTAACCAGCAGGTCCTCAGTTACACAGCGTGTTGGGATTTATCAAAAGACACATTGAACGGGAAAAAGGAATTTAATTTTCATAATTTGATGAATACTCTGAAAGAAGGAAGCAGGCATCTTTGGTTGGGTGGTGGAGACTTTATGATGTCTATTATAGAAAGGCTCACAGCCGCCGTATGAAAGAAGGGCCATAGGTCCTCAGGGGTCAAGGTGCTGTGTGACATTCTCTATTGGACTTAGATCTGCTCCTAGGACAATGGTAAGTCACTCTTTGGGATGAAATAAGAGGATTTGCATCTAAAGAGCTAAAAAAATTTTTTTTTTGAGAGAGGTTTTACTTCTGAGAGTAAGGCATAACACAAAGGAGATTGAGAGCTGTGGCTTTACACTTAGTAGAAGTTTGGGTTGTGGGATAAAAGTTGCAGCCTCCCAAAGGAGGAAAAGAGCACTGTCAGCACAGGTGGGCATGCTCCAGTCTGCTTTGGAATGTTTTCTTTAGGTTCAGATGTTCAATAATCACCTGTGTCATGATACAGCTATTGAGCCCCACTCTTAGGTATTTTGGCACCTTGAATCCCACTCCATCCCTGAAGTAATGATGGAAGTGGAACAAGATGGAGGCCAATGTTCAGAATTTTTCATGGTTTTTCTTCTGACCCTTCCCCTGCAGAGGGGCACTTGCTTCCCTGGTCAGCCTACCCCGTCTTCAGCAAACTTCTTTCAGCTGCTTTCCTTTGCTCATTTCTCTTCTCTTCTTTTGAAAAAAATCTTCCATTTCTCTACTGGTCAAGGTTCTCGCCCCTTTGGCTCAAATGAAGATCTGAGTGAGTTCCTAACATTTTTGGAGATGCAGAAGACAATCTGTGTGTTTTTCCATTCTCCCCTCCTGTAGCTGTCTCTCTGGCCCACAAGAATTAAGTCCCTGTTGTGCGCCAAGCATGGTGCCAGACACTTCAACCCTCCCCATCAGGCGCTCCGCCCTGTTCCCTGACAATTTGGAGTGGGACATATGAATTCCAAAAATAAGGCTATATGTTAGGAGTTGCTTGTATATGCAAAAAAAGGTTTTTCTAAGTACACACACAAAAAACTCGTAACAGCAGTTACCTGTAGGGAGAGAGATGTGAAAATGTCTTTTTTACTCTACTTTCTTATACTTTTTGATATTTGTTTTTTTTTCTTAAAGATTTTATTTATTTATTTGACAGAGAGAGAGACAGCCAGCGAGAGAGGGAACACAAGCAGGGGGAGTGGGAGAGGAAGAAGCAGGTTCCCAGCAGAGCAGGGAGCCCAATGTGGGGCTCAATCCCAGCACCCTGGGATCACGCCCTGAGCCAAAGGCAGATGCTTAACGACTGAGCCACCCAGGTGCCCCTACTTTTTGATATTTGAACCATGTGAATGTGTTATCTATTCAAGAATTAAATACATTAAATCCTAAAGACAAAAGCTTGATTCCAAGAGAAAAGAGATGAAACAAAGAGAAGGTGGCTAGCAGAATATAAGATAGGGGAATAAACATTTTATTCTAAGATGTGGAAGAGCAGAACAGGAGAGTTTCTAGGAGTCGATGCTTCTAGAAGACAAGAATACATCTTATGTACTCACTTGGTATTGCATCTGGCAGGGTACTTGGGGATTTATACATGAATAAAATACACACACACACACACACACACACATATATTTTTACGTGCAGTGAAATGAAATAGCCCTTAAAACATTTGAGTCTTAAAACTCACTGAAGTGGTTGCACACTAAGCATTCATTTTATCCTTTTAGCAATTCTGTCAGATGTGTAATGGGAACTTTTCAGAAAGTTCTTTGAAGCTTTTCCTTATCTGCTGATGAACAGTGCTGTGGATGTTGGTTCTCTAGGTGTCTAACCAACCCCACCTGGCTCTGGGCTCTCAGCTGGCTTGCTGTCAGCTCTGGTCAGAGAGTACATCATTAATGGCTCATCTATAACCGCACTGTTTGAAAGCGTTTTCCAAATTACAAGAAAAAGTGCTTCAGCAGCACAAATTGAGTCTTTGCAGTGAACCATATCCTGTATAGGTGTTACAAATGGGGAATGATTGCAACTTCTCATAAAGCAAAGTCAGTTTTTCTGACATTACTGTAATCCCTCCTTTCAGTGCCGATACATTTCAAAATCAGATTTGGGTGTCCTTTTGTCATGCTTTTCAAGGTGCAAAACTCTTTGAAAGTCTCTGAATGCGAGCTCTAAAGTAGTGCTTATATAACCTTACCTGTCCCATGAATGTCCATAGCACCTTGCTCCTCAGCTAATCAAAAACTTTCACTAAAAACCTGTTAAATGGAAGACACAGCACTAGGTGAAAAGAAGATATCAACCTGGGCATTCAGAGAGTGTGATGTAATTGTGAAGTCTGGTTATAATCCAAATATGCTCTATGGGTTGCAGAAGGAAAAGACCACTGCTGGCTAAAGTAGTTTGGGAGGGCTTCCAGGAGGAGATGGTGCTTGTTCTGGATAAGATGAGTGGATTTCAGGGGCTCCTGGGTGGCTCAGTCAGTTAAGCAGCTGACTCTTGATTTCAGCTCAGGTCATGATCTCAGGGTGGTGGGATCGAGCCCCATGTCTGGCTCTGCACTCAGTGTGGAGTCTGCTTGGGACTCTCTCTCTCTCTCTCTCTGCCCTTCCCCTTGCTCTCCCTCTCTCTCCAAAATAAATAAAATGAATCTTTAAAAAAAAGAAGATGAGTGGATTTGGTCAGCCAACTGGAATGGGAAGGCATTCTAGGCAGTGTGTGGAAAGCTGGGGAGTGGGAACAGGCAAAGTCTATTTTGAAAAATATAGCTGACCAGTCAGATTATATTGGAGAGTTTATCATTCTTTGATAAAGGGCTGTGTCTCCTTGGTCCTATTATGGCTTGGCCTTAGAGAAGAGATGCTGGTTTCAACTATCCATCCATTCATTTAGGAAGGAATTGAGTGCAGTATGATATAGGTTCCATGGAAGGAGGTTCCATATCTGTTTTGTTTGCTGTTGTATTCCCAGTGCCTATTATAGAGCAGGCAGTCAGGAAATATTGTTGATTGAAAGAATGAATGAATTGCATTTATGTGTCATATACAAGACCATATATAAGTGCCATGATCGGAAACTAGACCTGTAAGAGTTTAGAAGAAGTCACTTTTTAAAAATTATTTATTTATTTTTATTTAAATTCAATTTAACATACAGTGTATTAGTTTCAGAGGTAGAATTTAGTGATTCATCAGTTGCATATAATACCCCGTGTCATAACATCACACGCCCTCCTTAATGCTCATCATCCAGTAACCCCATCCCCCCACCCACCTCCCCTCCAGCAACCCTCATTTTGTTTCCTATAGTTAAGAGTCTCTTATGGTTTGTTTCCCTCTCTATTTAGAAGTCACTTTTTAGGACTTTAGGAGATTAGGAGGAAGAGGGGCACGTGAGAGAAGTTACAATGAACCATGAGATAGGAGGGAGGGCATAATTTTATTTTTTAAGTCTTGCTGGGAGTGTGAAACGGGTGGCTGGATTGTCCAGGACATGAGGGGATGAGGATGGGGAGGGCAAGAGTAGTGACAATAAAACTAATATCCTAGTTCTTTCTACACTGGTATAGTCAGTGGTTTGTTCTGGAGAGTTGAAACAAAGGTTGGGAGAAAGAAATCATATTCACCAAGGGGCTAATTTCATATCTGTAATTTAAAAGCAGTTCCAAGAGTATCACCTGAGCCAGTTTGAGTTTCCTCTGTGGTTATTATTCAGATGAGGACTTGACTAAGCAGAATTTGCCACAGTGAGGAAATTGCCTGGGGCCTCAATTGGGACTGGTTTTGCCCATATTTAGACAACGCCTCCTGGAGGAGGCCTCATCTTTTTAATTCAAGCATCTGCCACATTTCAGCTTGATCCTCTGCACTCAGCATCATGTAATCAGTTAAGTCTAACCAAATTTACTGAACACTGGGCCAGGTACTGAGAATGAAACGATGGATGAGAGATACCTCTGTCCTACATCTCCAGTTTGGTGGAGGGAGTTTGGCCTACATGGTATGGCCCACCACCACCACCGTCATCATCACTGTGAGCCAGACATGATAGCAGCTGCTGTCTCTCATTCTTAACTGGTCTTGTGTGGTGAGCATGCTTAGACTCATTTTGCAGGTGAAGAAACTGAGACTTTGAGATGTGAAGTGACTTCTCTAGGGTTGAAAAGCGGGCAAGTGGCGAGGCTAGATTTGAACCCAGATCTATCTGAGTCTAAAGCCCAGGCTCTTTACCATCTTCAGTACTACTCCTTTAATTCTTTGCTGCCCATGAGGAGGTGACAACACTTTGATATGGAAAATACCAGATCTTCCCTTTACCACTCCTCATCACAGTCAGCTAATGCTCTTGTCCCCTCCCCCCACCGCCCCACCATGTGGTTAGAGCAAACACATGCCGTCTAGTGGGGCAGCCCTCTGCAGCAGGTATCAGCTTCACGAAGGCTGTTACCTCAGCCACAAGTACACAGAAGTTCATGGCTTTTGTGGGGAGGCTGTCAGGATCTTGTCTCCCATGAGACATGGTGGTGATTAGACCAAGACAACTTGACTTCTGTGATATTTCCCCCCTGACAACTTTGTGTGAAGAAACCAGAGTCAGCCTGGACCAGTTTGTGCAGCTGATGCACTGAGGCTAAGAGTGTCCTGTTATCAGGTACCAGCACAGTGACTGCTGAGTGTCATGTGCGGATCTTGCAGACTTCTAGCCACAGCTTGATTATAATCATTAAGATTTTACAAGACACTGAATGTATTGCCAAGTGTTTTACGACCTTCTTTTTATTAGTTGTTCCCCATCCAGCCTAGCCTGATGGAAGGGCTGCCGCCTCTGCTTTCCCGATGTGGAAACAGGGCCATGGTGAGGTTAAGGTTTTTGCCAGAGGTCACCCAGTGGCTGAGCTGGTGTTCTGACTTGCTGGCTTGGGCAGATGTGGTCTGCTCTTTTGGGCCAATCTGTTGATGTGGGAATCAGGAAAATTTAGACCCTTTGGGGGTCTGGAAGGTAGTAGGATGCATTGTTTGAAATTTGTCTTCCAGTGTGAATTTTGGTTTTGCTGTCCAGAATTGAAGAATCAAAAATAGAAGAGCTCAGTTATTCCTATTCCCCTTCTGTGGTTCTCCCATTTTTATGTGCTAAATTTGCCACTACATTCCAAAAGAAGGGGTTGGTCCTGAATGAGTGATTTCAAGTTCCAGGCATTTAGCGGGAGGCCCACATAGTAGGTGGTTATGATCATGCTAATTACTGGCCACGTGAGAATCACCAGATAGCTCTCTTATGTTTGGAGATAGCATTATGATATCCCCTCATTTTCCATAGAGGGTCTCTAGTTAAAACATTGGTTTTATAGGATCTTCCTAGGGAACCAATTTCTTCAGGCTCCAACATTAACATTAATTGGGAACTCAGGGTTAAGCAAATTGAAACACATCATTTATTATTCTTGTATAGTAGGACTTCTCAAAGCCTCTGTGTGTTGTGAGTTTCCAAAGGGGGACTCTAGAGTAAACCATATCTGAAACTCAAAGACCATCAACTCTATTTTTTCCTTTGCTCTGTCTACTGACAGTGACATTCTATGGAATACCCCTGAGGAAATTCAAGCTGAGACTCTCAAGCATATCCCACTCAGACAGGCGGTGTGCAGTCCCCTTCCTTCTTTTTTTTTTTTTTTTTATTTGACAGAGAGAGACAGCCAGCGAGAGAGGGAACACAGGCAGGGGGAGTGGAAGAGGAAGAACCAGGCTCCCAGCGGAGGAGCCTGATGTGGGGCTCGATCCCACAATGCTGGGATCACGCCCTGAGCCGACGGCAGACGCCCAACAACTGAGCCACCCAGGCGCCCCCCTTCCTTCTTTCTGTGGCTCTTTATGGGCTTTCATTGTGCTCTGTGGAGTCATGGGAGGGGAGAGAATGCTCCCCTCATAATTTTCATGGGAAGAATAGGTGAAAGATCCTCCTTACTGCACGAACCTTCTAGGCATGAGCTTGCACCCAAGGCCAGGAGATGAATCACACATCTCATGAACTGAACTTTTCATTTTTGCCCTGGCTCATTATGCCACCTGTAATGTAATAAATGAGTGTTGATTGTGGGGTAGGTGTTTGGACATAACTTATTATACAGTCTTAGGAGTACAGATCATGCAGGCTGTACTATATGCTGAGAAACATTTTGAAATCATTTGCATCAATAATTTTTCAACATAATAAGAATGGCCTTGTGTTATCCCCACCAAATTTCCTCCCAGAACTGTGCATTTGATATTTTTGGTACATGGTAGTGTCAGGGGGTAAGAATGTATCTTTTTAAGGAACAGTTAATTTTTAAATAGCTTTTGGCTAGCCATGGGGTAAATTGGGAGCTGGCAGGGTGGGGGGCAGGACTCCTGCTGTGGGTCCAGCTTAGACATTGGTGTTCTCTATGACCTTAGGTGAGTCACTTAAACGCACCAGGTCCTGAGTGTCTATGTATGAAATTAAGATAATGACTCCTGCTTCCTCCCTTCCTCTTGGGGGTGGGGGTGCTAGAAGAAATGAGATCATATAAGCTTTGAGCCTAGAGGAAAAAAGCAATGAGAGAATTTTTGAAGGATCTCCATTTTTTTCCTTTCCTTGACATCTAAATGCAGAATCCTGGGAATAGATCCCTGGAGATCGGATCCCAGGAGAGAGAAATGAGGTCAGGAAGAGATCCCTGTAAATGGATCTGCTTATGCCTTCACAGACTCTTGCTTTCACTAAGTGTTGCCTGGATCATTACCCTCCTTGGAATCGTAGTCACTTGGGAGATTTGCCTCCCTGTCCTTTATCTACCTATCCTCCTCTCTGTCCTTTATCTTTGTCCTTTATCTATCAGTTGATAGTCATCTTCTGTAATTATGGGATGTTCAGTCTGATTATTTTATATTTCTGTATTAAATCTTTTTCCTATTATGTGTCAGGATTCTGGCAAAGTCACTTTTTGAAAATTGCCAAAAAACTCACTTGCTGAAGTTGAGACATGTTTGCTGGACATTTGTCCTGCCATTGGCCTTTTCTTATCATGTGCCCAGGACATCTAGGACTTGTGTCTTAGACTATTCTTTATCTCTGATCATCAGGATCTGGCATCTCGGAGGCTTTTTGCTCTCAGGAACCTGAACAATTTCAGTGTTCTGCTATGTGTATATTGTTACGATGCCCATTTTCCTGGGGATGAGATGGAGGCAGAGGTGGGATGGACTTGTCTGAGGCTGCAGGGTGACTCATGAGCACAAGGGAAAAGGAGGATGGATTCTTCTCCCCTGACCTCACTCCCAGACCCCAAGCCGTCTAGCCCATTCCCTCCCATGAACTTGTGTGCTTGGAAACCCAGTTCCAGAGCTGTTTGCCTCCTCCCATCCACCATTTATCTTTGATGTAATTCATTTATCTAAGGCATCATTTAGCCCATTATCTCCTTGTGGTTCTCACTTTGTCGCAAAGAGTTCCGCATCTCTTGTTCTACTTAAGTACTAGTACAAATCTCAGTAAGTGCAGCTCTCCACCTACCCTCCTTTTCTCTGGGCTCTGGTCCCTGTGTCAGAGGCTTGGGATCATATCTCACAGTGATAAGTGCAGAGTGGTTGCTCAGGAGGGAAGAGAAACTATAATTTATTGAATGCCTTCCATTTGTCATGCTCTATATTAGATACAAAAATAACATAATAAACCTATGAGTATGGTATTCATATTTGGCAGATGAGGAAAATGAGGCATAGAGAGGCCAAGTGACCTGCCCAAGGTCACATGACATTCAGCCCACATTCTTTTTAAAATTTTAATTGAGGTGTAATTGACATACAAAATTAAATTAGTTTCAGGTGTATAACATAGTGATTCGACATTTGTATTCATTGTAAAATGATCACCACAGTAAGTATAGTTACTATTTGTCACCTTACAAAGTTAATGGATCATTATTGACTATATTCCCCATGCTGTACATTACATCCCCATGACTTATTTATTTTATAACTGGAAGTTTGTACTTCTTGATCCCTTTTACACATTTTGTCCTCCCTCTTCCTTTGTCACTTTGACAGCCACCAACCTGTTCCCTGTATCTGGGAGGCTGTGATTTGTTTTGTTTTGTTTTATTCGTTTTGTTTTGCTTTTCAGATTCCACATATAAGTGAAATCATGAAGTATTTGTCTTTCTCTGTCTGACTTATTTCACTTAGTGTAATACCTTCTAGGTCCATCCATGTTGTCTCAAATGGCAAGATCTCATTCTTTTTTATGGCTGAGTAGTATTCTGTTGTGTAAGTGTGTGTGTGAATAAAATAAACAAACATATATAAATAAAGTGAACATATATTCATATATTTACATATATAAAATATATATACACACAAATAAATAAATGTGTGTATATATATATATATATGCATATATACTATAGCTTCTTTATCCATTCATCCATTGATGGATACCAGGCTGTTTCCATGTCTTGGTTATTGTAAGAAACGCTATGGTGAATGTAGGGGTGTAGATATCTTTTCAGATTAAAGTTTTTGTTTTCTTTGGTTAGATAACCAGTAGTGGGATTGCTGGATCATATGGTAACTCTATTTTTAATTTTTTTTTTTAAGATTTTAGATTTATTTGACAGAGATAGAGACAGCCAGTGAGAGAGGGAACACAAGCAGGGGGAGTGGGAGAGGAAGAAGCAGGCTCATAGCGGAGGAGCCTGATGGTGGGGCTCAATCCCATAACGCCGGGATCACGCCCTGAGCCGAAGGCAGACGCCTAACCGCTGTGCCACCCAGGCGCCCCTATTTTTAATTTTTTGAAGAACCTGTATACTGTTTTCTATGGTGGTTGTACCAATTTACATTCCCACCAACATTCATGAAAGTTCCCTTTTTTCACATCCTTATTAACACTTATTTCTTGTCTTTTTGACATTAGCCATTCCAACATGTGTGAGGTGATATCTCACTGTGGTTTTGATTTGCATTTCCCTGATCATGAGTGATGTTGAGCATCTTTTCATTTGCAAGTTGGTCATGAGTATATCATTTTTGAAAAAGTGCCAATTTCTTTGTCCATTTTTAAAGCAGATTTTATCTGTTATTGAATTGTATGTTCTTTATGTATCTTAGATATTAATCCCTTATTAGATGTATGATTGGCAAATATCTTCTCTCATACGGTAGGTTGCCTTTGCATTTTATTGATTTTTTCATTCACTGTGCAGAAGCTTTTTAGCCTGATGTTGTCCCATTCAGCCCATTGTCTTTGTCACTATGCCCTGCTGCTTTAGATTTTACTGAAAATTATTTGGTGGCTACACTTCTTGTCATTCACATAATCTTAATTTCTTACATTTGTATAGTGATTTATGGTTTCAGAAAGTTATTACGAATTTTATTTAATTTTATTTTATTCTTATGAAACAAGTACCACAGGTAATAAAACTCCAGTTTTTTTAGATAAAGAACCTGCCGCTTGCAAAGCTTAGTGATTTGCCCAACATCCCACTGTCTAGTGTCCAGTCTACACCATATAATCTATTATCAAAATATTCTTTCTCAAGTACCATTTTTATTATGCTAACTTTCCTGATTAAGAATCTTACAGTGACTACCTATTGCTAAATATACAATTAACAGTCAGTTGTTCAACTCTCTTTGCCAGCTGGCCTTCCCCATCCATCATTCATTCATTCGTTTATTCAACAAACCTTAATTAAACACTTGTGATGTGTGAAGAACCAGGGATACAAAGAGGAGTAATACCTGTTCCCAGCCCTTGAGGAGATTACAGTGTGGTCAGGGAGTCATGCAGGTCAACCCATTATTTTAATCTGGATAATAAAAGCTATGGTAGAGTGTGTCGTGGGAGTACATTGAAGGGGCACATCACCCAGACAGTGGGCTCAAGGAGGGCAGCTTAGAGAAGGTGGGGCTTGTACCGAATCCTGTGGGACAAGTTGAGGGTAGGGTGTGAGATAGGGAGGGATAAGAGGTGAGGTTGGGAAAGCTAAGCAGGAAAGATCATGAAGGATTTTGTGGGCAAAGGTAAGGAATTTAGACTTTATCCTATAGACTATGGAGAGCCATTATAGGATTTAAGACAGGAGAGGACTTGATGACATACTCAGATTTGCATTTTGGAGAGGTCACTACATCAGAAACACTGAGAATGGATAGAGGGAAGGTTGGGTAGGAGACAGCAAAGTACTTAGGTATCCATTACAATGAAATAGTTGAGAAATGGAGGCTTAAACTAAGGTATTTACAGGTGGGCTGGAGAAAATAATTTGAATCAAGTTTTAAGAAGTAGAAACCCATAAAGCTTGCTGACATATTGGATATAGAAGACAAGAAAGAGGAAGGAATCAGGAGGAGCTCAGGTTTGTCTGGAGCCCCTGGACAGATAGATAGCAGGGAGAGGGACATGACAGGAAGAGATCCATTTTGAACATGTTGAGTGCCTGTGAGACACCATATAGGGAGGCCCAAGAGGCAATAGGACACATAGGTCTGGAAGCCAGGAGTGAGGTCTGGGCTGGAGACAGGGATTTGGAAAACATCAGCAGAAATAAGATGGTTGTAGCCTCAAGAAGAGATGAGATTGAGTGGGCTGTGTGTGAGTGTGTGTGTGTGTGTGTGTGTGGCACAGTGGTTCTCACCTGGGCTGTGCAATAGAACCACGACAGGGGTGGGGAGACTTTAACAATCTAGATAGCTTGGCTCACATCACAGTAACATTAGGTTCTGGGAATGGGATCTAGGTGCCTGTTTTTTTTTTTTTTTAAGAACTTGCGAGATGATGAAGTGGCAGCCAAGGTAGAGAAGCACTTGGCATACAGAAAGAGGAGAGGGAGGAGACAGAAGGGGGGGTGGACCAGTTTGTGAAGGAGCCTAAGTTTCCCGAGGAGAAGGAGAGCCTGGAGAGAAGGGGTCATGGGTGCTAAAGGTGTAGGAGGTCTGAAAGAAAGGAATGAAACCCTCTTTTACAGAGTCTTCAGTCACTTCCCGAAATGACCCTTTCCCACAAGCACCCAATCTGTTGGCTATTTCTTGCATTAACTTGGGAGATGGTCCTCTGCATTTCTCCTCAAACTACTCTAGATACCCAGATTCTTGCCTTTTGCCAGGATACCAGTCCACATTCTATGCATAAGACTTGGCTCAAAGCTCTTCCTGTAAAGATCTGATTAATTTTGCCAGATTCTGAGGACTCCTTTTTAGGTAGTCCCTCATACACATAGTGGTTCATCAGAGATGGCCCAGCTCTGGGGCATCTGGACTTGGACTCTGAAGACCTGGGTTCAAATTCTGGCTCTGCTACAAGTTAATTAGCTGAACCTTTTGTGGGAGGTCATTAGAACTCACCAGTTTCTTTATCTGCAAGGTATTCATAGCTATAACTACTTTGCAGGGTTCATGTAAGATTTGTGTGTGAGATTGTAAGAAAGCTATACATGTGGTATAAAATTTTACACTTGTGAATAAGTTGCTCTACAAGCAAAGCCTCTGTGTGTGTGTGTATGTGTGTGTGTGTGCATTCATTTGATTTTCTAACTGAATTATAAACTCCTTAGAGACAGAAACTGTTTTGTTTCTTTTCTGCCTCCCTAGAAGTGATTAGTGGGCTGTTGTGATTAGACAGCCAACATCCTTTGTGCGGTCATGCTGGTTCATCCCTGAGGATGTTGCTCCCAGGTGACAGGACTTCTGGACCTTTGTGCAGGGACCAAGAGTCAGATGACAGCCTGTACAGTCATAAGATGCTATTTGGGTCAGTATCATCCAGTTCAGATCTGTGGGCTCCAAACATATAAGGGACAAATCCTAGGTGTGTGAAAGGATTGAGGCAAAACCATCGGATGCTCTCCAGCTTGCTCTGAAGAAAATCTAAAATCCTTAAGCCTACCAGACCCTGCAGGATTAGTGGGTATGCAAAGTGACTTCTCGGATCTCATTTGCTGTGACTCACCCCTTACTCATTTTGTATCCACTTGTCTCTCTGCTGTTCCTAAACTCACCTTGCATGCTGCTGTCCTAGAGCTTTTGTAGCTGCTATTCTCCAGGCCCGGACTGTTCTTCTCCAGGTGTTCATTTACTTTGTTCCCTTCTTCTTCAGGTCTTTGCTTTGATGTTACTTTCTCAGGAGACCCTTTGTGAGTACTTTATTTAAAATAATGACACTCAACATTCCTTATTTTCCTCCACTGCATTTTCCCTGTAGCATTTGTCATTATCTGATGTAATATGTATTTTATTTATTCCTTTTGAAATTCAATGAGGACCATTTTTTGTCTATTTTTTTTCTGTCTGATTTTCAAAACTGCTGTATCCCTGGTACCTAGGTGTTTCTTGAACTTAGTAGGCACTCACTATTTGTTGGTGAATGAATAAATGAGTAAATGAATGAATAAACAAAATTTATTCAAGGTATTTTGAACTGGTGGAGACCCAGTAGGTCAAGGAGTCTGACTCTTTTCCTAACCCTGATTTCCTCTTTGTCTCTTTATCAGGTTTTATTTAATCAATTATGGTGAAAACGTTTATTAATTCCTGTGTGGCAATGGCTCTTTAGCTTCCTGGCTTTTTGTTTGTTTGTTTGTTTTGTTTTCTCTGAAAAAAAAAACAAATCCTAAAGAGGAGAGGGCTTTCATAGTTTATTGAATCTTACTTCAAGCTCTTTCCTTTTATATCTCCTAAACGTGGCTCCTAGTCATCTGGAAATCCCTGCCTTTCTTTGGAGGGAATTTTCTAAAAAACAGTGGACCACTTCTTTGAACTTCAAAGTCAAATGAAGAGAGAAGAATTAGGGCATTATGGTTTATAAATATGTGGGATTAATTCTCTGATGAGTTTGATAGGGTTGGGAGTGCAGATTTTTTTTCCAGAAGAGCCTGCACAAATTTGCAGAAGTGAAAGCACAATGAGCTGCTTGTGAATTGCCATTCTAATGTCTGTGGATGCTGTTCTCTCTCTCCACATTTTCCATAGTACAAGCAGTGACTGCCTGGACCACTGGTCATACCCAAGAGAGCCACTGTGATGTGGTTCACAAGCCCCTGGATGCTCTGCTCAGACACATGGAAGGACTAAATGTGAGGTGTGGCTTCTTTCATTTCTCATCTGACTCACCTCTACCTCATCCAGCTACATCATAGGTGGGAGTAAGATACATGAGTGAAAATATCTCAGAGTTTTACTGTTTTTTAAATCAGGTTTTGACAGTGTGGGAAACCATTTGGCAAAGATGCCAAGGCAGAGATTTCTGGCTTATGTGGGTATGTAAGGTGACTCCTTTACATCAAAGAATCTTAGAGTTGGATCATCTAGTTCAACTTAGAAATCACTCAACTCAAGATCCATCTATGGCAGAAGTGCTTCTGCAGTGACCCTGACAGTCACACAGACTCTTAGGCAGGGCTGGTTATGAGAGATCACTACCTCCTAAAGCAGTGGACTCTGTTTAAATATAAGGATGTTTTTCTTTAAGTTGGGTAAAATTGCCTTCCTTTTGACTTGTGCCTATTGACTCTAGTCCTACTCCAAGCAGTGTAGAATCGCTTCTTATTCTGTGGGACCATCTTCAGATACTTGAAAATTTTTAACATCCTTTAAGTCTTCCTAGGAGAGAAGTCCTCATCATACTCCTCTGGAAGAACTCCATGTTGCCCTGCCTCTCATTATGTCTGGACTGAGCAGTGCAGGGCAGAGAGTTCTATTTCCTTCCTATCTGGACACTACTTCTGTCAATTTAAACTACGATTGCTTTACCTTTTCTAATTAAAAAAATTTGAAAAAATTTGATTGTGTTAAAAAATATACAACATAAAAATTACCATCTTAATGATTTTTAAGTGTATATAGTTCAGTAGTGTTAACTACATTCACATTGTGTTGCGTCCAATCTCTAGTACTCTTTTCATCTTGAAAAAATGAAACTGTGTACTCAAAAAACAATAATTCCCCCATTACCTTCTATGATACCTAACCCCTGGAAATCAAAATTCTACTTTGTGTATCTATGAATTTGACTACTCTGGATACCTCATATGAATGCAATCATATAATATTTCATTTAGCTTAGTGTCCTTGAAGTTTGGCCATGCTGATGTATGTGTTAGAATTACCTTCCTTTCTAAGTCTGGATAATACTCCATTGTGTGTATATCACATTTTGTTTATGCATTCATCCATCAATGGACACTTGGGTTATTTTCATCTTTTGGCTATTATGAATAGTGTTGCTGTATCATGAGTGTACAACTATCTCTTCAAGATCCTGCCTTTGTCTCTTTTGGATATAAACCCAGAAGTGTAATTGCTGGATCATATGATAATTCTATTTTTAATTTTTTGAGGAACCGCCATATTGTTTTCCATAATGGCTGCACAATTTTACATACATACTAGCAGTACACAGGGTTCCAGTTTTTCCCCATCCTTGCCAAAACTTGTTATTTTCTGTTTTTAAAATTTTTTAAAACTTTTAAAAATAGTACCCATCCTACTGGGTGTGAGGTGTTATCTCATTGTGTTTTGATTCGCATTTTCCTAATGATTAGTGATGTTAAGCATCTATTGATGTGGCTTGTTAGCTGTTTGTGTACCTTTGGAGAAATGTCTTTTCAAATCTTTTACACACTTTTTAATTGGATAGTTTTTTTGTTGTTGATTTTTTGGAGTTTTTTTTTTTAATACATTTTGGCTGTTAATCCCTTGTCAGATACACATTTTGCAAATATTTTTTTCCCATTCTGAGGGTTACCTTCTCACTCTATTGACTATATCCTTTGATGCACAGAAGTTTTTAATTCTGATGTAGTCCAATTTATCAATTTTTACTTTTGTTGTCTTTACTTTTGGTGTGATGCTTTAAGCTGTTTTATTTTTTCTTAAAGCAATCGCAGTTCATTACTTTCCTGTTATGATGACAATCAATTAAAAGCCCTAGTCAGATCTGTCATGCCTAATACTGTTAAGCCTGGTGACCTTCATTCTACCTCCTCACCTACACTTCTCTAAAGTCTACTCATCCCTTATGACCCAGGCCGAGTGCTTCTTTCAGCAAGAATCCCACTAGCATTTCCCAGTCAGATGTAATTTTTTCTTCCTCTGGACCTTGTGCTTGATTGTATTCTTTGGATTAAATGTATTGTTTTATATGTATTACATCCTCAGTAGACTGTGAGCTCCCTGAGGGCAGGAACAGTTTGGTTTACGGTTGTGCCCCCCACCGTCCTAGCAGCATGGCTTGTGTGTAGCTGTTTTAGCAAAGACTGGTAGACTTGGCAGTTATATGCCAGATTCTGCTCCATGAAGTATAGTACTCATTAGGTAGACTCTTTTCATTGGCTTGGGAGACAATAAAGTGGATTTGAATTCTGTTTTTGTCACTCTGGGGAAGTTATTTAATTTCTTTATGCCTAGGCTTTCTCATCTGTAAAATGGGGATGATAAAAAGCACCTAGCTTATGAGGGCTCATGAGAGGTTGCCTGGAATAGGCATGTGAACACTCAGCATTGTACCCAGGGCACACTAAGTGCTCTGTGAAATCTAGTGGTTATTTTTCACTTGTATTTCAGACAGTTTGTTCTTTTGGGCCCATCACGTGGAATTGTGATCATCATCCTACCCCAGAGATTATGAATTCTTGATAGTGGACATCCCATCTACTAACCTTTAGTGCTAGCACAGTGCCTAACACATTATAGTCATCAGTGTTTGTGGGATGAATGAATGAATGAATCTGAGACTTTTGAACTGCGGCCCCAATGTTCCACATGTAAATGCTGTAGGCATTGCACTGTGGGGTCTTATAAATGGATACTAGCAATGATTTCCTTGACTTTAGGGAAGTGTGTGGACGACAGCGTGAAAGACAGACTTGCAAATTATGAACTTTAAATTAAGCAGAGAAAATTAGAATGCCACAACAGAGGAGTGAGAAGAATAGGTGCAGGCAGGTGATGTGGAAAGGGCATGACTAAAATGAGTGTAAGGGGTGGCCTTATGGAGATGAAATTTGAAGTGAGATTTTAAGGGTGAGTACAATATCGATTGAATAAATCAATCTGCCTATTTAAATCCTAACCATTCATTAAAGTCCAGGGCAGATGCTGCCTCTACCATGAAGACATTTATCTTGCCCCACGAGCATGTGATCCACCCCTGCTTTGAGTCTCCATGGTGCTTTCTTTCTTATTACATACCACCTTCTGTTATAGTCCTTGGTGTGTATAAGGTGATCAAAAATGTACATTGAGAAGCATGAGAGACTATGGACCCTGAGAAACAAACTGAGGGCTTCAGAGGGGAGGGGAGGGAGGTGGGGAATGGGAGAGGCTGGTGCTAGGTAGTAAGGAGGGCACGTATTGCATGGTGCACTGGGTGTTATACGCAACTAATGAATCATTGAACTTTACATCAGAAACCAGGGATATAGCATATGGTGACTAACATAATATAATAAAAATATTATTATAAAAATGTACATTGAATCATTATTGTTTATATGCTCAGCTTAGCACCTGCCTCTATCCCTCACTGATTGCAAGCTGTTTTAGAGCAAGAGTTGTGTTTCCAAAGTTCTCTAGTGGCAAGAATGTGCTGGGCACTATGCCACACACTCCACAGGTCCTTTTAGTCACCCTATGAAGAAGATCCTATTATTGGAATTTTAAAATGAGGAAACTGAGGCTCAAGTCACACAGGAACTTAAGTGGTTGGGACAAGATTGAAATTTACTTCTTTTGAACTCCCAAACTGCTGTTCTTCACTCCATAGCATATCATATCACACAACATGTGCCCTGCATAGTTAGGGACAGTTGTTGCTGTGGTAGAAACTGAGGAAGAGTCCATTTGACAACAGTCTTATTTGTTCATTGGGCGGACAGCGCCATACTATGACTTGTTCCCTTCTTAACAGTCTCATGTTTTCTGGACATCTCAGGACACGGGGAATCCAGTGATCAGCAGGTGGCACTAGAACCCCACAGGATGTTTTTTCCAGTTTGCTGTCAAGGTGTTTTCAGCCTCTGGAATATTTACTGTCCTTAATCAGCCTGGCTGATTCAACTAGACATTTAGCTATAAAACCAGAGCAGTACAACTTTAAGGAAACCTACATTGTAAATTGTATTGTGCCAACTCCTCATTTTAAGGATGAGAACACTGGAGTACATGGGGACAAAAAGTACCCAGTCCTATGTGGCATTAGCCACAGTGCCACGACTAGAACTCAAGTTTTCTGACTCCCAGTTCAACGTGTTCTCTCTCTTAGACTGTTGTTATCTATCTAATAGGTGTTCTTAGTGCTCTTTGTTCTCATGAATGCAAGTTGTTTGTACGCAAAATGTATTTTGATAGTGTGTACTCAATAAATGTTCAACCAATTAGGCTCCAGCTGCTTGAGTAAGTCTCCCAGTAAGTTAACCAACACCAGTGGTTGCAAATCCATTGTGCTGGGTTTTCAAAGGAGCAGGGGACTCATCAGCTTCTTAATGGCCTCATAGCTTCACTGGAAAGGATGACTGACATAACTGAAGCAGCAGGAGAACATTTGTGCATGCTTCCTTCAGAAAGCAGAGTGCAGTCAGGGGAGCCTGAGTATATGAAAGTCAACAGAGCACTGAGGGAGGAATGATTAGAGAAGGTGAGTTTGGAACTGGCCTTTTGAGGAGTTGGGGGATAGGAATTGTTGGGTTTGGACTGCAACGGAGAAGAAGGGGAAAGTGGAGTGAAGAGTAAGAAAATAGAATGGCTGCAGTCTGGGATCCTGCAAATCATGGAAAGTGTGGGTGCTGAGCGGAGATTATGCACCCCTCAAGAGTTCTATTTCAACAGGGCTGTGTCAAGGGGAGGTGGTTGGGGGTTGGGAAAAATGGGTGAAAGGGGTAAAGAAGTACAAACTTCCAGCTATACAATAAATAAATCACAGGGATAAAAAGTTTAGCCTAGGGAATATTGTCAGTACTATTGTAATAATGTATGGTGGCAGACGGTGACTACACTTAATTGGGGTGAGCATTGTATAATGGATAAAATTGTCAAATCACTATATTGCACACTATATTGTACAAACTAATATAACATTTTATTTCAACTATACTTCAATTAAAAATATAAGAAAATAATAAATGGTTGAGCAGGTAGGCACAGGAAGTCTGAGAGAAAGAAAAGCTGGGTCCTGGGTTGTGAGGGAAGGTGGGAGGGATGAAAGCACTCGATTTGCAGAATAGAACAAAGGGGACAGAGTGGTGGTGCCAGGCATGGAGGGAAAGAGCCATGTAATAGAGAGTCTATTCAGTTGATTTTGATTCAACAAGCACCCACCAAATACTTATTCTGAGTATTCTGGGTGCTAACAATGATGTAAAGAACAGAGTGTGGACCTTTTTCTGAAGGAACTTCTTAAACAGGGAGTGAGAATATTCCCCAATACCTACCATAATGTAGACTGTGATGATGAACACAGAAGCTTTCCAAAGATGCTTCTTGAAGACAAAGAAGTCGTTGTTATTGTCTAGGAAGAAGGGGGATCAATGAAGGCTTCTTGGAGGAGCCGGCACATAAACTTTCAATTATATGGTAAACATTTATTAAGCTTCTATTAAAAATAATGCCAAAGGGGAAAAGATGATAAACACTAACTAGGTAAGCAAGAAGATATCAGATTATTAACTACTTTACATACATCATCTCAATTTATTTTTAAGCAATGATTGGAATTTTTAATCCTATTTTATAGATGAGAGAACTGAGATTTAAAGAGATAAAGAAGTTTTTCTAAGTTTTCTAAGATTGTTAAATCAGTAAATTGTAGAGCTAGGTCTCAAATACAGGTCTTTTTATTCTAAATCTCAGTCTCTTTCTATTTTTTAAAGATTTATTTATTTTAGAAACAGAGAGAGAGAGGGCTGTGGTGGGGGAGGGAGGGCAGAGGGAGGGGGGAAGAAAGTCTTAAGCAAACTCTGCACTGAGCATGGAACCCAATCTACAGGGCTCGATCTCATGACTCTGAGATCAGGATCTGAGCGGAAACCAAGACTCAGACACTTAACTGACTTCGCCACCCAATTGCCCCTAAACCTCAGTCTCTTTACATACAGTTGGTCAGTCACTGTGCTTGGTGCTTCGTGACGAAGATACAACTGAATAAGATGCAGTTTCTGCTTGCTAGGATCTTGCAGCTTGCTGTGGGAAACAGATGGGTGTAGAGTCGTTTCAGTGAAAATGATGAATTCTGCAGTGGTGATAGGTCTGAGAGATTCTGCTAATTAATAGAATAGATAGGATTTTGCCAGATGAAGGTTAGGAGAGTGCTCCAGTGGAGGAAATGGTATAAGCAGAGGTGTGGAGGTTGGGCAGTTGTCCAGTTAGGCTGGAGTCTGGGTGGCATGTGGGAGTATAGTGGGGAACCAAGCGGAAATGGACTGAAGCCAGATTGCAAAGGCCTTCTGTGAGCATTCAGTGGAACTACACCCATTGGGCTTGCACCTTGAATGCATACTCTTTTTGATGCAGAGGATACAGTGATAAACAAGACAAACAAGACAAAACAAAATTTGTGTCCTTATGGGCCTTAAGTTCCAGTAGGGAGAAAAAGACAATAAACAGGTAACAAAAAACCAAGATAACAGATATGAAAAATGTTGAGCACAACAAGAGAAAGGGGAGGATGTGACTGGGAGTGGCTGGGGTCTACTCTTGTAGACTAAATGTCAAGAAAGCTTCTAGGAGATGACTCTTTAACTGAGACTTGAATGAAATAAGGAGCCAATCACACAAAGCTGGGGAGAGGACTCTCCCAAGCCAAAGTAATAGCTGCTTCAGAGGCTTTGAGGTGGGAACCAGCTTGCCCTGGTGGACTCACCAGAGGAAGGCCAGTGTGGTTGGAAAACAGTGAGCGCAGAGAGAGTGGTGCATGATGGGGTGCGGCAGGGCCCTATCCAAGGAAGGCTTGGGGAGAATGCTGGATTTTATTCTTGTGTGGTGAGAAACCACTGAGCCTTCTACCCGGGGGAGTGATCTGATGTGGTTTCTTTCTTTTTTTTAAATTATTTATTTATTTATTTATTTATTTATTTATTTATTTATTTGACAGAGAGAGGGACAGCCAGCGAGAGAGGGAACACAAGCAGGGGAGTGGGAGAGGAAGAAGCAGGCTTCCCAGAGGAGGAGCCCGATGTGGGGCTCGATCCCAGCACCCTGGGATCATGCCCTGGGCTGAAGGCAGACGCTTAACGACTGAGCTACCCAGGTGCCCCTGACGTGGTTTCCATTTCACAGAAGAGTAAGAATTCATGTCAGGAAGCTGTTACTGGGTTCTAGGAGAGAGACAATGGAGAGAGGGTTGATGAAATGGGAGATGACAAGAATGGTGGGATCTGGGCTACACTGTATTTTGAGGTAAAAACAAAAGGACTGCTGATGAGTTTAATTTGGGGGAGGGAATGATTACAATAAAGAACGTTTCTCCTATGCTTTTGCTTGAGCAATGTGGATAGTCCTACCAACTTACTGAACTGGGGGAAATGGAGGGAGAAACAAGTTAAGTCAAGACTCCTATTTGGGAATGCTAAGACCGAGATGCTATTTGATGTCCCAATGGAAATGCCAAAGAGATAATTGGATATAGGAGTCTGGGATTTAGGACAGAAGTAGGGCTGGAGATGAAGGCTTGAGAGTCTTAGAAATAGTGGTGATATTTGGAGCTGTAGGACTGGACAAGATAACTGTAGTTAGAAAAGAGAAGGTGGCTGAGGAGTGAGTCCCAAGGGGTAGGTGTCTTTTACAAAGCCATGGTATCTTTCTGGGGTGGGTAGATTTGGAGGACCTATTGTGAATTAGCATGGGAAGAGATCCAAGAGGTATGGAGGATGTAAAGTTGGCAAGACTTAATGACCGTTTGAATGCGGAGGTAAATGAGGGCAAGGGTCAACTTTGACTCCTTTGTGGGGGAAGGAGCTGAAAATATTTCAATAAATTCCTTTTGACCTTTTGTTATTTGTTTCATATTGATTCTTCTTCTTCCTCTTCCTTCTCCTTTCTTTTCCATTCTTCCCCTTCTCCTCCTCCTCCTTCTTCTCCTTTTCCTTCTTCAGCGCTCAGGAACTCAAAGAACTAAAGTGTCTTATGCGTCAAGAAATGAGGCCTTATTCTTGGAAAACTGCACCCAAGTGAAGATAGGATAGCATGCTCCCACCATGAAGTAGGAAAAGAGTCGTTGAGATCATTGCTCACCAATCATTTATTGGGTATTTTAAAACAATTCCATAGATTTTTCTTTGAAGGTTTTTCAGGAGCTATGGATGGACAGTTTTGGCTTGTTGGAATCTGCAAGCAGGTGACATATTCTTTCTCTCCGTTTTATATGATCAGAAACTAGATAGATACGAAGCTGGAACCAGTCCAGTCAGCTGTAGTGATAATAGCTCAGGGGATAGTCCCTCTGGTGAAGGGTGGGAGTCTGGGCATGGGAGGTACTGGGGACTTCAGAGATGACTCTCCTAGAAGCCTCTCACCATATTTCATTTTAGTGTAGACTATAAGGTTTGCAATTCCTGGTGTTTCGTCCACAGGAGCCCAAGGCTACTAAAGCCCAGCTGTCCTGTCCTCAGGCTATAATATGTATCTTCAGAATACCTTTCTTGTTTCTGAATTTTTGGGAGAAGTTTCTACCATTCAGTGGTCCAACCATGTCCCACCTATACAGATGGAAAACCAGGAAATGATTTAAATCCCCAAAGTAATCAAAATTGGGATCTGATTATGTCACCCAAATTACCACTCAGATTTAACCCAACCAGAACACCCTAGAACTGCTGCTCAAAGAATGGAAATGCCCTAAAAGTGAATACTAGTTCTCAAAAGCATCCTTGCAAGTAGATAGAGGAGAGAAGGAAGACAAACATTTTCAATCTCTTAAACAGAAGTAAGGATAAACTTGACATGTAGATTTCCTCCTTGGCTTCAAGTTTCTTTACCTCTGGTGTTTGCACAGCCTAGTGCTGATTCCTTTTCTGCTCTTGTACATAGTCATAGAGGGGGTTGGGAGCAGGAGCTGCCTTGGAAGGGTGACTTCCACCCTGTTCTCTCCTTGGAAGCCTCCCACTACTCTGGGTGGGATGGAAGGTCAGATTACTGTGTGTTCCCTGGGAACCTCGCCCCTGGCTATTCTCATTCATGTGGAATTTTTCTCTATTAGCACAGCCTTGCTGGGCCCCATAAGATTGTTGATTCTGGGACCCTTGATACCTTTCTTTCTCCTCAAGAGTTTGCCTATTCCATTGTTGCTGACAGTTTTGACCCTCTTCATGGGTTTGCCTGTCCCGTCTCTGACGGGTCTGCTCATCTTCGTGGGTTTGCCTGTCCCATCTCTGACGGGTCTGCTCATCTTTGTGGGTTTGCCTGTCCCGTCTCTGATGGGTCTGCTCGTCTTCGTGCGTTTGCCTGTCCCGTCTCTGACGGGTCTGCTCATCTTCGTGGGTTTGCCTGTCCCGTCTCTGATGGCTTTGTTCCTCTTCGTGGGTTTGCCTGGCCTGCTTCTCCCATGGAGTTTCCTGACTCTCACAACCATGTCTGCCCCAGCTTTGGTGGCCCTGCTCTTCCTCTGTCTGGCGGATCTGCCTCTCTCCATGACTTTGCCTGGCCTGGGCCTGTAGGTGGTCCTGCTCACCACTACATGATTGCCAGGCACCCCTTCTGTAACTGCATGACCTTTCCTGCTGGATTTGTGCTATGAGTTTGTGTTGGTGGTGTTGGCTATCCTCCTCAGTCTCCCATGCCTCGTGGCTGTTCTGTTGGCCTTCCCTAGACTGGTATCTCTGTCCTTGATTTTGAGTCACTTCCCGTCTGTGAATCTTTTGACTTAGTCTCCCTGACCTTCCTGATTGCTCAACATATGAGTCTCTGCTTGTTCCCTCACTTTCTTGGAGGTAACCATTTTGCCTTGTTACCCCAATCTCTGACTGGACATAGTGAGAGCTGAGGCCTTGTCTGTCTGTCTGGCCATAGTGGGAACTCTGGCCTTGTCCATCTGTCTGACTGCACTGAGAACCTAGGCCTTGTCTATCTGTCTGACCCCACGGAGAATTCTGGCCTTGTCTGTCTGTCTGACCACAGTGGGAAATCTGGCCTTGTCTCTCTGTCTGGCCATAGTGAGAACTTTGGCCTTGTCTGTCTGTCTGGCCATAGTGGAGACTCTGGCCTTGTCTGTCTGTTTGGTTACACTGAGAACCTAGGCCTTGTCTGTCTGCCTGGCCATAGTGAGAAATCTGGCCTTGTCTGTCTGTCTGACCATAGTGGGAAATCTGGCCTTGTCTCTCTGTCTGGCCGTAGTGAGAACTCTGGCCTTGTCTGTCTGTCTGGCCATAATGGAGACTCTGGCCTTGTCTGTCTGTCTGGTTACACTGAGAACCTAGGCCTTGTCTGTCTGCCTGGCCATAGTGACAACTCTGGCCTTGTCTGTCTGCCTGGCCATAGTGAGAACTCTGGCCTTGTCTGTCTGTCTGACTATAGTGGGAACTCTGGCCTTGTCTGTCTGTCTGGCCATATTGAAAGTCCAATTCTTGTCTATCTTTCTGACCATAGCCTGATTCCTGATTCAGCCTCTGAGACTGTCCATGATAAGAGCTTGATTCCTGTTGGTTTATCTGGCCATAACGAGAATTGTGAACTTGTTTCTCACACTGACTTAAGGCAAAGATATATCCTTGTCTTTTAGGTTGGCTACTACTAGATTTATGTCTCCATCTTTGACCATAGCGGGAGTCCCTATCCTGTCCCTCAGACTGACCGTAGCGGGAGTCCCTATCCTGTCTCTCTGACTGACCATAGTGGGAGTCCCTATTCTGTCCCTCGGACTGACCATAGCAGGAGTCCTTATCCTGTCTCTCAGACTGACCATAGCGGGAGTCCCTATCCTGTCCCTCGGACTGACCATAGTGGGAGTCTCTACCCTGTCCCTCGGACTGACCATAGTGGGAGTCTCTACCCTGTCTCTCAGACTGACCATAGTGGGAGTCCCTATCCTGTCTCTCTGACTGATCCTGGTGGACATCCTGGTTTTGTCTCTCAGGCTGAGTGCAGTGGGAGTCCTGCCTTTCTTTCTCATGCCTCTGCCTGTGTTGCCTGCCTGTATTTTCTGGAAACTTATGGTCTTGTGTTCCCTCCTGCTCCCCTTCTTGCTGAGAGATTCTACCTCCACATGACTTATTTTCCAATTTATGATAGCAGGCTTGGGCCAATTGGAACACCAACAAGAGATATTCATGAAAATCAACATGTCCATTTCTGTCTTTATCCAAGAGGCTCAGGTTGCTTTCCACCATGTCTGGGTCATTTGGTCTCTGTGAGGAGATAAAACAAAGAGCAAAATTAGCTATTCTCCTGTGGATACAGTGTGTGCCAGTGTCTATGCCCCAGCCTCTTCACTCCTGTATGAGCCTTCCGTGGTTGGAAACCATTAATCTGAAATGGCTTGGGCTTGGTTCTAGTCTTTGATCAACTGGTCCTCAGAACCGCATCTCTTGCTGGGCCAATGGGGGCATGATTATTCCATCCCATCACATGTTATATTGTAATTATTTTTTACCTACTTCTTTCCAACCACACTGTGAGATCCTAGAGGTATGAGAAGCTGGTTTTATTCATGTTTGCATTCCCAGTGCTTAGGATGGTCCTGGAATGGAATAGGTGTTCAATGACTTTTTATTGAATGAATGAATGAAAAATGTGTGGACAGAAATCAAGATACGAATCTAGAATTCCTTCTGAGAAATTTTTTCTGGTTTGAAGTTGTACTCCTTTCTGTCAAGTTCAGCTATAAGAAGGGGTGTGTGTGTGTGTGTGTGTGTGTGTGTGTGCATGCCTGTGAGCACGTGTGTCTGGTGAGAGAGAAGAACTGAGGAGCTGCCTGAAAATCTTTAGCTACAGGGTGAATGGAACATGACCAGATCAAACAAAAAACATCAAGCTCTGGATGCAGGTGTCAGAGTCACTCACACTTGACTTCATGGGGTCAGAGTCTATGCATCTTACCCAGAGGATATCTCCAAACTCAGCCAAGAGCAGCTGCTTCAACTCCTTCTTGCAGAGCAAGGTACATTTCCCATTCTCTTTAGCATATTTCTGGAACACCTTGATCACAGTGAGTATGCTATTCAGGAGTTGAGCCATTTTAACAAAAATGGGTAAGCCTAAAAGAAGAAACAAGATTTTTTCTGTGTTTAGGATGAAGACAAGGAGATAGCATTTCCAGAGGGCAAGTGGCCCTTTTTGGTCAGGGAAAGAAGTTTAAGAAATGATAAAGCCCCTTCTTAGCCATACTCCTCATTCCCTTTGACCAATATCCAGGCTCCAAATATCATTCACTACAGTGGGAGACAGGCACGAACTGTGGGTTCCTGACTGGGAAAAGTGACAGTTTCCTAAAAAGCAAAGAACATATGGCAGGTGTTTTACATGCCCCACCCCCTACTCCAGTTGGGACTTGCTTGATTGAAACCCTTTATTAGAACAAAAAGGAAGAGAGGTCAGGAGGCCCACAGAGGCAGGGCCAGAAGCCAGTACAATAAGACATAATTTTTCACCAACTAAATAGACCCCACTGAACAGGCCTCAGTCTTTAAATGACCCTTGCTCAAGTGGGGAAGAAAGCTAGAGGTCTTTTGCCATGGGCCAAGCAAGCTTTCTGGGAGGCTAAATCCCAGCAAGTACTTCTGGCCTGGACCATCATTTGGCGGTATGCTTATAAAGTAGAATCAATTAATATAAAAACTATTACTGATAAAAATAGCAAGCCAAATTAACTACACGGGTGCTTGGAAGTATATATAATGAGCTGGATTCACATTGTCCATGTTGGAAAACTAACGTATTTTGGGATCTGGATCTCAATGATATTTCTTCCTGTGCTGTAAAAATTCTAGTTACTGGGTTTATAAGCCTCCAAGAAGCCCTAACTGCAAAGCACATTGGACTTCCAAAAGCATAGAGTGATGCCTATAAGGACGTGGCACAATGAATTGCATGGGGCATGCCGAGTTCCTTATGACATTTCACTGCAATGAGACATGAATGTTACTGTGGCCCTGTGGTCCAGGGCCCCAACGAGCTCTAAACTTTTTGGTCTTGTCTTACTTGCCTGAAAGGTCAGTGCTCAGTGGGAGACTAAGCTGCCCTCCAATAGTTCTAACCCTCAGTTTTGGGTTGCTCAGGACATGCTGAAACAAAGACATGTATATTTTACAGTCTCAGAAGAGGTCCACCCCAGCTATCATCATATTCTCAGAGCCAAAAAGGAAGCAGGAGTCTACCCAGGCCCGTCATGCACAGGGAGAAATCTCAAACCTCCCCAGCCCAGCACATTATAGCTGCTATCAAGAGCCTTGTAGATACTGCCATAAGTCACCCCCCCGAACACCCCCCTTTCCCATGCATGCCTTACCTGCTTAAGGAGGAATGAGCAGAAGATTCAGAAGCCAGAGAGGATACTGGAGACTTGAAAACCCCTCCTATTTATAGGAGTTTTAATTGTCCTACTAGGCCATCCCAAGAGACACCCATTCTGTGGTGGAGCCTGAATCGCTCTGGGCCCAGCCCAGCTCAGCCCAGCTTGACCTCTCCCTCTGCAGACCGTTTGGTTTATTTACTTCCCCCACTTACTCACGAACCTGTTTTTCATTAGATAGGTGATACTGTTCAAGTCCCAGCCCCATTTAATTAGGGGAGTATGTGTGTGCGTGCATGCTGCGGGGGTCCCAAAAGACAGGTGTATGTTGCTTTCATCCTTAATATGTGTCACTTACCAAGACTAATGGAGGAAAACAGTTAAATCCTACCAAAGAAGAATATTGATATGGTCACTTTATAAACACCTCTCAGAGTAGGGACTAGTGATTCTAGGTAAATAGCCAGGATATATTCCTGGAAGAGATTTGTTTTAGGCTATCTTGCTTGTGTAGGTAGATATGTATATTTTAATCTATCGACCTGTTTTAATTTAATTTTTTTTTCATTTAATAGCTCTGCCTGCTAGAGGGAGAATTAGATACATGACCACTTTGGGGAGGGAAGGGTGTGATGATGGTGGATCTGCCACCTATTAAGGTCTTCCTAAAAAGTTACAAGTTGATGGATAATGTGGATGCTGTGATATCTGTGAGTAGAGCCTCTGTTGGAGTCACTGCTTAGTTCCCACCCCATGTCAGCAATGTCTTAAACACAGGAAACTCAAAGTAACTTTTTATGGAGTAAGTCAATTACTGATTTTTGGCAGCATTTGAGAATCTTGTGTAAAGTGCAAAAAATTTTGAATTTACCTCTACTTTCCACTTTTGCCTCACATCTAGCTCCCTGCTTGAACTTTTTCCTATGTGTCCACACATCAGTCAGTTATTATTGATGACACTTGCTATTATTGACTATGTGTTCAGCATGTTGCAAGGCAATCACAAAAGTGCAGAGATTTTAGTTCAGGTAAAATAAAGAAGCTTCACATAGAAGAGATTTTGAACAGCAGGAGCAGGACATGAGAAGTGCTGAGTGTCAGAAAACCTCAGTATATGTGGAGTCTTTGTGGCCTAGGCCCAGGCTCCCCTTAGCAGGGAGGATTTGTGTTGTTCTTCACGGAATTCAGGTGGGCAGAAAAGAAAGCAAAGAAATCCTGCTGGGGAGAAGGGAAAGACCAAAGGTACACGGCAAGAATTTATAGGGTGTGTTTGGATTGCAGTAAGCTGGTGAGTCTGGCAGGAGTGGAGGGTATATAGAAGCATTGAATTAGACATCTCCAAAGGCAAGAGAAGCAAAAGAAAAAATGAACTTGTGGGACTTCATCAAGATCAAAAGCTTCTGCATAGCCAAGGAAACAGTCAAAAAAACTAAGAGGCAGCCCACGGAATGGGAGAAGATATTTGTGAATGACGCAGATAAAAGACTGGTATCCAAGATCTACAAAGAATTTCTCAAACTCAATACACAAGAAACAAACAAATCATAAAATGGGCAGAAGATATGAACAGACACTTTTCCAATGAAGACATACAAATGGCTAACAGACACATGAAAAAATGTTCAAAATCATTAGCCATCAGGGAAATTCAAATCAAAACCACACTGAGATACCACCTTACGCCAGTTAGAATGGCAAAGATAGACAAGGCAAGAAACAACAATTGTTGGAGAGGATGTGGAGAAAGGGGATCCCTCCTACATTGTTGGTGGGAATGCAAGTTGGTACAGCCACTCTGGAAAACAGTGTGGAGGTCCCTTAAAAAGTTAAAAATTGAACTACCCTATGACCCAGCCATTGCACTACTGGGTGTTTACCCCAANGCCCTCTCACATTGTTGGTGGGAATGCAAGTTGGTACAGCCACTCTGGAAAACAGTGTGGAGGTCCCCTAAAAAGTTAAAAATTGANCACTACTGGGTGTTTACCCCAAAGATACAGACGTAGTAAAGAGAAGGGCCATATGCACCCCAATGTTCATAGCTGCATTGTCCACAATAGCCAAATCATGGAAGGAGCCGAGATGCCCTTCAACATATGATTGGATTAAGAAGATGTGGTCCATATATACAATGGAATATTACTCAGCTATCAGAAAGAACGAGTTCTCAACATTTGCTGCAACATGGACGGCACTGGAGGAGATAATGCTAAGTGAAATAAGTCAAGCAGAGAAAGACAATTATCATATGATTTCTCTCATCTATGGAACATAAGAACTAGGATGATCGGGTAGGAGAAGGAATGGAAGAAGAAAGGGGAGGTAATCAGAAGGGGGAATAAAGAGAGACTATGGACTTTGGGAAACAAACTGAGAGCTTCAGAGGGGAGGGTGGTGGGGGAATGGGATAGGCTGGTGATGGGTATTAAGGAGGGCACGTATTGCATGGTGCACTGGGTGGTATATGCAAGTAATGAATCATGGAACTTTACACCAAAAACTAGGGATGTACTGTATGGTGACTAACATAATACAATAATAATAAAAAAAGAATTAGGGAATTTTACAGCCTCAAAGGAAATCTAGTTTTAGCTTGTTTAGTTTACAGATGAAGAAACTGAGGGCCAGATAGATGAAGTGACTTGCCATGGGTCTCACATGGTTATGACAAAAGCCAGGCTCAGAATCCTTGTTTTCTGACCTCAACCCAGTGTGTTCTTATGCATTCTCTGAGACAGATTTGGGGCCTGCTTTAGGGTTAGCTTTTTTTTTTAATTTTAAGATTTTATTTATTT
Organism: Ailuropoda melanoleuca; assembly: GCF_002007445.2. Taxonomy (NCBI): domain Eukaryota; kingdom Metazoa; phylum Chordata; class Mammalia; order Carnivora; family Ursidae; genus Ailuropoda; species Ailuropoda melanoleuca. Next base: position 89,180,185 of record NC_048219.1, read on the forward strand.
ATTTGAGAGAGAGAGAGAGAAAACAAGCTGTGGGGAGGGGCAGAGGGAGAGAGAGAAGCAGACTTTGCCCTGAGCAGGGAGTCCGCTGATGTGGGGCTTGATCCCAGGACCCCTGGATCATGACCTGAGTTGAAGGCAGACACTCAACCAACTGAGCCACCCAGGCACCTCTTTAAGGTTAGTTTTAATGAGAAATGGGAAACAGGGAACATTTTGGTCAGGAAAATGACATGATCAAAACATTGTCTGGGGGAAGATTGTAATCTGACTGTGGTAAGGTGGCCAGCAGTCTCAGTTTGTCTGGGACTAAGGGGTTTCCCAGAACATGAGACTAGTAGCTCTAAAGTGGGGAGAGTTCTGGGCAGCCTGGGACAAGGCATTCACCAGAGACTGCCGTACACGGGATGGATTGGAAAGAGGAGTGTCTGAGCAGGGAGAGCGTTTGGGAGTCTATTGTGTGGCCCAGATGAGAAATGATGAGAGTGTTGACTGGATGTGGCAGTTCCAAACTCCACGATAGTAGCTGGATGATAGAGGGAAGAAAGGGTGGGGTTTGGGGCTAGATGAGATGAGGGCAGGGAAGGTGGAGAAGTCAGGAGAGACCTTAGGCCTGGATGACTCAAGAACTGTGGTGTGCTGAAGGAATGTGACTTCTGAAGGGGGTCCAACCGGGTTTCAGACTCGTCACTCCTTCCGGCATCCCACAGGCTTTCCGCCTCTGGGATCCTGCCCTCCTGCCCTCCCGCTTGCATCCTCTGCTCTTCGGGGTCTTCTCACACTGTCAGGACTTGCTTCAGTTTGTTTGTAAATCCCGAGTGGAGTCATACTAAGATTCTCTTTCTGCTTTTGAATCTCGACTTGTGAGTGCTATTCAGTTATGTCTCTTCTTATCCATTAGAAGCAAAAACCAAGAGAAGGTTTGTTTGGTGACCCCAGAGGCAAATAAGGGGAATGGCAGTGGGATGGGTTGGGGTTAAGACAACAGCCATTGCCATAGAGTGGCAAAGCTGTGGCCCCCAAGATGTTGGCATCTTCCAGGGCTCCCTAGAAATTCTTTCTTTGAGTTAGATGGGCAGTTCTCTCCCTGAATCTGCAGTGGAGAGAAAGACGATGTTCTTAACAGTAGGGTCAGCTATGTATGCATTCATTCAATGCTTAGTAATTCCTACAGGATGGACAGAGAACTGTGTGTCGCTCAGTCAGTCAGTGGGGATGTGTGAGCACATGGAGGGCTCTTTTGTAGGCACTGAGACACAGGCACAGCCTTTGTTTTCAAGGAACTTTCTATCTCACTAGGGCGTGGGGTACACAGGCTCCCTCTCTGCAGTTGAAATTGCTACTGTCACTGTAGGGCATTGGGAGAGTTTGGTTAGAGGAGAGAAGGGGCGGATGCACAGGCTAGAAATAACACGTATTTGAAGAAACCATAGAACATACTGGGCAATTTTGGGCAGATCACTTAACCTCTTGGTCTTGCATTTCTTTGTAAAAGGAGAGGGTTGGACTGATCTCCAAGCATTGTTGTTGTTTTGTTTATTTTTTTGTTTTGGCATTAACATTTTTAAGTTTCTGTGATTCTAATCGTAGAGTTAGCTTTAGAGGTTATGTTTTAACTTTCCTCTATTCATTAATGTGTTAAAGGCCTCAGAACTTTGCTCTTCACAGACTTCCTCCGTGGAAAAGGTGGGGGGGGGTTGTGAGTCACTTAATTAGCATTTGTAATTTGCATGCGGATTTTCACTGTTTTTGTTCATTGTTTTTCAGTCTGTTTTGCTGCTTTTGTTTGCATTCATGTTGGAATGTGGCCTTGTGGTCTCAAAGGCAAATGTTTTTAAGCTACAGTTTATTGAGGTCTTATCGAATGCTAGGCTCTATGTTAAGCATTTTATAAATATTATCTTGCTTAATTTTCACAACAACTCCATGAGGCAGGGAATATTATCATCAGTTTTCAAACAAAGAAACTGAGGGTCAGAGAGATAAATAACTTGCCCTGGGTCATGCAGCCTGCAACAGTTGAGCTGGGGATTGAACCCACACCTTCCTGGCTCCAAAGCCCTTGTTCACAACCCCTATGTTTATACCACCTTTTGTAACAGGACTGGTGGTTGCCCTCTCCACAATGACAGAAATGGTTTTTCACAAAAGCTAAGGTAAGAACAAAGTAACTTCTAATGACATGCTCTGATGGAATCCAACTTTGAAATGAGCTTAGCCAGTCAAATATTTGATATTTTCCCATACTTCTCTCCTATTAAATGGTTCCAACACTGAAAGAGTTTGTAATCTATTTGGAGAGACTAAGAGATGCTTATTCTCAATTTTTTTTTAAAACCTGCATACAAAAAGTACCCTCTGTCTTTACAGTTGACAGAATGAGATGGAAGAAGTTCTATGTGTTGCCCATTCCTTTCAGGTCTTGACCCTATTAAAGCCTTTGCTGTTCACTTCCCATGGGATGCCGACGTGCCTAGTGGGTGCAACAGGTACTACTTTGAGTTAATGGAGTTTTCAGGAAGTCTCCTTGCATATTTTGACCAAATCATTAAGGATAATTATCATGGAACTCTTAGACTTCCTTTTTCCTTCTGTTGAGAAGCTGAGTGCTTATTTAATGAGATGAAATCCTCAGGACACAGAGAATGGCTGTTGGTATGACAAAGGAAGGCCCCTGTGCAATCCTGGGGCAGGCTCTCCATTCCTGCTTAGCTTTTGTAGATAAACTGCAGACAGGGAAAATGACCACCTTCCCTTGGAGAGGAGTGGGACTAATTAATAGGCATAAAAGTCTTTGAGATTTCTTGATATTGAAAGCTCATTTATTATCATCTACACAAATAAGTTCTCATTTTAAAAATCTCCTTGCAGATGAATTACCCTCCTGTTAATTATAGGCCATCTCTCTATTAATGACAGCTGTGAGAGTCAGTGGTTTTTGAAGGTAACACTGGTCTCAGCGATATTTAAACTTTGTTGGAAAATGTATTTTGAGGCAAAGGAAAGGGATATTGGGTTTTTGGGAGTCTGGTGCACAGGTTTGCATCGGGAGCTGGGTTTCCTATAGCCAGCATGCAGCCCAGGCTTTCTTCTCTTGTAGCTTTCATGTTTGAATAGAAGATCGCATCATCCCCCACCTCCCCAATGTGTCAGACCGTGTTCCCCTCATTACCCCATGAAATAAGCAAGAAAGTGTCAGAAGTTATTGCTGAGCACAGTCTATGGGGTTTTAGATAATTCCCTAGAATATACTTAATAATGCTACAGACCAAAACATAATGTCCTCAAAGTCTGCCACGTCTGAAATTGGATCATTCAGGTTAGGTTTCTGAGTTTTTTTCTGCTTTTTGTTAAAGAGCTTAATTAAGATGTAATTCATATGCCATAAAATGCACCCATTAAAAGTGTACCATTCAGTGTTTTTTAGTATTTTGCAACCACCATTAAAATCTCATTTTTTTAGGACATTTTCTTCCCTCCCTGCCTCCCGCAAGAAACCCTATGCCCATTCACAGTCATTCCCTATTCTGCCCTCTTCCATCCCATGGCAACTGCTGATCTACTTTCTGTCTCTTTAGATTTGCTTATTCTGGAAATTTCTTGTAAATGGAATCGTATAATACATGGCCTTTTTGGACCGGCTTTGTGCACCTGGCATAATATTTTCAGGGTAGTACTGTGGCTATGTGCCTCCCGGAGTGGGGGGTGGGGGGACTTGCGCAACCCTTGCAACCCAGCAGCCACCAAAGAACCCACAACAGTAGGCACCTAATAAAGGTTTGTTGACCAAAAGAATGAGTGTGTCCTGTGGTAAAGTGGGAGTGGAGGAAATGGGACAAGGGAGACAGTTAAATATGCTTCGTAATCTATGAAGTTTCAATTGTATTTTAGGTATTATTAGCAAGTCACTTGGGGTTCCATCAGTGCCTGTCTCCTACAAGCTCTGCTTTGCCATTCCCAGTTTTTTTTTGAGCTTCTGCTTTAAAAAATATATGTATATATATATTTATTATAAGATTTTATTTATTCATGAGAGACGGCGGGGGGAGAGAGAAAGAGCGAGAGCGAGAGAGAGAATGGAGAGAGAGAGGAGGCAGAGAGAGGCAAAGGCAGAGGGAGGACCCAGTTTTTTTTTTAAATTGACACTGGGTGGCTTTATTCAGCTCCTGCGCCCCTGTAGAGTGGGATTTTGAAACACACAGCTAAGCTCTCATTTCATGCTGCCTCTTAGCCCTGTGTGCTGTTTCCTATGTATACTTCCTATTTCTGAATGAGATGATGAGTTCTCTGTGCATAGGGACTTTGACTTCCCTTGTTTTGCTCCCCGCATGTGCCCTACCACAGTGCTAGGCCCCCAGAGGGTGGCTGAATGGGATGACTGCCCACCTCTACAAGTCTGTGCTCTATGGGGAGTTCTGTGTAGGACTTAGAGCTTGTTTGTGGTTTGACTCTTGGGAATAAAGAGAATACTCTGTGAGAATTATAGCTCTGTAGAGAGTGTGGGACAGGAAGATGGGTTTGTAAGCTGGATTGGTGGTGGGCTATGATAGTTTCAGGAGGCCTGGGGAATGGCTGCTAGTATCTTGAAGGATATGCACAGAGAAAGAACAGAGGAACAGTTTTCATTTCCCCAGAAATAGCTGGGTACTATGGATCCCAGGCCCAGCTGATGGGGTGGGATCTGCGCGTAGTCTGGGAGCTGCAGCTCGCTCAGAGGCTGAGTGTATCTGTAACACTGGTCAGCATGTGTGCATCAAGCTCTGGAGCAGGCAGGCTGAAAGCAGGCTGGGTGGGCATCAGACTCATCAGGCTTCCAGAGCTCATCTTGCCCTGTCTGGCCCCAGATGATTGGTGCCCTGGCCATCCTCAGCAGGTGTCCGTCCTGAGGCTTGCCAGAGAAGCAGATTACCCACTGCTCCCGAGAAGCTCATGCCTGTTTCTCATTCCCTCAGGTGAATGTCAGGGGCGGTAGGATGCTGGATCCCGGGTCCTGAGAGAGCAGGGAGAGAAAAGCAGGTAATCGCGGGAGTTACCACAAAGGCTTCAGTAAGGGAAGTGATCCTTCAGGGGCCCTTGCCAGCAGAGCACAAAAGGAGTATTAGCTCACAGCCTAGGGGTTCTGGTGGAGATTATCTGGGAGCGGGGAGCAGTGCTGTCCCCAGTCCTCTGTGATTTGTTGTCTGGTCCCCAAATGAGGGCAATTGGTGCTTGAATGGTACACCTACTTGTCATGTCCACCTAGCAAATTCTTGGCATAGTCAGAAAACAAGAAAGATTGAAGGCCAAGCCAGGGTTTTCTTCCTCGATTGGCTCATTTATTTATTTATTTATTTATTTATTTATTTATCCTCTTGACAAAATGTTAGGTGAGGAAGACGGAATTGTTAACAATGTGAAGGATTCTGGGAGAGGTTATAGCAGAGCTGGGGGCCAGGATTGAGGAAAAACAAAGTTTTACCATCATTTGTTCTCTCCCCATAGTGGGACCAGCCCAAATAGCACTTCTCATCCCTCTGCTCCCACCCTCAGTGCCTCACACCCTCCGTGTGCTTCAGCCAGACTCAGCGGCATTACCATATCCCTTTGCCATGGGTGTTCCGCCTACTCACCCTCTTTAATCCCCAACCTTTTTATTGTGGTCACAGATGTTCCACATGGCCCCAGCACCCTGCAGGAAAGAAATCATTAGTTTCTTGCAGCATCCAGAAACAGCATACCTCACTATTTGTCAAAAGGAACAGAGGAGAGGGATTAGGGGAGGAAAAGTGGCAGCAGAGGGAGAGGCCCAGGCAGGATTTTGTCCTGACACATTGCCCAGGCTGGTCAGAGTCCAGAAGAGCCTGGCTGCATCTCGCCTCTGCTCACCTGTGCAGAATGCCAGCCTGCTCCTGCTAGTATGTAAGAGAAGAGGCTGGTGGTCCCTTTCGCAGGGTGTCCTGGACTCTGACTCTGTCATGCAGGGGTAGGCTGGTGAAGAGGAGTGCAGGGCATTCTCTGCCATCTGGAAGGACCAAAGCCCCTGTACTGTGAGCCTCTATGGTTCCATAGAACAGGGAGCTTCAAGTATCCAGGGTCTTCCTGCCTTTGGAAAGGGAAATTAAGGTCCCTGGAGAGAGGATGTGAATTTTACAAGGTCACACAGCATCACACAAGAAGTCAATAGTAAAGCTAATTCGAATCCAAATTGTCTAGCACAGGGGTATGACACAGGATCTTTCTTGTCCTGAGACTATGTTCCGTTCTTCTCTCTGGTTCTGTTTACTAACCCTGCACCAGGCAGAAAGAACCAGGGTCTGGGGGTCACACCAGTCTGCGTGGGAATCCTAGTTTTGCTCAGGCTTGTTCTCTCACCCAGCACCTGGCACAGGGGAGCACCCAGTCCGTGCGCGTTCTGCTCCCCTTCCTAGGGGCCTGCCCGTCATTTCCTTTCTGGAAACTCACTGGGCAGCAGAGGTCCTGACCTCCTGGGGCACAATGCTGACTATATTTCGGCCTCTGTTTATAGAATGTTTCAGGAGCTCAAGTACTTTATGGGTAGAGATTAATCACGTCATGATTTATCCTACTACCACCCACAGTAGGGAGATGCTGCCCTGAGCCACCCTATTTGAGAAGCAGCGGAGGAACTTTCGGAGACTAAGAAGGTCTGTGCTGTTAATTTGAGTATTGAGGATGTGGATTATGGAAAGTAGACCATTTTAGAGAAACCGTTTCATGCTATGCTGTCACCTTTGCCCTGTAACCTGGTCCTTTGCAATATCTTCCTAGCATCCCCTGCAAGGCTCTCATCAGATACGTCCTAGAGAGCCGCACATCCTGCAGAAGAGGACATGGGTGGTTTCCATACAGAAGCATCATGATTGTTGGATGGCGAGGACAGAAGGAAGCAAGGGCAGATTGTTTCCATCCTTGTTCAGTGATGACTATAATCTTGAGAGACCATCGCGTTAATCCAGAAAGCGGGTAGGAATGGGACATGGATTTCCCTTGCTGGCATTTAGTGAAAAATACTTAGGGTGTGAAGTGCATGAATCGCACTGTAGGGGAGGAGGGGGGACCTGGATTCAGGAACTGGCTTCCATTGCTGGGTCTGTGGGCTCCTAGCTGTTTGGCACCGGTAACCGGGAAGGATCCCTTCTGATGAGGGACTGGTGTGTGTGCTGCAGCCACCAGGCACTAAGTGGGTGTGCTGTGACTGACTCACGTGCAGCCCTGCCATGCACTTGTTAGCCTCCCACATGGGCCCCTGCCTGGGAGCCCAGGCCCGGACTTGAAGAAGGGAGTTTGTGCCACCGGCAGCCTCTGCTTCACATGGAGGCTCCTCCTCGGAAAGCAAGCTTGTGTTTGATTGTGTTATCAGGTCCTGGCCATGTCATTGTTCCTCGTCTCAGTCTTCCCAGAATGCATGGACGGTCGTCCATAACGGCATCCAGCAGTTTTGTTCAAGTCTTATCTCAAGAGAGCCAGTAAGCACCTTTGCTTTTCCCATCACTTAGCAGATGTCTATGTTCAGATTGTGAACATACAGGTGCCAGGCTTTGTAGTGTTACTGATTCTTGTCGCAGCGTGGAATTGTAGTGAAGACACAGAGCTTAGAACTCTGCTGGCCTGTAGTGGGCCTTCGAGAAATGTTAACTGCTTTTAATATGATTTTTCTGTCTGTAAGAAGCTAGGCAAGGCTCTTGGCACATGATCAGTTTAACACTAGCCCAAATTATCCATAGGGAGCCATGGGCTCCGCGCTGTCCACATGATGCAGGAAGGGTGTCCCGGGGTGACTGCAGTTTCTTGAAGATGCACGTCAGTGTGCCTGGGTCGGGCAGCCCCAGCTCCTGTGGGGTGTCCCAGCCTCCTTGGCGGGGCCGGTTCCTGCGTGCACTGCAGCGGCACTGCATGGAGCCCTGCTGAACTGCAGGCCCTCTGAGGGCTCCGTCTGTGGCTTCTGTGTCTCCGTGTCCCTCGCTTGTGGCACAGTGTCTGGTACAGGGCACTTCCCTGGGATGGATAAAGTGAAAAGGAGACCCAAAGGATGGACAACCCTAAAGTGTGTACTACAAAGGAACAAGGAACACGCACTCTCAGCCTCCCTGGCTCCAGAGCCAGACGGCCTGGGTTTGTATGCTGGCTCTGCTGCTAACGAGCTGTGGGAACCTGGCACTGAGTGACACGTAGTAGGCACTCAGTAATGTAAGCTGTGGCTATTTTTATCTTCATTATTATTAGGAGTCTTTAGTGGACCAGTCCCTGAAATAGTCAACACAGTTTTGGTCTCCACACTTTAAGAAACAACTGGAAAATTCCACAGGTAATGAGGAAATGATGATAAAGAACCTCCTTGCTGTTCCCACTGCCTGGAAAGCTCTTCCCTCAGATAGCCATGTGGTTTAACTTCTCATTGTATTTAGGGCTCTGCTCAAATGTCAACTTATCAGAGAAGCCTTCCTAGCCACCTTGTAGAAAATAACAAGTCATCACCTAACTTTCTATTCCCTTACTCTGCTTTTTTTCCTTCTTAGCACTTATTACTGCCACCTGGTTTGGTGCACATTGGCTCATTTAGTCTCTCTCTCCTCCCCTAGAAAATGAGCACTTTAGAGCCCCAGTGCCTACAACAGTGGCAGCACACAGCACACACTGTTAATGCCTGTTGATGTGTTCGAATGGCAAAATTATGGCTCTTCATTTACAGAGGATGACAGCAGGGAGGACATTAAATAGAAGATTGAAGATCAAGAAGGTCATATATTATATGAATATAGCCATGTCCACAAACACCTAATGCAGACTAAGGGAGTCCTCTTCCCTCTAAGGCTTGCAAAAGGTAAGTTTAAGACAAAGAGAAGGAATTCCTACTTCACACAACAAGCCATTGTTTGGAGGAACACCTTGCTCCAAGAAATGATGCTAGCTGAAAAATAAGAAACCATTCAGATTTCCAGCAGCTCTGGGTACCATTTCTAGCCATCTGGCCCTGGGGTTTCCACAGCTTTCCTGCATAAGACTCTGGTGCCTTTGTTAGCGACAGGCTCTTGAACTTACACACAGGGCTGCTTCCCAGCTGGCTATTCAGGTGTACCAAGGTGACAAGAGAGAGAAGTAACAGGGCAAGGGATAAGTGCTGTGAGAACAAAGAGGAGGGGAGAGTGGGGAATGAGAGATCAAATTTCCTGTGGGTCTTTGTGAATGGGAGACCCAGGGAAAGAACCTTAGAGGAAGGTAACATAACATAATAAAAAAATATTATTAAAGAAAAAAGAAAAGTTTGGGAGACTACCATAAACCTTGGGCTAGAGAGTGGTTCATTCATTCCATGGTTCGTTTATTGAACAGGTGTTTATTGATAACCTTGTTACACGTCAGGCACTGTTCTAGACGGGGGGGGTGGTCACAGCAGCAAAATTCTGGCCTCATACAGCTTCACGTTCTAGGATGGGGAGACTCATAATCAAGTGAATAACATTCGTAAGGTGTCAGTCGGTGCCAAGCACTCTGGAGAAAAAGAGACTGGGCAGGGGACAGGGTCTGTTGAGACAGTGGAAAGAGGCAGGGATGAGGTGGGATTGTAATCGGCTAGCTGCGGCAGGTTGCTCTGAGAAGGTGACATTTGGTAATGGCCTGAAGGAGGTGAAGTTTTGTTTTCCCGACCGGAGGCCCAGACAGTTTTCAGAGGGTTATTTACATTTGACCGCGTGCTTCTGAGTCTTGTTTCATCCCTCTGTGTGCCTTCTACCAGCGTTTCCTACTCTGGCCTGGCTGTCTAGTTTACTCAGTCAACAGTGGGCATGGGGACACTGCGAACAAGACTGACAGGATCCAAGCCTCTGTGGACCTTTCAGGCTGAAAAAAGGAAACAAGTAAATGGTTACCCAACAGTGCGAGGGGTGCTGCCTTGGACATTTTCAGGGTGCTGGGGCAGTGCAGGGCAGGGAGCCATCCTAGGCCTCCCGGCCGAGACTGACCCTGAGCCCAACTTGGTCTTTTCTTCATTTCCTGCCCTCTCTCCCTGCCTTCTTCACACTTTCCTGTCTCGAATGTCTCCTGAATTTCGAGTTCTTTCCCATACTCACGTTTCTTGTTGTCTTAGGCATCATGACTGATTCTCCCTTGGCCTTTCCTTCCCAGTTAAGTGAAGGTAATAGCTGTTGCCACCCATATGCTCATAAGAATGCAGGAGTGTTACAGGGGATTAGTGGCATTTTAGGATTAAGGACAGGATGGTAGTTTAAAAGCTTTTAGCTCCTCCAAAATTAGGGGAGCTGCCTGACACAATGCATTGTTAAGCCTCACAGATTTCCCTGTGGCAATACTTCCGTTTCTCTGTGGGTCCCACACTGGCTACTGTTTGGGAAATCTGGGCACGACTGCTTTGGGTGTCAAGCACATGTCTCTTGGGCCTCACCCCTGCTCCCTTTTAGGGCCCTGTGACCACAGAACTCAGGTATGCGGCACCTGACGAACTTGCAAGGGATGTGACTGGTGTCAGGGAGTTTTGTTGAAGGTCACCCATGGCTGCAGTGGGACACAGTATAGACGCCTCTACGGTTCTTGTCCTCTGCAATGCAGACCTCACTGACTGGGGACCAGGACAAGGGGCACCAGGGGCCTTGCATCAGGGCTCCTTTCTCTGTCAGGGTCTCCATAATCTGACCTAACTCCCTTTTCCAACTCCATTTCCCCTCCAGAACGCCCCCCCCCACTCTAGTTAACATGGCATCTTTGCTGAGCCCCTGGCCCACCTCCACACCTTTGCTCTGACAGTAAGTCCTCTGTGAAATGTTTCCTTTATCTCTTACCTTCTGTAAATCTGCCTCCCCCCCACCCCATGAAACGCCCTTGAGCCCTCCTTTAATCTCTCCGTGAACTGAGCTTCCCGGCACACTTATCTAGCACAGAGCTTTGGTCCAGCAACATCTACCACCGTAGGGGACCCTCAAGCCTGAACCGACCAGCACTGCATGACCCTAACCCAGTGGTTTTCAAATTGTGCTCTTTGGAACCTGTTAGGGGCTGAGGTGAGGGGCCTGGTGGGAAGGACTCTGCTGCTTACACCCATTCAATTAATTGCTTTTATCTTTCAAACAGCCTAAGCTTTGCTTGAGGAAGAGATTCTGTAGTCAAACAGTTTGAAAACAGCAGGTTTGATTTGTTCATAATGTGGACACGGGATCTATAATATACACGATGACACATAGCAAGGCAGTGCTGGGATCAGAATGTCAGTCCCTTGTTACCAGAAAGTATGACTGCAGTTGTGACATGTGCCGTTCCACCATCTAAAGTGAATTATAACTTCTTTAAAATCATAAAATGTCTCCATCGGAATCTGGGGATGTACTGTATGGTGATTAACATAATATAATAAAATAAAATTAAAAAAAAAATAAAAGTAGTGTAAAAACAAAAAAAAATAAATAAAATCATAAAATGTCTTATACCTCCTTGTTCCCTGGCACAATGCCCTGCTCATAGATGCTCAACAAACACTGGCCACCCCCCAATGGTGGTGGTAACAATGACATAGAGGACATATCCGGTGAGCTCCCAAGAGGCCCCTTGCTAGCTTCCCGGGCTCTGCCCCTCAGGTGCTGTACCCCTGGCTATGGTTAAGCCATAAGTGCAGGCAAGGCATCTTAGAGGGATCCCAGTTGCTCCTCAAACTGTGCTTCTGGTTGTCAGTAAGGTTAACATGAACCAACTCTGCCTTCTTCCTCATCATTCAGCATTGGCCTTAAAGCTGTCTCACTGTGTGTCACCAAGAAACATGAAGGCCCCCAAAAGTCCCTGGCAAACCCAGTTTCCAGGCTGAGTCCTTGCTTTCCTGCCTGCACATGGTCTTTAACATCCCCCTCTCCATGGAGCATGCTCTGGCTCCCAGGCTTCTAGCAGTCTTCCTTTCTCTGATAACAGTGATTTTACCTTTATTATCTTGTTTTCTCAGTTTTATTGAAGTATAATTCACAAATAAAATTTTAGAATGTGGTGTACTTCGTGAAGGTTTGATACACGTATACATTGTGGGAGGATTCCTCCCATCTAGTTTGTTAAGATGCCCACCACCTCACATAGTTACCTTTTTTTTTCTAAAGAAAATTTTCTTGTTTTGGGGGGATTGACTTATAATTTTTTCTTTGTATATATATAAACATATATATATATAATATATATTTTAAAGTTTCTATTTTAACTCCAGTTAGTTAACATACAATGTAATTTAGTTTCAGGTGTACCAACACTTCCATATATCACCCGGTGCTCATCACAAGTGCCCTCCTTCATCCCCATCACCTATTTTATCCATTCTCTACCCACCTCGTCTTTGGTAACCGTGTTTGTTCTCTATAGTTAAGAGTTTGTTTCTTGGCTTGTCTTTCTCTCTCTTTTTCCCTTCGTTCATGTATTTATTTCTTAAATTATACATATGAGTGAGATTATGTGGTATTTGTCTTTCTCTGAGTTGTTCACTTAGCATAATATTCTCTAGTTCCATCCATGTTGTTGCAAATGGCAAGATCTCATCCTTTTTTATGGCTATATATACCACATCATCTTTTTTCATTTGTCAGTTGATGGACCTTGGGTTGCTTCCATATGTTGGTTATTGTTAGTTATACTGCTATAAACATAGAAGTGCATGTATCCCTTTGAATTAGCGTTTTTGTCTTCTTTGGGTAAATACCCATTAATGTGATTATTGGGTTGTAGGATAATTGTATTTTTAACTTTTTGAGGAACCTCCACACTGTTTTCCACAGTGGCTGCACCCATTTGCATTCCCACCAACAGTGTACAAAGGTTCTGCTTTCTCCATATCCTCACCAACATCTGTTGTTTCTCATGTTTGATCTTAGCCAGGTTTTCTGACAGGTCTGAGGTGGTAACTCATTGTACTTTTGATTTGCATTTCCCTGATCGTAAATGATGATGAACATCTTTTCATGTGTCTGTTGGCCATCTGGATGTTTTCTTTTGAGAAATGTCTGTTCACGTCTTCTGTCTATTTTTAATTGGATTATTTGTTTTTTGGGTGCTGAGTTGTTTGAGTTCTTTATATATTTTGAATAGCAACCCTTTATTGGATATGTCATTTGCAGAGATCTTCTCCCTTTCCATAGGTTATCTTTTAGTTTTGCTGATTGTTTTCTTTGCCATGCAGCTTTCTATTTTGATGTCATCCCAAGAGTTTTTTTTTGCTTTTGTTTCCCTTGCCTCAGGAGACATATCTAGAAAGAGTTGCTACAATTAATGTCAAAGAGATTACTGCCTATGTTCTGTTCTAGGATTTTTATGGTTTCAAGTCTCACATTTAGGTCTTTAATCCATTTTACATAATTACTTTTTTGTGTGTCTGAAAACATTTAAGGTCTAACCTCTTAGCCGACTTTGATTATACAACACAGTGTTATCGACTATAGTACTTATTTATTGACCTCTCTAGGCTCTATGTCAAGTGCTTTACATCCATTGTCTCATCTGATGCTTACAACAAGCTTGTGATAGATAATATTATTACTCTCACTTTATAGATAAGAAAGTAGGGCTAAAAGATGTCAAATAATTTGTCTGAAGTCCTGGAAGTAGTAAATGTCAGTGGCAAGATCTGAACCCAGGCAGTCAGACCCCCGAAACTAGGGACTTAATGTTGCTACCATGTTGGGCTCCTATTAGGTTTAGAGACAGTCATATTATGTATCATTCATTCACTGATTCCTTCACCAAATACTTATTAGGCACTGACTATATTCTAGAGACCTTAACACTATTAAAACCATGTGTTAAAACCGCCTCACCCCCTTGGTGTCTGTGTATGTCAGTCTAGTCTTCCCACCTGGACTGCAGGCCCCTTGAGAGCAGCTCCTTTGTTTCCTACTTCTCTTTTGTCTCCTGCCTTTCTTTCTTGCTCACTCACTCAAACGGCTAGCGCTCTCCCAACTGGTTAACTTGATTGTACGGCAGCATCCACAACTTATGACACATGCCACAGATTCCCAGATTGGTGGGGAGGTTAGAAGTGATCTGGTCCATTTCCTTGACTCCAAGCAGCCCTAACTACAACTATACCATTCAAGGAAATACAATCATCTAATTTAGGGGTTGGCAAACTATGGCTGTGGGCCAAATCACTCCTGCTGACTGTTTTTGTAAGGCCCACAAGTCAAGGATGTTTTTTATATTTCTAACAGAATGAAAAAGAGTGGAAAGAAGAACAGTTTTGTGATGCATAAAAATCATATGAGATTCAAATTTTAGTGCCCATAAATAGTTTTATTGGAACACAGCAATGCTCATTTGTTACATAGTGTCTCTGGCAGCTTCACACGGCTACTGGGTATGCTATAAATTGCAGGTGCAGTTGTAAATTGACAGTGTTCTGAGGGTCAAGCTGGTTGTTCTGTAACATTTCATTTCATTTTCTACCATCAGTGCTCACCCATCATGTCAAAAAAAAATGAAGAGAAAGGTATACTTCAAGTGTCCTACTTTTAAGGCACAAAGGAATGTAGTTTGCTATCCTTCTCATCATGGAATTAGAGGGTAAAGTATTAAGTTTATTACACAGTGATGCTGCCACTGTGCTAAATTATACAATCTGGATCTGTGTTGATGCCCTCAGACTAAACACTCATCACAATGTTCCCAACTCACAGGAAGCAACAGTCAGAAATATTAGGAATCTGAAATTGAAATATTTCATCACAGCAGAATTTCCTTACAAAAAATATAAACAAAACCACAACTAAAGTTAAGTTTCTGAGCAGCTCTTTCGTTAGCCAAGCAAGGAAAGCTTTTACAGTTGGTGAGTTAATTAAATCCTTTTGGTTCCAGCAGCTGAAGGAATGTGTCCAGAGAAAAGAAACTTGGTTAAGACTACAAGCCTTTTGGCAAAGAGTGAGGACATTTCAAACATCAACCATCAGTTAAAAACAAGGCAAATAAATGGTTTTGAGTGGTTTTCTTTGGTTTTTGATGAATTAGCAGATGTTTCTGATACTGCTCAGTTGTGTATTTGGATAGTTAATGCTGAGTGTGAAGTGACTCATGAATTAGCCTCTGGGGATAATCTGTGGGACAACTACCTGCGAGGATGTGTTGTTCAGAGTGGTGGATACACTAATTCCCTGAAGTGAAACCTGCTACCATATGCTACAACTGATGGTACAAATACAATTGGAAAAGAAAAGAGCTTGGTCGGAAAAATTTTCAAGCTCATAAAAACGTAGTGTTTAAAGCCTATGATTAATTACTGTGTTATTAAGTAATTAGTAATTATTGAATTAGTTATTCATAGTAAACATTTGGACAAAATGTTTGAGTCTTTCATATTATTGAACCAGCAGTGTCAATGGTGAACTTCTCCTTCTCTTGTGCATTTAATCATCCTCAGGTCTGTGGTTTTTTGGGTCAGAAACAGAGGCTGAGAAGTCTCACTTTATTGCACAACAGTTTGATGGCTTAGCAGTGGCCAAGTTTTACTGTGAGGTTTTGAGTTCAAGGCTGAGCTTGAAATTTTTATTGAAGGAGAAGAATCATCTTCATCCACTATTTTTGAACACAGATGGTTTTGGTAGTTAACTTTTGTGGCAGACTTGATAATGTTTCTTGATGAATCAATCTAAATTTACAAGACAAAACAGCTCTTAAATGTGGAACTTACTGTGTAAAGTTGTTTCAGAGACAACTAACACTGCGTGAATCACAAGTAATATCAAAGTGTTTCGTAGACTTCCTATGTGTCAAAAGTTGAAATAAAAAGTGGAGTCTTACTACCCTACAAATTTGTAGCAGAGGTACTTTCTGAGCTCAAACTATTGTACTGGCAGCAGTTTTTTTTTTTTACCTCGATGTTAAGTACAAATGAAATTTCCATTTTTCAAAATCCATTTAATTATGCAATGGCAGATCTTCACCTTTAACCTTCAGTTGAAAAGAATTACTCTTTAATGTAATGCCATGTTATAAGGCAAATATCAAGAGTTGATCGAGTAGAATTCTTTAAGCACCTTCCATGTGAGGAATACGCTGAATTAAAATCTTGTCTATGGATTGACAGCAGTATTCAGTTATATCTATGTGTGAAAACACATTTTATGTGTTATGTGTGTTACGGAATATGTAAGACCTCCTTATACACCAGCGTTAGCAGAGGAACGTTTGCAGTTGATTTTGATGACAGGGAACCGCTTTCAACCTCAGTTAGATGAACCATTACTCCTTAAAAAGAGAATTACATTTTTTCTCATTGTAGACCTGTATTACAAAGAAAAGTATTCAATTATTATCATATTTTGAATTTTATCAAAAATAGTGGAAATTTGTTTTCTCTTTTGTTATATATAAGTACCAATGTAATATCCGTAGGACACAAATGCCTAAAATAGTAATTATCTGGCCCTTTAGAGAGAAAGTTTGCCTACCCTGATTTAATCTATACTGGAAATGTCCAAGGGACAACCCAAATAAGCAGACAGATAGGTAGTCACCAGAGGATCCCATTTCCTTTATGGTTTGTATCTTGTCAGAAAATACATTCTCTAATCTCATTCTCAGTCCAGCCTTGCAATTTAGCTGATTTCTTTTGGTATCTGCCGTATTATCAGTGAAGAGCAAGGTCAGCAGGTCATAGTAAAAATCAGTTTTAATTTGCTCTGAGTCAGTTCTATGCATCAGAATAATGAAGCCCTTTACTTGTAATAATGAAACTTAAGGGTTTAGTTGCCTACATTTGCTAAACTGGTTTTCATTTATGGGAGCCCTCTCTCTCTGAAGCCGGTAAGTGCTTATTGGGATGGGAAGGGCGAGGTTGAGAACATCCCCCGGAAAGCCTGAAGTGGTTGTGGAGGGGAATGAGTTCAAGGGCCTTTGGTCATGCCAGGCCTGCTGGAGAGAGAACAGAGGAACCCCCTGGGCCAGTAGGGAAGACAGGCCTCTCAGCAGGGATCAGGCATGGCTAGAGCTCTGCTCAGTCCTCTCCCTGGGCCAGACCTGCCTGTTTCTTCTTCTGTGTCCTGCCCCCATTTCCTTTCTCTGTCCTTTTTTGTGTTTGTGGTCAAGAAGCAGGGCAGGGGTGCCTGTGTGGCTCAGTCAGTTGAGCTTCCGACTCTTGGTTTCAGCTCAGGTCATGATCTCAGGGTTGTGAGATCAAGCCTCAAGTAGGGCTCTGAGCTCAGCACCAAGTCTGCTTAAGATTCTTTCCCACTCCTTCTTCCTTCCCCTCTGATCCTCCCTCCCTACCCCACACATGCTCTCTCTCAAATAAATAAAGAGAGAAAATCTTTTTTAAAAAAGGAAGGGAGGGTAGTAACCCTATTTTACAGATGAGGAAATTGAAGCCCAGGGAAGCTAAGTAATTGACCAAGACAACATAGTGTAAGGTGGATCTGGGGCTTAAACACAGGATTTCTACCTTTCAATCTTGTGCCCACCCCACTATGTAGCACCATGCTGGCCGTAGGATGGGTTCTGAGCCCTTGTCGTTTGACTAACTGAAGGGCATCCAAGACTTTCCTATTCAAACATTACTGTGCTGCCAACCCACCATTAGACTGCTCATGTTTTCTCGAGGCACTCTTTTTTTTTTTTAATTTAAATTCCAGTTAGTTAATGTACAATGTGATATTAGTTTTAGGAATACAACATAGTGATTCAGCACTTCCATATAACATGTGGTGCTCATCACGACAAATCAAGTCGAGGCACCCTCTTTCAAAATGTGGGTCGATATAGTAAGGCATTAACACTCTTAAGTGAGTTCTTTTTCTTTTTCTCATTCTTTTTCTTTTCTTTCTTTCTTTCTTTTTTCTTTTTTTCCTTTTCTTTTTTCTTTTTTTTTTTTAAATATTTTCTTCGGTTACTCACACCCCAGCCAGGAAAGTTAGTGTTAGGAGTTTGGCGAGTAGAGTCAGTAAAGGTTGGGAAAAGGTGAGTGAGGGATGTTGAAGTAAGATTTTTTTTCTCTCATCGCTTTGCTCAGGGCCTCTCGGGACTCATCACATAGGCACTTGTCCTTCTGTTCTGGGGCATGAGACACATGAGTTTGAAATCTTCCAAGTAAACTTTCAAAAGGTGTGGGCTCATTCCTGTGCCCTTCCCCATTGTGGTGCCCAGCCTATGCCTGGCCATGCCCTCTGATGGAGGAGGCCCTCCCCAGGGGAAGCCAGGCCCTTCTCAGGTAGTTCTAGCCTTGGGGAATGTCCATCACCAGGAGATGCAATCTACCTGGGACCTCTGCTCCTTGGTTCCCATTCTACCTTTTGGAACAATGTAATTCAAGGCTCATTGGATCCTTCCTCCACATGACATCCACAAACCGATTGGCCAGGCCCCCTCCTACACCTCTTCTCTGTCTCTACAGCTTCTCTTCTTATAAGCTTTCCTCATGTGATGAGTTCTCCAGAACATTCACAATCCTGGCTTTCATCTCCAGATATGCTATTGTTTGTCAGCTCCTCTCATAAAACATAGTGCCCAGAACTGACTGTGCCCATTCATTCATGTCTGTTTATTTAACAAATATTTATGTGAGCTTGCTATGCCAAACCCTGGGCAAGTGTCTGAGGGTTCCTGACTTTGTGGTACTTGATTAATACTCAAATAACCAAGTCCGAAAACAGCAACAAGCTGCAATACATGCTGTGAAGGAGTGTAGCATATCTGGGAAGATTCCTGGCTGCTGAAGTCAACATTTAGGATGATCTTGGTGTCTCTGGCCTGACAACAAGCCCTGGGCTTTCACAGAGGACCTGAGACACACTTTGACTACCTGCTTCCACAGAGGGAGGAGCCATTTAGATCCCTTCTGACCTGATGCTTAGTAGCCTGACTCATTCTCTCGCCTCCAGTCTCTCTGCCTCACCTCCTTTCCTTCTCTTTCAGGAAAGACACGGGCAGAGATGAGCCAAAGTTGCACAAAAAGAATCTTGGGAAAGGCTGTGGTGGAGTTTTGAGACATGGTTCTCAGGGCTCAACCAGTTCTAGGAAAAGTTTTGTCTGGGTAGCTTTCATTTTTAATAGACTTCAAGGTTTGCCCCTCAGCATGATGTGACGTTTGGTCAAGAAAGAATTCTTGAAGGGCTCGTGGGTGGCTCAATCAGTTAGGTGTCTGCCTTTGGCTCAGGTCACGATCCCAGAGTGAGGAGCCTGCTTCTTCCTCTCCCTCTGTCCTTCCCCCCCATCCCTTGCTTTTGCTGGCTCTCTCTCTCATGTTTTTTCTCTCAAATAAATAAAATCTTAGAAAAAAAAAGAAAGAATTATGGAGACATTTTTGGTGCAAAAAGGTGTTTAATTAAAGCACTAGGACAGGACCCCTGGGCAGGAAGAGCTGCCCTGGGATTGTGAGGAACGACTGATTATATACTTTACATTGGAAGTGGAGGGTAGAGATAAGGAAGTTTCCAAAGAGATTTTTAGGTGTTAAAGGTGACTTCCAGGGTCCTGGAGGTCTGGCTACTGTCCAGCAGAGGTTGCTTTTCCCCTCTAGCAAAGCATTACCATTAATGCAGTTGTGAGTTCCTGGAGGAATGTCCTGCTCTGCCTGTCTCAGGTATGTACTCATGGGCTGCAGGTTGTAAGGAAATTAAATTTTATCTACATTCCTTCCTCATCAAGCAGAGGCAGAGCCATGGTTTCCTCTCTTGTTTTTCCTGGCCCCGGAACACCAGTTTGGGCCAAGGCTGGTTCAGTTGTCTCAGGCTGGCCTGCTGGCTGAGTCTCTGAGCACTGTGGCTAAGAGAGTGGCCGAGGTCAGTGTGTCTCCTCCCGTTGCAACACACAGTAATGAAGTGAGGCTCTGCTCTGCAGAGACCTGGTCTCCTCCCCTTGCCCACAAATGATAAGAGACCATTCAGTAACTACTATTATTGTCACTTTGATACCCATGTTACCATTATAGTTGCTATTACTATGCACTGCACTGACCACAGCAAAATCTAAGGAAGAGTTTCATGTCACCCAGACACCCTGGGTCAGAAATAGCCAGAAGGCATTATTGAAAGGGCCTGCCATGAAGAGTAAGGCCTCCCTTAGATGACAGCACAGGAGCTAGAGCAGGTGGCAGGTTTCTGACCATGCAGAGATGGGGAAGAGAAGGTTGAATGGCTGAATGCATAGACTTGAAAGGAATTTAATCTCAGCCCATGTGGTGGGCCAGAGGGGCAAGGGGTCCACTCTCAGTGTTCTCTCTTGCCCTGGGCACTGAAGATCTGGATTTGGGGGGGGAACCTAATTATTAAAAGGGAAGAGGGATATAAGGTGCAAAGAGCTGAAGACAAAATAGAGGCAAAAGGTCTGGAAGAGAACATGAAGCCCACCTCAGTCCTCTTTGAGGTTAACCTGAAGTCAGGTGTAATGGGGGAGGTGAGCTGCTTGCTCTACTGAAAGCTTTCTGGGAAGTAATTTATCCAGCTATGCTTTGGGGACAGTTGGGCAAGTTTACAGTGCTTCAGTGAGAATGCACCTGGAAACAACCACCCTGAAGGGAAATCAATGCAAACTATTCTGTGAGCTTGGAAATTGTCTTATAAGAAGTTATTAACATGGCATGGAGGGAGGTTGGAGTAACAAAGGCTAACAAAGAGGTTACTATGATGTTTAAAAAAAAAGCAGAGTGGAAGAAGTTTGAATTATTAGATTTCCATTAGCAGTATTCTGGGACACAGCATTCTGTTTTTTTAATTTACAATCTTTCTCAAGGTGAAAATATTTTCTGTCCTGACTCCCTGTCTTCTATAAACTTATGATATGTGATATCAGACTCCTTAGTGGTCTTGTACATGTATGTGATAGGCATGTCCTAGTGCCTGGCCTGAGGATGAGGACTGGTGTCTGTTATACATGAATATTGGTGTTTGGCTTATCAGTCAGGAAATCTGAGTGTGGTTTCTGTGAATCAGACCCCTGGTGCCTCAAGACCCCAGGGGGAACCCATGAGCTGGCTCCTTAGCCATAAGCTCCAGTGGAATACACTTCAGATTGTCCCCCAGGGGTGGCTGCTATATTGCATGTTAGCTTTGTAGCTTTCTGGCTGGCCTGACCTCAGCTGAAAGCTGCCACAAGTTCACCCTTATATTCGGCACTTGCAGTTTCTTGTTTTGGAAATAGACTTTCTAATAAGAGTCAGAAAAACCCGGCTCACATCCCGACTCTTGCATTGATGAGCCATGGGATGTTGGCCAGGACACTTTGCCTGTGTTTCTTAGTTTTCTCATATGCACAAAAGCTGAGAGTGGGAAGGAATAAGGGGAGCATTGGTCCCATTCAACTCTGTCAGTCCTGGCTCCAAGATGTCTGGGAGGGGTACCCATTGCTCCACATTAGTCAGCAGCACGAGCTCATGAAGTTGCTCCGGAATCTGGTATTTCCAACATGTCTCCCCCTGAACCTCCCCCCTGTGGTCTTCCTTTTCTGCCAGTTTTCATCTCTTACAAGCTCGAAATAGCCAGAAATAAAATGAAATCAGTGAACACTCCCAGCTGCTCACTTAGGTCCTGAAGAGACCCTTAGCAAGGTGCACTGGATGAGAGTAGTTCTCAGATCAAGGCCTGAGCTATGAAGGAGGTAGAGGGGGAAGAGCCCATAGGTAGTGGTGAGGTGGCACTGCAGCTGGCACAGCTGGCACCAGGTTAACTGGATCTGGACAGGATGTGTGTCAGTTCTGCTCTAGCATAGAACGTTGTTCAACACCTTGCTCAGGGTTTAGTGGAAAAATGCTGAGTTGGGATCAGGGCAGCACAACTGCAAGATCGTGTACTCCTGGGCATAAGCCTGCCTCAGGCCCAGATGCTTGCTTCTCCCTGACTGGTGCTGAAGCTGCCATACTGCCCCCGATCTCTGGGTATGGAGTAGGCACATACTGGCTGGCTCCTACAGTGGGCTTGATGGTGCTCTGAGTACCCTCTGTGGGAACTGGGGGACCCCAGCAAGTGGACTGGCCCGCACCTTGCAAGGTAGGCTCCCACAGAGCAGGGTGGGATTGGTCCTATTGGTCCTATTCTGGAAGGCTTGGTGAGAAGATAGTGGAAGCCAACACCGGGGGCAAGTGATTAGTTGAACAATATATACAGGTAATGACAGATGGGGGTGCAAGAACTAGTATAGGTTTTAGACTGGAGTCCTCCCTGGTGAGTCCTTTAGGACAGGTGACTCCAAATGCCACTGTGTTTAATCTACTGTTGAGCTGGTCTTTAGAGTCCCTCTAACTACGGTCCTGATCCTTAGGAATGGAGCTCTGGTGTTTATCCAATGCAGGGAGGTTGGAAAAGAAGAGGGGACAGGGGGAAAGGATGGCGAGAAGAGGGAAAGAGGATGTAAGAGGAGGGTGTATAATGGGTAAAGGGGGGAAGAATGGAGAAAGGAGGAGACGGAAGGAGGTGGGGGAGAAGAGGTGGGAAAGGCAGTTGGTGATCCCCTAGGGTAGCTGTAGAGAATCAGGGGTCCCAGGCCATGGAAGCCTCCTCAGATTGGCTCAGCTAAGCCTCACCCCATGTCAGGCATCATACCACCCATATAGGTCTTCAAACAGAGCATCTCCCACTGGGGAGATGTCTGCCACTTTTCAGGGAAGCCCTTCCTTAGGGTAGAGAGGCAACAATCCCACATGGACATAAAATCCCATATCTAGAATTCACACAAATCTCTCAAGTTTGTCACCATTGGAGCTAATTCAACAAGCTTCCACTGGGCATCACTACATGTAAGTTACCTTTTGTGGTGCTGGGAATAACAGAAAGCCAAGTAACTTATTGATCCAGTGGTGGTGGTGTGCACTTGCGTAAATAGGACAAATGCATAAATAGAGGCAGTGCAAGCCTGAACGTGCTGGATGATACTGATGGGCCCTGAGCTGCAGGTACCAAGTATGTGCGGAGAAACAAGAAGTGAGTATCGACCTCCAGGTTTGTCAACAGCTAGAACAGACAACGGGAAAGCGAGGTAGAAGTTTGCAGCTGGGGACCCCTGCTGTGCCCTGAACAATGCAAATAGGCTCCTGTGCTCATGGGAGACACACATTAAAGGCTCAAAGAGGAAAACATATTTGGGCCTGTGGAGCAAGCTGGACATTTCAGTGCTGAAATGAAGGCATCTGAAGGCATAGCCAAGAACTTCTCAGCTGTGTAAAGTGTCAGAGCCTGAGGTGGAGGCTCAGGGAAACAGAGGGGTGACTTAAATCTCTTTCCTGTGTGGCTCAGTCAGTAAAATGCCTCTGGCTCAGGTCATGATCTCAGGGTCCTGGGATCGAGCCCCTGCTTCTGCTTTTGTTTCTCCCCCTCCTTCTGTCCCCCCTCCCACCACTCATGCTCTCTCTCTCTCAATCAAATAAATATACCTTTTAAAAAATCTCTTTTCTGGTGAACTCGAGGATTCTTCTTTGGTTGGGATGACTTAAGTGTTATTCTGTGAAGAGGTAGAGGGACAGGTGATTTGATGGAATCATAGGATTCCTTCTGGGAAGTCTGTTTCTCCTTTCTAGCCCTAGAGCACTAGCTCATGGAGTTCGTGATCCATGAGTTCGAACTGGGTCCGAGCCCTAAACAGCCATCCAAACCTGGGCGCTTGTGCAAAGTTCCCTGCTGATAAATCCTTGGGCTAGTTACTTCCCTCTCTGTTCCAAGGGCCACATTTGTTGACCATGGCATCCAACAGGGGAAGTGTGAGTGTGCATAGACACCTGGTGGCAGTTTGGAGGAATTAAAGTCAGTAGTATCAGAGCAAAGCCCTGTAGGTGGCTTAGGTGTGTCTCAGGTGCCTAAAAGCGCTTCCCGGGTTTGGAGGCTAAGTTAGTCAAAATGAGGGTTCATCCTGGGAAGATGGGCCTGTTTTCTAAGTCAGGTTTATCTAGAAATTTATCCTTGTCACTGGACCAAATGTTCACATTTGGTTTAATTTTTACTGTTTCTATAATTTCCTTTCTTAGTTCCATAGATTTTGTTCTAGAGGTAAAATGCTTGTGGATCTAAGACCAACATAGCATCTAAAAGGTAGCTGAAGTTTTATGGTGCTTACCAAATATCTTTTAGGTTCCTACTATTCTCCCCATTTTATAGATGAAAAACTGAGGCAGAGAGGTGATATAACCTACCCAAGGTCACAGAGCTAGTCAGAGAATGAGAGACGGTTTGAACCCAGACTGTCATAACTTCATAATCTCTACTTTTAACTTTTAATAAACAGTTGTTGACTGACTGATACACATGTTTGTTACTTGAGAGACCCTGAAAAAGAACTTACTTCAAAATATACTCTCCACCAAGGGGGTATAGTCGTATATTTACCATCAAGCATTGCCCATTTTCAAGATTCTTACAGTGATTTTTTAAAAATATTTTTAAATTATCTTTTTTATTCAAGTATAATCAACATAGTGTTATATTAGTTGCAGGTGTACAATATAGTGATTTAACGATTCTATACATTTCTTAGTGCTCAAAACAATAAGTGTGCTCTTAATCCCCTTTACATATTTCACCCATTCTTTCCCCCCTCCTCCCCTCTGGCAACCACCGGTTTGTTCCTGTCTGTTTTTTTGTTTGTCTCTTTTTTTTCTTTGTTCATTTGTTTTGCTTCTTAAATTCCACATATGAGTGTAATCATATATTTGTCTTTCTCTGACTGACTTACTTCACTTAGCATTATACTTTCTAGCTCCGTCCATGTTGTTGCAAATGGCATGATCTCATTCTTCTTTAATGCTGCGTAATAATCCATTTTATGTGCGTTTATACATATATATAATATATTATATATACACATATGTAATATATATTACACATACACATATGTATATATAATATATATTACATATACACACACAGCTTTACATATATATACATATATGTGTGTATATATATCCATTGTGTATATATACATACATACATATATATATTAAGGCTGAGTAATATTCTACTATGTGTGTGTATCTATATATACACACACACATATATATGTACACATATATACATGTATATATACCACATCTTCTTTATCCATTCATCAATGGATGGATACTTAGGTTGTTTCAATATCTTGGCTAGTATAAATAATGCTGCAATAAGCATAAGGGTGCGTATATCTTTTTGAATTAGTGTTTTCATTTTCTTTGGATAAACACCCAGTAGTGCAATTATTGGATCATATGGTAGATATATATATATATATATATACACACACACANCACACACACACACACACACACACACACACACATATATATGTAATTGTGTGGGACTGGCCTGGCTCACATGATTACAGAGGCTGGCAAACTGAAAATCCGCAGTGTGAGTGAGCAAGTAGGAGACCCAGTGAAGCCAATAGTGCAGATGGTCTCAAGGCAGTCTGCTGGAGAATTCCCTCTTGCTCAGGGCAATGGGCCTTTTTATTCTTTTCAGACCTTCAACTGATTGGATGAGACCCACCTACACTATGAAGGGTAATCTGCCTTACTCAGGGTTCACTGATTTAAATGTTAATCTCATCCAAAAACACCCTGCAAGTTGAAACATAAAATTATCCATGGCACCTAACTATTCCCTTGGTTGTCCTTGTTGGGTTGGTCATTTCCCCTGATGTTAGTTATTTGAATATCCCTTTCATGATTTTTTGCAATATCTGTGTATTATTTATTTAATATTTTCTTTAAACCAATGCTAACTGCTCACTTTACAACATGGATGAAGCTAGAGAGTATAATGCTAAGTGAAATAAGTCAGTCAGAGAAAGAGAAATACCATATGATTTCACTCATTTGTGGAATTTAAGAAATAAAACGAACAAGTGAAGGGAAAAAAAATAAAAAATAAGAGAGATAGACAACGTGAGAAACAGACTCAACTGTAAAGAACAAATTGATGGTTACCAGAGGGGAGGGGATGGGGAGATGGGTTAAACAGGTGATAGGGATTCAGGAAGGCACTTGTGTGACAGCACTGGGTGATGTATCACTATACTGTACACCTGAAATCAATATAACACTATGTTAAGTAACTGGAATTAAAATAAAAACTTAAAAAAACGAAGCTACGAAGTGGGAGACTGTTCAATTGCCAGAGGTTGCACGTACCCATTTACTTGCTTAGCCCTGGATTATTTCATCTCTTATATCATAAAAATAAAACCAGATTTTATATGCACACACACGACTTAGCCCGGTTTTCTATATGCGCTCACACACAACTTACCCTTACACTTAAACACTATACGAGATAAATGGGATTTGTTGCATTAGGTTTAATTTTTTTCTTTTCTTTTTTTTTTTTTTTTAAAGATTTTATTTATTCATTTGACAGAGATAGAGACAGCCAGTAAGAGAGGGAAC
>NC_048219.1:89206583-89244981 GCF_002007445.2 Ailuropoda melanoleuca
CGGGGAGGTAAGGGCGGGGCTGCGCGCGGGCCTCCGGGCGGCGCGGCTGGGGCGGCGGGGCGCCGGCTCTGCACCCGCCCTGGCCGCGGTGCGGGAGAGACAAGGGCCCGCGCTTCCGGGAAGCGCCGGTCTCAGCTTCCGCCCGCTCAGTCGGGAGGGGCCATGGGTGTCCTGGGGCTTCCAGCTGGCTTTGGGGCACGGTCGGGTTGCTGTCACCCTGACGTTTTGTGGGTCCTCCGTGGCGGTGTCGCGCCGGGCAGCGCACATGCATGAGCGCCCCCCACGCTCCGTGCGCACGCCTTGTCCTGATGTCTCTTATTAATATTTTAGTGTGAATGGTTTCTCTGCTTTAAATGGAAACATTTGTTTTTTTCGTTTTGAAAACCTTTGTTTTTAAAGGAAGTTTTCTTCATTTATAGAATGGTGACAGCGGTACCGGCACCAAAGGGTTGATTAAATGAAATAATACCGGAAGTGCTGAAAACAGCTTAGTACGTGGTATTTTTGTTACTGCTGTAGGTGGAAAAGTTGTTCTGGGAAACACAGGGACATGTGGCCCTTCAGGGGAGGTTTTAACTCTCTCTTCCAGGAGCCTTTGGAAACTTCTGATTCCCGGGCTAGCCTCCTTCCTTCCGTTTTTACGTGTAGTCTGGACGTCCTCACTTCTCAAGGGAGGTGTTCCCTGCAATTCCATTTTCTCCACTGGAAATTCCTGTTAGTTTAATTGCTTAGGTGGCAATTAAATAGAGTTGCCAGCAGGTGGCGCCAGAGCACCGTGGGTGTGTTTGCCCTTTTGGGTCCTATAATTTCACAGCGGCTTATTGAACATCTGCCCTACCCTATGGTACAGAGTATTGGGTGGGAGATAGGGATGCATGAAGGTGTGGGCAGGGGCTCCTGGCCTCAGGGAGAACATAAATGATTTACTATTCTGGTCTTTTTCTTTCACAGGATTTTGGTATTTATTGGATCCATTCATGTAATCATCAGTAAATGTTTATTGGATGCGTACTCTGTTCTAAATGCTTTTCAAAGACTTGATGCACGTCAGTGAACTAGAACACAGATCCTTGCCCTCATGGAGCTTACGTTCTAGCAGGCAGCAATAAAAGTAATAAGTAAGTAAGTTACATAGTTTGTTAGAAGTGTTATGAAAAAGAAAAGTGTAAACCTGAGTGTGTGGGGGTGGGGTTGTTGGCATGGGCAGTTTGCGGTATTGAAGAGGGTGGCTAATAGAACTCATGAGGAAAGCAAAATTTGAGCAAACATTCAGAAGAAATGAAGCTACCCAGGCAGAAATCTGGGGGAAGGGTGGTCTAGAAACTGTGATAAATTTGCAGCAGTTATATTGTATACCCTTTTACAGATGAGGTAACTGAGGCTCAGAGAAGTGAAATGACTTGTTTAAGGTCTTATGTGGGGTCTTACTGGCGAGTTGGTGTAGTCTTACTGCCTCATTCCTAGTCCTGTGTTCATGTACCAGATCCCATTACTACTCCGTGTTTGCCACGGTTTGTGAAGCTGCACAATACACAGCCTGCTTAAGTGATGACTCAGGTCAGCTTGGCCTATTTCCACCCGTTGGGTAATACCAAAACTGCCTGTGATCTTTCTTTTTTACATAATCAGTAAATATTTATTTGAGGGCTGTGGAGGCTAGAAATGAAGCATGACCCCTGCACCTAAGGGACGAATAATCTATTCATAAACATTTTTGGTCTTCATCTCCTCTCTTTCATTTGCCTTCCCTGCTTCCCCCCAAACAAGTCCACTGATGATCTCTACTTACACCTTGGAATTGAGTTAGTTCTCAAACTTGGTCACCCATTCCTGGACTCTTCTCAGATTCCATTTGCTGTCAGCTGATACACGGTACCCCTCCCTGGTTATCTCTAGGTCCCGATTCTGCATTCCCTCTACACTGTGTTGGACCAGTCTATGAGACCAGGCTTCTGCTTTGCCCTCTACTCCTAGGCTTTGATTAGATGCCCCACCTTGGCCCTTACTTAGTTCCCCTCTAGAACTGTCTCTTTGTCACCCATATTGACAGTTGTTGAGATCGGTCCACTTGATTGGAGACTCTGTGTCCTCCTCCTTGGAAATTGTGTTCCTTGGGCATTCTGCTTGGTCCCCTTGAGCTGCCTCTCTGAGCCTGAGTCACCTCTCTCTTTCTCTGGCCCTGAGAACTCAGGACATGTGCTGGGTCTCCTTCCTGCCCACATTTGCTGGGAGGAGATTGTGTTACCTGGTGTTAAAGTCCTGGATTATGTTGTGTGTGGATCAGCAGTGAAGGACAGAAGGCTGTATTTAGGTAATTAACTGAGAACTAGTAGTTTGGAGGAGAGCGGTGCTTAGTGGTGGATAAGAATGAAGAGGCCTGGTGTTGAAGAATGGGTAGAATTAAGATGTGTAGGGGAGAGAACAGGGTGGTGGTGAACTTGGGGTGTTGTGGGACAGTGAGGGATTAGCCTGAATAGAACAGAGTGGGTGTGTTTGGGAGTGCTGTGGGAAGATGGTAGGTAGGCAGGGCAGGGCTAGAGCAGAGTTTGGAGCCGCAGGTCAAGAAGCTTGTATTGCAGCATCACAAACTATTCTTAAATGCGGAAGTACCTGGGAAGCTGGTCTAAAGGCCTTAAGGACAACATGTCATTAGGACTTGTATATCCACCTGCTTATCTTTGAGCATCTGAAATTTAGTACCTTCTTGAATGCCCTGTATAAAGGAGGTCCCATTGGTTATTTTGTCATGGTGTCCTGGTTCTTATCCTTTGCTTGTGTATTCTCAGTCTCCTCTAGCATGTCCTCTAATGAATGCTGCGATGGCAAGGACTCCATCTGGTTCCCTTGTATCCCCAGGATGCAGTGCAGGATCTGCTGCTAAAGGTGCTAAAAATAATTGTTGACTGAGTGAACACTCTTAGCTAAATATCTGTGTCTCAAACCTTGTCTCAAACCTTCTCGATGCTTGAGTTCTCTTAGTGCTAACACGATCCGTCTGGTCTGCATGGTTGCGAACATGGAGTCAACCTTGATGCACATAGGAACACAGAACCTTACTGCTCCTGAACTTAACATGGGCTGTAGTCCCACTGAGACCTTGTTTTATACTCCATTATGACAAGGTAACAACGTACCTTGTTACATTTTATTTTTTATTTTTATTTTTTTATAATATTTTTTATTATATTATGTTAGTCACCATACAGTACATCCCTAGTTTTTGATGTAAAGTTCCATGATTCATTACTTGCGTATAACATTTTAGATGCGAAGGGTGAAGGCATCAAATGTAAACATCAAGGGAAAAGAAGTTAGAATTCATTGGGAAGCAAGGCCAATGGCAAATCGTAAGTTACATCTTTCTAACCATGATATTAACTATTCTGATCTCTTCAACGGGCAGAATTACATACTGGTTTAATAATAGTATTGGCTTATTAGCATTAGATTGCCTGGGCTCATCATGCATCTGCCACTTACTCATTGTGTGTCTTTGGAAAAGCTGCTTTAACCTCTTTGTGGCTCTGTTTTCTCATCCACAAAATATGAGTGAGAATAATACCTCACGAAATTACTGTGATTAAGTTCTTAGAGCAGTGCTAGCACGTAGTAAATGCTCAACAAGGGATAGGTATTGTTGGCTATTACTATTCACTGGGCACTTAACATAACGTATAATCTGCTGCCATTTTGAGTTGCTGATCTGACACAGGCAGCCACATTTCATCAGGGAATGATCTTTACAAGATGTGACCAAGGGGGTAGTAGTGAAGGGAGGTTGGAATTTGTTGAGTGAGGACTGAGTTTCTGCAGGAGAAGAGGTGGCCAGGGAGAGTACCGGGTCCGGATGGGATTATTTTGGGTAGAACATGCACATGAATTCCCTGACACAGCAAAGGACGCGTTACCACTTAGCTCTCTATATGCCGGGCTCCGCAGAAATCTAGAAGATCTCTGCCTGCACACAATTTAGGGGCTGTTCCAGTTCTTTGAAAAATGTCATTGGCATTTTGATCGGCATGGCAATGAAAGTGTAGATTGCTCTGGGTAGCGTGGACATTTTAACTATGTTAATTCTTCCGATCCATGAGCATGGAATATTTTTATCTTTTTGTGTCTTCTTCAATGTCTTTCAAGAGTGATTTGTAGTTTCTAAAATATAGATCCTTTACGTCTCTGGTTAAGTTAATTCCGAGATAACGTATGATTTTTGGTGCTACTCTAAACGGAATGGATTCCCTAATTTCTCTTTGTTCAGTCTCATTGTTCGTGTATAGAAATGCAACTGATTTCTGAGCATTGATTTTGTATCCAACCATATTACTGAATTGCTCTACAATTTCTAGTAATTTGGGAGTGGAGTCTTTTGGGTTTTCCATATAGAGTATCATGTCATCTGCGAAGAGACAAAATTTGACTTCTTCTTTGCCGATTTGGATACCTTTTATCCCCTTTTGTTGTCTGATTGCTGTTGCAAGGACTTCTAGTACTATGTTGAATAATAATGGCAAGAGTGGGCATCCTTGTCGTGTGCCTGATCTTAAGGGAAAGGCTTTCAGCTTTTCCCCATTGAGAATCATATTTGCTGTAGGCTTTTTGTAGATGGTTTTTATGAAATTGAGGAATGTACTGTCTATCCCTACACTCTTAAGGGTTTTAATTAGGAAACAATGCTGTATTTTGTCAAATGCTTTTTCTGCATCAACTGAGAGGATCATATGGTTCTTGACTCTTTTCTTGTTGATATGATCTATCACACTGATCAATTTGTGAATGTTGAACCACCCTTGCACCCCAGGGATGAATCCCACTTCATTGTGATGGATAATCCTTTTAATGTACTGTTGGGTCCTATTAGCTAGGACCTTGTTGAGAATTTTGGCGTCCATATTCTTCAGGATATCAGTCTGTAATTCTCCTTTTTGATGGGGTCTTTGCCTGGTTTGGGGATCAAGGTAATGCTGGCCTCATAGAGTGAGTTTGGTAGTTTTCCTTAAATTTGTGTGGAACCAGAAAAGGCCCTGAATCTCCAAGCAACTGTTGAAAAGGAAAAACAAAGCTGGGGGCATCACGTTGCTGGATTTCAAGCTGTACTACAAAGCTGTGATCACAAAGACAGCATGGTACTGGCACAAAAACAGACACATCGACCAATGGAACAGAATAGAGAACCCAGAAATGGACCCTCGGCTCTTTGGGCAACTAATCTTTGATAAAGCAGGAAAAAACATCCGGTGGAAGAAAGACAGTCTCTTCAATAAATGGTGCTGGGAAAATTGAACAGCTATATGCAAAAGAATGAAAGTTGACCACTCTCTCACACCATACACAAAGATAAACTCCAAATGGATGAAAGACCTCAATGTGAGACAGGAATCCATCAAAATCCTAGAGGAGAACATAGGCAGCAACCTCAGTGACATCGGCCACAGCAACCTTTTTCATGACACATCTCCAAAGGCAAGAGAAACAAAAGATAAAATGAACTTGTGGGACTTCATCAAGATAAAAAGCTTCTGCACAGCCAAGGAAACCGTCAAAAAAATTAAGAGGCAGCCCACGGAATGGGAGAAGATATTTGCAAATGACACTATCGATAAAAGACTGGTATCCAAGATCTACAAAGAACTTCTCAAACTCAATACACAAGAAACAAGTAAACAATTCATAAAGTGGGCAGAAGATATGATCAGACACTTTTCAAATGATGACATACAAATGTCTAACAGACACATGAAAAAATGTTCAAAATCATTAGCCATCAGGGAAATTCAAATCAAAACCACACTGAGATACCACCTTATGCCAGTTAGAATGGCAAAAATTGACAAGGCAGTAAACAACAAATGTTGGAGAGGATGTGGAGAAAGGGGATCCCTCTTACACTGTTGGTGGGAATGCAAGTTGGTACAGCCCCTTTGGAAAACAGTGTGGAGGTCCCTTAAAAAGTTAAAAATTGAACTACCCTATGACCCAGCCATGGCAATACTGGGTGTTTACCCCAAAGATACAGACGTAGTGAAGAGAAGGGCCATATGCACCCCAATGTTCATAGCAGCATGGTCCACAATAGCTAAATTGTGGAAGGAGCCGAGACGCCCTTCAACAGATGACTGGATTAAGAAGATGTGGTCCACTTAATGTGAGACAGGAATCCATCAAAATCCTAGAAGAGAATATAGGCAGCAACCTCAGTGACATCGGCCACAGCATCCTTTTTCATGACACATCTCCAAAGGCAAGAGAAACAAAAGATAAAATGAACTTGTGGGACTTCACCAAGATAAAAATCTTCTGCACAACCAAGGAAACCGTCAAAAAAACTAACTAAGAGGCAGCCCACAGAATGGGAGAATATATTTGCAAATGACACTACAGACAAAGGACTGGTATCCAAGATCTATAATGAACTTCTCAAGCTCAATACACAAGAAACAAATAATTCATAAAATGGGCAGAAGATATGAACAGACACTTTTCCAACGAAGACATACAAATGGCTAATGGACACATGAAAAAATGGTCAAAATCATTAGCCATCAGGGAAATTCAAATCAAAACCACACTAAGATACCACCTTACGCCAGTTAGAATGGCAAAAATTGACAAGGCAAGAAACAACAGTTGTTGGGGAGGATGTAGAAAACGGGGATCCGTCTTACGCTGTTGGTGGGAATGCAAGTTGGTACAGCCTCTCTGGAAAACAGTGTGGAGGTCCCTTAAAAAGTTAAAAATAGAACCACCCTAAGATCCAGCAACTGCACAACTGGGTATTCATCCCAAAGATACAGAAGTAGTGAAGAGAAGGGCCATATGCACCCCAATGTTCATAGCAGCATTGTCCACAGTAGCTAAATCGTGGAAGTAGCCAAGATGCCCTTCAACAGATGACTGGATTAAGGTGATGTGGTCCATATATATAATGGAAATTTACTCAGCTATCAGAAAGAACGATTTCTCAATATTTGCTGCAACGTGGACCGCACTGGAGGAGATAATGCTAAGTGAAATAAGTCAAGCAGAGAAAGACAATTATCATATGGTTTCACTCATTTATGGAATATAAGAAATAGCAGGAAGATCAGTAGGAGAAGAAAGGGAAGAATGAAGGTGGGGTAAACAGAAGGGGGAATGAACCATGAGAGACTGTGGACTCTGGGAAACAAACTGAGGGCTTCAGAGGGGAGGGGGTGGGGGGTTGGGATAGGCTGGTGATGGGTATTAAGGAGGGCACGTTTTGCATGGTGCACTGGGTGTTATACACAAATAATGAATCATCGAACTTTACATCAAAAACTAAGGATGTACTGTATGGTGACTAACATAACATAATAAAAAATTTTTATAAAAAAAAAAGAACTCTGCTTCTACCCTGTTTTTGCAAGGCAGCCGTGTCTGAAGCCAGGCCAATTATGATCGTGGTGGTTGGTGCCTTGTCAAAGCCCTCCTTCACGTTCTCATCCTCTCTTTCCTCACTCTGGCTCTCTGCCTGCCCGGTGAACATAATTGAATGTTTCTCTCCAAGAGTCATGGTGGACAGGAGGGTTTGGAGATTTTACCACACCGGTTACCCATAAGAAGTTCCTTTTCACCCCTGGGTGCCTGTGCCCACCCTTTCAGGTACTCCGTAGTCTCACCACCTCCTCCAACAAGCAGAGCACTGGTGGATTTGGATTTGATAACTAATTATTTTACACTTTAGAGTGATTTTTCTTTTGCTGAAATTTGGGATACTTGGAGGTGAAACATTTTAAAGCTACAGAAACAACTTGGCAGACCTGTGCAGTGTTGAGGAGGTCTCTCCCAGGCCCTCCGGGCTTCCCACAGGTGTCCTCTAGGGACTCCTCAGTCCACACTGAGGGAATTGAGGGTGCAGATGTCAGCATTCTTGTCTTCTAAATGCCAAAGGTGATCAGCAGGTGTGAGAGACAAAAGTCTGTGAGAAGATGCTGTGGGACAGAACCTGTATTTTTTTCTACTTCACCTCCATCCAGAATAGAATAAAGATTGCCTGAGGAGATAATGCTAAGTGAAATAAGTCAAGCAGGGAAAGACAATTATCATATGGTTTCACTCATTTATGGAACATAAGTAGGAAGATAGGAGAAGAAAGGGAAGAAGGAAGGGGGGGTAAACAGAAGGGGGAATGAACCATGAGAGACTATGGACTCTGGGAAACAAACTGAGGGCTTCAGAGGGGAGGGGTGGGGGAATGGGACAGGCTGGTGATGGGTAGCGAGGAGGGCACGTATTGCATGGTGCGCTGGGTGTTATACGCAACTAATGAATCATCAAACTTTACATCAAAAAACTAGGGATGTACTGTATGGTAACTAACATAACATAATAAAAAAATATTATTTAAAAAAAAAAGATTGCCTGAACACAGATGGAGGGGAGTTTGGAGAAAAAATAAAGAGAAGGATATAGCGTGTGAGGCTCAGCTCTTCCCTTGCCCCAGACTGAGTATGAGAGATGGTGATTTTTTTTTTTTTTTCCAGAAAGGATCAATGGAGGCACTTGTGACGAGCACTGGGTGTTATACACAACTAATGAATTGCTGAACACTACATCAAAAACTAATGATGTTGGCTAACTGAACATAATAATAATAATAAAAAAAGAAAGGGATTGATGTATTTTCTGAATAAGGCCTTGATCAGGGTGGCTAACTGTCTTTATAGCACATTGTATACTGCCCGTAGATAAAGGAGTCTCTGTAAATGAGTATGTCCGGTATCAGTGAACAGTCCACTTGGTAAATGTGGGCCTGCCAGAGCAGAGAGGACATGTGCCTCGCTGTCTCAGTGTCCCCACAGTGCCTGCAAGCCCTACAGAGAGGTGCTCTAGTACTGTGGAGTAGAAGCCATGTCTCGGCATGAGTGTTGCAGAAACTCAGCCCCTGAGTTTGCCTTAGCCTGAAAATGGCCCGAGAGGGCATTTGTGGGCGTCCAGTGAGCCCTGTCCCCTTCCTGGGCTCTTGCCTGTCTTCCTCTTCAACACTCTGGTCTAGTCACTTCTCTAATTCTATCTCTAAAAGGATTTAAGTCTCATATATTGGTGTTTCCCTGTCATATGGGTCCATTCTGGACTCTAACCCTCACGTTTCTTCTTGGGTGGGCCCCTCTCTCTGTTCATTCCTCAATACATCTGCAGAGCTGTTTCCAGAGTCACAGTCATGTCCCAAACGAGTCACCTCTTCACCTACAATGTTCTGGAATCTCTGTGCCTGCTCCCTCAGGTCCTTTCACTCATTCAGTGCTGACCCGATTTCCTGACAATTTCGCTGGTTGTTTGGCCTTTGGCTTTATGGTGATTTCCTTCAGCATTCACTCCTCCTTGCTGTGCTTGGTGGCTTTATTTCCAATATACAGCTTCCCCAGTTCTTTGCTTATTTGTTTGCCAGTAAAACTCGCCATTGCTGTTCGTTGAACCCATAGTTTTAGATCATGGAATTATACCATTAGAATTTCAGTGGGATTTTTGAGGTAAATCTCACCTTACCTAACTGAAACCAGGCTGTTCCTGAATGACACTGCTTTCCAGCAGTTCCTTTGCAGAGCACTCCTTCTCCCTGAACTGTGTGTGGCCTGGAGATGGACTAAGCATGCTTTCTGCTCACTGTCTGGCTTCTTTCAGCAACCACTCCTTCACTGATGAACATATACTCCACCCTCTTACCATCCTCATTTTTGGCTTGAGTAATCTCCTTGCCCTATAACCATATTCAATGAGAACTTTGGCACCTGTCTCTTTTCACCTGGCTTTTGTCATCATTCTGGAAAACTTCAACAACATGTTGGTGTCACATCTGGATCCTTCGCTTCTTATACCCCATCGATTCCCACCTCCACTCCACGTCAGCCACCCATTCAAATGGCCGCACCCCAGACCTTGCTGCCACCCACGATCGTTCCACCTCTAAAGCCATGAACCCTGAAATTCCAATTATTATTATTATTTTTTTAAGTAGGTCCCATGCCCAGTGTGGAGCCCAATGCAGGGCTTGAACTCACAACCCTGAGATCAAGACCTGAGCTGAGACCAAGAGTTGGAAGCTTAACTGACTGAGCCACTCAGGCGCCCCATGAAAGTCTAATTATTGGTCTCACAGCACAGCTTTCTAACTCTGTGACTCCCAGGTTCCCACTAAGTCTGTTCTTAAAAAATAATCTGTATTTTTATTTTGAGTAATTGCATGCCTGCCTCCCAGAATTAATACTGATAAGCATTTTGTCATATTTGTTTCAAGTCTTATTCAAGTGAATGAAAATTAAAGGTACATTTAAATCTCTTTCCTGTTCTCTACCCCTAGATTCTGATCCCCTCTCCTCACCAGAAGCAACCGCTGTCATGAATTTGGTGAATGTGTATGTGTGTGTATATAAAATATAATATTGGGGCGCCTAGGTGGTTCAGTCAGTTGGGCATCTGCCTTTGGCTTACGTCATGATCCCAGGGTTCTGGGATCAAGTCCTGCATCGGGCTCCCTGCTCTGCAGGGAGCCTGCTTCTCCCTCTCCCTGTGTGTGTGCACTTTCTCTCTCAAATAAATAAAATCTAAAAAAGAAGAAAAAAGCAAACCCAAGAGGCACCTGGGTGATTCAGTTGGTGAAATGTCTGCCTTCAGCTCAGTTCATGACCCCAGAGTCCTAGGATCCAGCCCCCTGCTCGGTGGGGAGTCTGCTTCTCCCTCTCCCTCTGCTGCTCCCCCTGCTTGTGCTCTCTTGCTCTCTCTCTGTTAAATAAATAAATGACACATCTCCAAAGAAAATCTTTTTTTTTAAAGATTTTATTTATTTATTTGACAGAGAAAGACAGTGAGAGAGGGAGCACAAGCAGGGGGAGTGGGAGAGAGAGAAGCAGGCTTCCCACTGAGCAGGGAGCCCAATGCAGGGCTCGATCCCAGGACCCTGGGATCATGACCTGAGCCGAAGGCAGATGCTTAATGGCTGAGCCACCCAGGCGCCCCTAAAGAAAATCTTAAAAAAAAAAGTAGTACTGTTTTTTGTTCCTGTACATAATTTGCAGCTTGATTTTCACTCAGTGTTATGTTTGAAAATCTACATGTACTGCGCGCCTGGGGCTCACTCGGTTAAGCACCTGCCTTTGGCTCAGGTCATGATCCTGGGGTCCTGGGATTGAGTTCCACATCGGGCTCCCTGCTCAGCTTCTCCTTCTGCCTGCCCCTCCTCTTGCTTGTGCTCTCTCTCTTTCTCTTTCTCTGACAAATAAATAATAAAATCTTTAGGGAAAAAAAGAAAATCTACAAGTACATAACAAATTGTCCATTCCTCCTAAGTGCTCCGTAGCATCCCAATGTAAGAATATAGTGCAATCCATTTATCCATTTTCCAAATTCCTCACTACACAGAGTGCTGCATTAAACACCCTTGTAAATATCTTCCAACATGGAAGTCAGTACAGCTCTGTGGCTCAGGTGGGTCTATGGTTAGACTGTATGGCACCTTGTGTGCATTAGAAAGGCTTCCTTTTTGCATGGACCTGGTCCTTTGAACATACGGCTTGGGAAACAGAGGGGCCTGGGCAAAGAGGAAAGTTCTCAGGTGGATGCAGCTTTGTGCTCAGGATGCATGAATTGTTAAGCGGATGTGGACAGGGTTTCTTGGACTTACTCCCTGTGGGCCCCTCTGGACAGGGGACAGATCTCACAGCCATCTTTGGTGCCTTGGGTTAAGACGAAACAACACTTCAGAGTCACACTGTGTGGGTTTAAATGCTAGCTATTGTGGCCGTAACAAACTGCTTAAAATCTGTGCCTCACTGTGCTCATCAGTAAAATGGGAATATGGAATTCTTTCCTGTGGGTTGTATAGTAGGGATAATCAAGAAGGTTACATATAGTAGTGTTTAGCGTATAGTAAGTTTTACGTAAATGTTAGATATTATTATTTTCTTACATGTGCAAGTTCCTTTACAGTTTAACAGCAGGACTATAGCGGCTGGTTGAAAGGGTATGTGCTTTTTAAGAAAACCTGTTCTTTATCCCATCTCTATTTTTTCAGTCTATCAGTCTCCCTCTTGCTTTCTTTCATATCCAGCTTGGATCCTATAATCTCACTTTTGAAACTGTGGACCTCAGTCATGATATAGGAATTGGGATTGTTCTGAGCAATGGGAAAGCATCGCAAAGAGGAGCAAACCAAGTCACCCAGGCTGCTCCCCAAAGTGGGCAGAAGGAAAGGTTTGGATTAAGGGTGCAATAAGAGTGACCTCCTTCTGCCAGGCATGAGGACTCTTCTTATCTAGGTAGGGCCTCCACCTCCTTTGAGAGATGTCTCACATAACAATGGTGAGTGGTCTGATACATTTATTATTAACAGCTGCTTATTGCCTGTTGCTTTCCTCTCCCTGCTAATTCTCCCACATTATGCTTCTCTCATTTTCTTCAGTTCTGTTGCCAAAAAATGTCCCAATATTCTTAATTCTTTCTTAGAATACTCCCTGCAACCCTTTTTTTCTACCAGAAAGCTGGTTTACCTTTATCCCATGAAGTGGAACCTAGCTGTTCCTGGTGAGGTCAGTGGGCTAGTGGATGGATTGAAAACAAGTTTTGCGGTCAGTCACACTTGATTTCGAATCTGAACTGTGTTATAGGTAGACTGTGAGTCCTTTGCCTCGTGACAACTTATAAAGATCTCAGTTTGCACACCTTGGTTTAAGGATCTCTGGTCCAAAGAGTTGTGAGGTAAAAAAGGGATAAATAACCTCACATTGATACATAGCTTCTAGTATATTCCATATTGTTTTTACCTTTACCCAAAAACTGCTGCTACTAGCAAGCCCATCCTTACAACAGTAATTGGAATGTAGAAGAAAATTTACCTGTAACTTTATCCCTCTCTTCACCCACATACAGCTTGGGCCCAAGAGAGGCCCTACAGGTGTCTTTCCCTTCCTCTCATACCTGTACCCCTCACTAAGGGTCACTAAGTGTCCTTGAACCCTTCACTTTTTCTTGCACCTGCCCTGCCAATTCCAAACCTGTGGTGAACCTAAGTTCGTTTTCTTTGCTGCTTCTGCCAGGCTGTTGGGTGTTGGTGAATGCCATATGCATTAGCTTCTCTCTGAACATTTGTGATGTGCAGCCTTATCTAGGCTCTGAACACTGCCTGGCAGTCTCTTTTCTGATTCCTAGCAGGTGCCCTTTCTCAGACCCTCAACAGGTGTATCACACCTTTTCTGCTTTTTTCAAGCCTCCCTCCCTTCCCATCTTCCTTTTAGGAGATCACTTCACTTGCTCCTTTATTAAGGCGGTGGAATAATTGAAAAAACATTAGGAGCCCAGTCTCAAGAAGAATGTTTCCTTGAATAAATGACACTGTAGACATTTAAAGAGAAAAAAGCCACAAGGTTACCAAGGTTACAGTTAGTGTGTTCATGTGGGTAAAACAGCAGTTCCCTCACATGATTGTCATACTTGTAGAAGTTAGTATTGCAGATGTGAGGGAGAAAGCTTTTTATGTTAAGGAGTCAGTAATTTACAGGAAAGGGCTCAAGGCTGCATTGATTTGGGGAGACTAATTCTAGGTAGAAGTTTCTTCCTTGTTTTTATTTTTTTATGTTTTTTTTTTTAAAGATTTTATTTATTTATTTGACAGAGACAGAGACAGCCAGCGAGAGAGGGAACACAAGCAGGGGGAGTGGGAGAGGAAGGAAGCAGGCTCATAGCGGAGGAGCCTGATGTGGGGCTCGATCCCATAACGCCGGGATCACGCCCTGAGCTGAAGGCAGACTGTTAACCGCTGTGCCACCCAGGCACCCCCTTCCTTATTTTTAGCTTATCTCAGGGCATAAAGAGGATTTTTCCTCTCTAGCTATGGGACCTGGCCTGGCAAGGGGTCAGTTTTGTTTTCTCCATAGGGGCCAATGGATGTGAAGTCTCCTAAATTCCATTCTTCTGTAAGGAAGCCACTGGATCATAGGGCATTCAAATGCAGGTTGCTTTCCCCTAGAAGTTTGGTTTCAATGGGTGTGGGGTGGGAGCCCAAGAATGTGCTTTTTAAATAATTACCTCAGCTGATTCTGGTGCAGCTCATCCTAAGGACCCCTTTTTAGAAACACCGACATAGTTAAGTCTTCTCTCATTTTTACTGCCTTTTTGCCTCAAGAGTGTGAGGTACACTATTCCTTTTCGGGGCTGATTTCTCTGTATGTGATCTTGATTGCATTTTTGTCATTTCTTCTGGGTCCTCGAGCCAGCAGTGAATCCCCCTTTCTCTAATACTGACTGTCTCACTGTCGCCTTCCCCTTGGCTTATCAATATTATTCACTCATTTAGTAATTTTTTTTTGTTTAGTGTCTCATATGTTTCCAGCATATAGTTTAATTTCCTTCTTTGTAAAGCCTGCTTCTTTCCTCCTGCTTACTCTTCTCCTCTTTACCACTTAACTTTTCGGAGGAATCTTTCCTTTCCATACTGATTTTTAGCAATAATTGCAACCACTGTAACAACAAATAGTAATAAGGATAGCCACTAAAATTTACTGGTTGATTCCTGTGGACCAGACACTTTCCTAAGTGCTTTACATATATTGACTGTTGGGCTGATACTCCACATATCAGTTAAAAAATATGTATATTAGGATCTGATACTGGACTATTTATTCGGTGATACTGATCTGCATTGTGTACCCTTCTACCAATACCCTAGGTTTTGTCTATTATAACTTTATTAACTACATTTTATGTTCATGCCCATTACTTAATGGAATTCTCATTTTGACTTCTGGAGCACCCTTTTTTTGGGCTTGTCTTCCTACTTTGATTCATCTTTATCGATATCCTTCACTGGCTTTTCTGTTTACGTCAACTCCATGTAGAGCCCTTTAGAGCTTGCTTTCAACTTCCTTTTCCAGCCACAGTCCCCAGTACTCTCTCCTGGCCCTACGTGCTTCAGCCAGAGACACTGTCTCTTTGGTTCCTGAACACACTATATCCACCATATCTTTGCACATGGAGTCCCCTTCTTTGCTGTGAAGTCTGGCAGTATTGCACAGCAGATTGTCCCAGCTATGTGCCTGAGTGCCTGCTCATTTAAGATCTTCAACACCTGTAACGCTCAGGCTTTGTAGATAAGGACCGTGCAGCCCCTGGGAGGGTGCTTAGGGATCTTTTCATCTATGGGGTAGAGCACACAGGGTGGGGGAGTTGGAGAGCACAGGAGTCCGTAGTGAGGCAGGGCGGAGAAGGAATTCTGGCTATTGGGGACAGTGGATATAGGATCTTAGTCTTTGAGGAGTGCAAGACTGTGGGTGGTTGTTTTTAATTAGTCCACAGTGAACTTCAAAGGAGGCATGCAGTAGGGAGAACTAGGTCAGAAATGCCACCCTCTGGAATTGAAGCTAATGAGGACCATTAAATGTGATGAGGTAGATAAAATATGAGGATGTGAGTTCTCTGCAGCAGGGATCCTCCCTTGCAAATTGTTCTTAAGTGTGTTGCTAATGAGTGAGGCTATTTCTCAAGTGTCCCTCAAGGACATTAAGTATCCTTGCACTGAGGGTAGGAAAGGAGAGTCAGAGGACTATTAGTTGATGTGTCTCCAGCAGTGCCCAGAAGAGGGTGCTGCTTTGGTTTTAGGTGTTAGATTGTACGGTTGGCCCTTGAACAGCATGGTTTGAACTGCATAGCTCCACTTATGTGTGGACTTTTTGGGATAAGTATAGCACAGTACTGTAAATATATTTTCTGTTCTTTATGATTTTCTTAACATTTTCTCTAGTTGATTGTAAGAATACGATAATATTATACATGTAACATACAAAGTAGGTGTTATTTGAATGTTTATGTTATTGGTAAGGTTTGTGGTCAACAGTAGGCTGTTAGTAAAGTTTTTGGAGGAGTCAGAAGGTATATGCAGGTTTTCAGCAGTGCATGGAGGGAGAGGTGAGTGCGCCTACCCTGCATGTTGTTCAAGGGTTAACTGTAGTTGTTTAAAGAGACATATTACTAGAGTGAAAGACCTTTCTGGTATCAACGCATGTGTTTCAGTGTCAAACAGATCTGGGTCTCAGCCTGGCTCCACTAATGTAAGGAAGTCATTTGACCTTTCTGAGTCTTCTTTTCCTCTTCAATAAAACGAATATAAAACACCTCTAGTCATAGGGTTGTTTTAGAATGAAACTAAGCAATGAATAATATATTAAATAATATATATAAAACACATAATTTAATATTCCCTGCTCACATGGTATTAAAAAAATGTTAGTTTCATACTCTCTTTCCCTTTTAGGACAAATTGTTAAAATTGTGTTACCATAGCATGATAGAGCAACATTGAATTAAAAAAAAAACTCTTTTGCTCCAAAACTCATTTAACAACTTCTGATATCTCTTAAATGAATCTATCCCATGGGAGGGAATACCCAATGGTAGAGAACTGGTTCCTGTTCCCAATGAGTATATATTGTGTAGTTAGTAAATTAGATGCTTAAGACTTGGTTACTATGAACCTGTCTCTCAGAGCTTGGTTACATCTAAAAGTCGATTTTCTTCATCTTCAAAAGTGAGATCCAGATGCTGGACAAGGTATTGAGACCCTATAAGATCCTGCCTAAAACAATGACCTTACTGCTTCTACCTTTAGATTCTGTAGTCATAACAAAGAGAAGAGAAACACATGAAAAATGGGCTTAGCTTTACAACTGGGCATTTATATGAAATTTCTTTGTTTTCTCTTACTAGGATAATTTTTTTTTTCCTCCAGAACTCGAAAATTTGGAAGAGGCAAAGAATAGGTTTGGGCTGTTGCCTGGAAGAGGGCTCGGGATTTGGTCATCATCCTTGTAGATTCAGATAGGATGCACTCCTGTCAGAGTTGATTAGACTCAGGAAAGCTGTTCCTTTGTAACTAAACTCACCAGGGACTGAAGTAAGAAAACCAGGATGCCAAGAGAGAGTCAGAAAATCAGAA
The DNA here is from genome assembly GCF_002007445.2 of Ailuropoda melanoleuca. Lineage (NCBI taxonomy): Eukaryota > Metazoa > Chordata > Mammalia > Carnivora > Ursidae > Ailuropoda > Ailuropoda melanoleuca. The sequence goes on from NC_048219.1 coordinate 89,223,520, forward strand.
ATGCACTGCCAGAAACACTAGGTATCTATGTTAGTGAATGGCTAGTGAACGCCTTTTCTTTTTGGGAAAATTATAGGAAGCCAGTATTTTCAAACCTCCCTGGTGAGTTTCAAGTCGAGCCAGACAGTTGGTTGTATGATTCAGATGATGAATATCATCAGGCACTGATGTGCTGATATGTGTAATTCAAGAAGTGGGACATGCTGGACCAGAGAGTCTCTGGACTAGCTTGGCAGAGTACTTTCTCCCTTGAGCAGTCCTCGATGGGCATTCTAACGTGGATCCTTGTGTCCTCCTTTTCCTTGTGAAATAACTTGAGGTTTATGAATAAGTGTAGGGAATAATATAGTAAACATCTTTTTGCTTAATGCGGCATCCAGGTGGCTCAGTCGGTTAAGAGGCTGACTCTTGGTTTGAGCTCAGGTCATGATCTCTGGGTCCTGGGATCAAGCCCTACGTAAGGTTCTGCACTCAGCAGGGAGTTTGCTTGTGGTTTTTCTCTCTCTCTCTGCCCCCTCCCACTAGTGCACATGCCTATGATCGCTCTCTCAAATAAATAAATAAATAAATCTTAAAAAAAGAGAACACTTTTGGCCTTGTTTATTCTTTTTTCCCCTTCCTTCCATCCTTTTTTCCTTTCTTCCTTCCTTCCTTCCTTTTTTCTTTCTTTTTTTCTTTCAAGTTTTAATTTGAATTCTAGTTAGTTAACATACAGTATAATATTTGTTTCAGGAGTAGAATTTAGTGATTCATAGAACACCCAGTGCTCACCTTAATAACTGCCTTCCTCCGTACCCATCACTACTCTCTCCAGAGGTAACCACTATCCTGAATTTGGTGTTTAACATTTCCGTAAGGATTTATAAATTATAAATAAATTAATAAGTTGTAATTTACCAATTATGTAGTTAATAAGTACAAACAATATATGGGATTATTATGTATGTTGTAAAGCCAAGTAAATGGTATCACACTATATACACGTGTTTTACAACTATTTCACTAAATATTCTATTTTGGGAACTTGTCCATATTGAGAGATATATATATATATTGAGATATATATATAAATAAAATCAAGTAGAAGCAGAAAACTTTTCTCTTTTTCCCTTCTAGGTTCTTTGGCTGCCCTAATAATTAAATTGACATAAGACAGGGTAACAAGAGAAAAATTTTATTTCGTATGTATGGGAGCCCCATAAAAATGAGGCTTAAAAGCAGTCAGGCAGTTCAGGCTTGTATACCATCCTGAGCTAAGGAGATGCAGTTCTGGGGCTTCCGTGGGGAGGAAGGCAATTCACAAGAAGACAAGAAGAGCAAACAGTTGCTATGCCATACAGATAAGTCTTTCTGATACAAAAAGTGATCTCTGGTAATAGCTCTCTCCCTGGTACAGGTTTCCCATCTAAATTCTTTTAGACGGTTAAGAGAGAGGTACAAAACACTTTTCCTGCGTCTGCTAGGCCTTGATTGCCTTCAGCTCAAAATCATCCACATGTCAAAGTGGCATATTTTGGGGTGTCGTATTCTGTCCCCCTATACATGTCATCAGTTTGAACTGCTGTATAGCATCCTAGTATACAGATATTTTTCTATTTCTCTATTCTTCTGTTGAACTTCTAAGTTGTTTGCCACATTTTGGTGACCCTTGTGTGGTTGCCAAATTGCTTTCTAAGTGGTTACCAGTTTAGACCTTATTGCTCCGCGTCATCCTCAACACTGGATATGGCCAGGATTTAGTTTTTTCTAATCTGATGGATATGAAATGGCATTTCATTGTGTTTTAATTTTCTGTTCCCCTGAGCATCATTTAAAAAATGCCACTTGGCCATTCAGATTTCTATTTTGGAGAATTTTCTTTTTATAAGTTTTGCTGTTTTTTCCTAATTTGATATTTTTAAGTTCTTTGTACAATCTGGCTATTAGTCAGTTGTCTGTAGGCATTGTAAAAGTTTTATCCAAGTCAGTGTCTTGTCTTTGTTTTGTTTTGTTTTGAGAGTGTCTTTTGATTTACAGTCATTTAGCATTTAATTCGTGAATTTTTTCTTTGCGGTTTTTATATTTCTTGTTCAAGACTTCAATCTACTTTGAAGTCATGAAAATATTGTCCTGTATTTTCTTTAACATTTAAAAATGTTTGGCTTCTAACACTTTAGGTCTTTCATTCACTTGGAATTGATTTTGTGTATGGCATATGAACTGGAGGTATAATTTTTTTTTCACATGGAAAACCAGTGATGGTGGCACTATTAATTGAAAGGTTTGTCTTTTCCCACTGAGATGCAGAGCCATTACTGTTATGTGTCAGATGTGTATGGTCTGTTTCTGTATATTGCACTGTTCTTTGTGTCTGTTCTTACAACAATTCCATACTGTCCTAAATAATATGACTTTGTAATGTCTTTTCGTATCTGATGACATTCCTCTTCCTTATTTAAAAATTGCCCTAGGATGTACTGTACGGCGACTAACATAATATAATAAAAAAACATTAAAAAATTGTCCTGGTCATTTTTAAAAAAGATTTTATTTATCTATTTGACAGAGAGAGAAAGAACACCAGCAGGGGGAGTGGCAGGCAGAGGTAGAGGGAGAGGCGGCTTCCTGCTGAGCAGGGAGCCCACCGCAGGCCTGGATCCCAGGACTCCGGGATCATGACCTGAGCCGAAGGCAGACGCTTAACTGACTAAGCCACCCAAATGCCCCATCCTTGTCATTTTTAATTCTTTGAACTTCTATATTAAAAAAAAATGGAATTAGTGTGTCAGATTTCACAAAAAGCCTTGTGAAGACTTCAAACAAAATCAACTTTATTGAGGTATAGCTTTCATATGGTAAAGTGAATTTGTAGAACAATTCCATCATTCTTGTCCTCCCTTGTGTTCCTCTTTCTAGCCGATTCAGAAGTCTTAAGTTCTACCCCCATTCCTAGTCAACCACTAATCTACTTTCTGTTTTTATCTCTAGTAAGTTTCATGTAAATGGAATCATACTGTATGTACTCCTTCGTGCCTGGCTTCTTTTGATCAGTATAATGTTTTCGAGGTTCATACATGTCACGTATACCAGTAGTTCGTTCTTTTTTCCTTCCTAGATAGTGTTTCATTGTATGGCTGTACCACTGTTTGTTTAGCTATTCATTGGTTACATTTGGGTTGTTTCTAGTTTCAGGCTATTATTATTAAAGCTGCTATGAACATTCATGTAAAAATGTTCATGTGGACTTATGTTTTCATTCCACCTAGAAGCAGAATTTCTGGGTGATAGAGTCAGATATATATATATATAGATAGATATATAGATATATAGATATATATATATATATTTTCAGTGTTTCTTTTTATTTATTTATTTATTTAGTTAAAAAATTATGTTAGTCACCATACAGTACTTCATTTGTTTTTTTTTATGTAGTGTTCCATGATTCATTATTTGTGTATAACACCCAGTGCTCCATGCAATATGCGCCCGCCTTAATACCTTTCATTCGTTTTTGATGTAGTGTTCCATGATTCATTGTTTGCATATAACACCCAGTGCTCCATGCAACATGTGCCCTCCTTAACCCATCACCAGGCTAACCCGTCCCCCCACCCTCCTCCCTTCTGTAACCCTCAGTTTGTTTCCCAGAGTCTCTCATGATTTGTCTCCCTCTCTGATTTCTTCCCATTCAGGTTTCCCTCCCTTCCCCTATGGTCCTTTGTGCTATTCCTTATGTTCCACATATAAGTGAAACCATATGATAATTGTCTTTCTCTGCTTGACTTATTTCACTTAGCATAATCCCCTCCAGTTCCATCCATGTTGCTGCAAATATTGGGTAATCATTCTTTCTGATGGCTGAGTAGTATTCCATTGTATATACGGACCACATCTTCTTTATCCATTTGTCTGTTGAAGGGCATCTCAGCTCCTTCCACAGTTTGACTATCATGGACATTGCTGCTATGCACATTGGGGTGCATATGGCCCCTCTTTTCACTACATCTGTATCTTTGGGGTAAATACCCAGTAGTGCAATTGCTGGGTCATAGGGTAGCTCTATTTTTAACTTTTTGAGGAACTTCCATACTGTTTTCCAGAGTGGCTGCACCAATTTGCATTCCCACCAATAGTGTAATTAACCTTATAAGAAATTGCCACACTATTTTCCAAAGTGACTGTGTTATTTTGTTTTTACACTGGTTATATCTACACTTGGTATCACCAGTATTTTTATTTTCAGCCATTCTAATGGTGTGTAGTAGTACCTTATTATGTTTTAACTTGCATTTCCTTGATGACTAATGACATCATGCATCTTTTCATGTGTTTGTTGGCCATTTGTACATCTCTTTTTGGCTGTGTTCATTCAGATATTTTGCTCATTCTTAAATTGAATTGTTTGTCTTATCCTTAGGTTTTAAAATTCTTTATATATTCTGGGTTGTTTGTGAAGGATAGGACCTTGGAAAAGAGCTTTTTGAGTTAATTTCTAGTCTGACCACCTATGTGTGAGAAGTGAAATGAAGCAGAGATGAGACAGACCTCAGTATTTGATCACCATTATTTATTATCAATTTTAATGCAAACCAGTTATTTGGATTCAAGACTTGGAACAAATATATTATAGTCAAACCAAGGAACTATACAGCAGTGGCAGATAGTCTTCCTTTCCATGTAGGCACAAATGATGTTTTCCTATGTGGAAAGAGCAATGAACTACAAAAGTAGGTTGAAGACACTGTTATTTCCATGCTATTGCTCTTCCTTTTTAAACCTGGGGCAAATTCTTAGGAGTAGGGGACAAGAACTTTCTTGTTGAAACCAAGTTAGAGTCCACATTTAGATCCTTTAATCCTGAAAGGTCCATCCCAGCTCTTCAAGAAAGAATGCTCTCACTCACTGGTGAGTGCCACTTGTTAACTTACTGATTAAAGATTTACCCAAGAATAGGGTCTTGGTGGTTTTGGTAAGTAAGGAAACAAACAACGCTGGGATTTTGCTTTTAGAATATTTTACGTTTTGTCACTGTCCAATGTGGGGGATACCAAAATTATGGTCCACGTTGATATAAGAGAGGCTTTGGCCCCAGAACTGGTAATGCATTTCTAATACTTTGTTCTTTAGACTTAAGATGAAAGCTTGGCTTTGGCATTGTATAATGAGTAATGAGCTCTCAAAAAGATACCTCAACTAAACCCCATGCTTCTCATATGCTTTGTATTAATTATTCTTTCAAAGTTACTGCCACACATAATTTGTTCAACTCAGTATTTCCTAACAAAGCACCCACATACCCTACATTCTTCTGAGGGAAACTTAATAACAAGGAATAGAGTGTTTAGAAGAAGAAATATATATACCCACTTTTATTTTTTATTTTTTTAAATTTTTTTTATTATATTATGTTAGTCACCATATAGTGCATCCCTGGTTTTTGATGTAAAGTTCGATATACCCACTTTTAAAAGACGTTTTATAATGAATTGTTTATCTGTAACAGTTTCGTATTTCTTAAATGGCTACTGAATTAATTTCACTTCTATTTATTATTCACCTAGAATTGACACCTCTGCTCTTGGATATATTCATAGAGTGGCGTGCTGCTAGGGAAACTGTGGGAACTTGGGCCGGTACTTCCCCCTGCACAATTATCTCCTCCTCTCTTATAACAATAGTCACCTTGTCTATTACCCTCCTTGCAAATTAGCAATGTATTGGTAGTGTTGGGTCTAGACTGTCCATAGGAGGGTGTAAATTGTCCAAAGCCACAACTTGACGAGCTTTCTACTTGTCTGTAACTGCTTCTTAATTGTCCTTCATTAGAATTTGAATGGATAGAGTTAGATTCCCATGGACCTTGACTCCATCCTTGGCTTTGTTGCCTGCATGTTCTTAACTGTCCATGAATACTCTCATATCCATCAGGCCCACTACCTGATAGGCCATAACTCCTACCTCTTTCTTTTTGGCCACACTCTGACCATTCCTGGCTATTTCTTCTTGATTGGTTAGGGATTAAGCCCATTTCAGGTCTACTGTACTCATTATGAATTCCACTTGAACTTGATCTACATCTCCCTTGTATTTCATGTTGCTCATAGCTAGAACACTGACCAGATCCAGAACCACATTCTCCAGAAGTAGATGAGTGACATGAACCATACCCATATTGCTCAGAGCTAGAACACTGACCAAATCTAGAACCACACTGTTCAGAGCTAGTTGAGTGGCATGGGCCAGACCCATATTGTTCAGAACTAGAACACTGACCAGACCCATGTCGGCTATGGCTAGATGATCTACTTGAGCCAGACCTGTGTTGGTCATAGCCAGAAGACTGACCTGAACCAGACCCATGATGGCCATAGCTAGAATACTGATTGGATCCAGACTCATGTTGCCCAAAGCCAGAAGACTGACCTGATCCAAGCTCATGATAACCATATCTAGAGGACTGACCTGAGCCAGATCTGTGTTGGCCATGGCTAGAAGACTGGCCTGATCCAGATGCATGCTGACCACAGCTTACTGTCTGTCCTGAAGCAGAACCATGTTGTCCATACCTAGAGGATTGACTTGAGCCAGAACCATACTGACCATGGCCAGAAGACTGTCCTGATCCAGACCTATGCTGACCATAGCTAGAAGATTGACCTGATCCAGACCCATGTTGCCCAAAGCCAGAAGACTGACCTGATCCAGACCCATGTTGGCCAAAGCCAGAAGACTGACCTGAGCCAGATCCATGTTGGCCATAACTAGAAGACTGACTGGATCCAGACCCATGTTGCCCATAGCCAGAAGACTGACCTGATCCAGACCCATGTTGGCCAATGCCAGAATACTGGCCTGATCCAGATGCATTTTGACCACAGCTTGATGACTGTCCAAAAGCAGAACCATGTTGTCCATAGTTAGAGGACTGATTATATCCAGATTCATGTTGTCCAGAGCTTGATGACTGACCTAAGCCAGATCCATGCTCATTGCCAGAAGACTTTCCTGAGCTAGACTCATGTTGCCCAAAGCCAGAAGACTGGCCTGATCCAGACCCATGATGACCATACTGAGAGGACTGAGCTGAGCCAGATCTGTGTCGTCCATAGGCAGAAGACTGGCCTGATCCAGATGCATGTTGACCACAGCTTTCTGTCTGTCCTGAAGCAGAACCATATTGTCCATACCTAGAGGATTGACTTGAGCCAGAACCATACTGACCATGGCCAGAAGACTGTCCTGATCCATACCTGTGCTGACCACAGCTAGAAGATTGACCTGATCCAGACCCATGTTGGCCATAACTAGAAGACTGACCTGGTCCAGACCCATGTTGGCCAAAGCCAGAAGACTGACCTGAGCCAGACCCATGTTGGCCATAACTAGAAGACTGACTGGATCCAGACTCATGTTGCCCAAAGCCAGAAGACTGACCTGATCCAGACCCATGTTGGCCATAACTAGAAGACTGACCTGATCCAGACCCATGTTGGCCATAACTAGAAGACTGACTGGATCCAGACCCATGTTGCCCAAAGCCAGAAGACTGACCTGATCCAGACCCATGTTGGCCAAAGCCAGAAGACTGACCTGAGCCAGACCCATGCTGGCTATAACTAGAAGACTGACTGGATCCAGACTCATGTTGCCCAAAGCCAGAAGACTGACCTGATCCAGACCCATGTTGGCCATAACTAGAAGACTGACCTGATCCAGACCCATGTTGGCCAAAGCCAGAAGACTGACCTGAGCCGGACCCATGTTGGCCATACCTAGAAGACTGACTGGATCCAGACCCATGTTGCCCAAAGCCAGGAGACTGACCTGATCCAGACCCATGTTGGCCATAACTAGAAGACTGACCTGATCCAGACCCATGTTGGCCATAACTAGAAGACTGACCTGATCCAGACCCATGTTGCCCAAAGCCAGAAGACTGACCTGATGCAGACCCATGTTGGCCAAAGCCAGAAGACTGACCTGAGCCAGACCCATGCTGGCTATAACTAGAAGACTGACTGGATCCAGACCCATGTTGCCCAGAGCCACAAGACTGACCTGATCTGTACCCATGTTGGCCAAAGCCAGAGGACTGGCCTGATCCAGATCCATGTTGACCACCACTTGACGACTGACCGAAAGCAGAACCATATTGTCCATAGTTAGAGGACTGATTATATCCAGATTCATGTTGTCTAGAGCTTGACGACTGACTTAAGCCAGATCCATGCTCATTGCCAGAAGACTTTCCTGAGCTAGACTCACGTTGCCCAAAGCCGGAAGACTGGCCTGATCCAGACTCATGATGACCATACTGAGAGGACTGAGCTGAGCCAGATCTGTGTCGTCCATAGCCAGAAGACTGGCCTGATCCAGATGCATGTTGACCACAGCTTGATGACTGTCCAGAAGCAGAACCATATTGTCCATATCTAGAAGACTGACCTGAGCCAGAACCATACTGACCATGGCCAGAAGACTGTCCTGATCCAGACCTATGCTGACTGTAGCTAGAAGACTGACTGGATCCAGACCCATGTTGCCCAAAGCCAGAAGACTGACCTGATCCAGACTCATGATAACCATATCTAGAGGACTGACCTGAGCCAGATCTGTGTTCACCATGGCTAGAAGCCTGGCTTGATCCAGATGCATGTTGACCACAGCTTGCTGTCTGTCCTGAAGCAGAACCATATTGTCCATATCTAGAGGATTGACCTGAGCCAGAACCATACTGGCCATGGCCAGAAGACTGTCCTGACTGTCCTGATCCAGACCCATGTTGGCCATAACTAGAAGACTGACTGGATCCAGACCCATGTTGCCCATAGCCAGAAGACTGACGTGATCCAGACGCATGATGGCCATAGCTAGGAGACTGACCAGATCCATACTCACAATAACCATATCTAGAGGACTGTCCTGATCCAGATGCATGTTGTCCACAGCTTGATGACTCTCCAGAAGCAGAACCATGTTGTCCATAGCTAGAAGATTGACCATATCCAGATTCATGCTGTCCAGAGCTTGATGATTGACCTAAGCCAGATCCATGCTCAGTACCAGAAGACTCTCCTGAGCTAGACGTATGTTGCCCAAAGCCATAAGACTGACCTGAGCTAGACCCATGTTGCCCAAAACCAGAAGATTGACCTGATCCAGATCCATGATGACCATATCCAGGAGACTGACCAGAGCCAGATCTGTGTCGGTCATAGCCAGAAAACTGGCCTGAGCCAGACCTATGTTGGATGTGGCTAGAAGACTGACCTGATTCTGACCCATGTTGCCCAAAGCCAGAAGACCAGCCTGTTCCAAATCCATGTCGGCTGGGGCTAGAAGATCGACTTGAGCCAGATCTGTGTTGTCCATACCTAGAGGACTCTCTTGAGCCAGACCCATGTCGGCTGTGGCCAGAAGATTGACTTGAGCCAGACCTATGTCGTCTGTAACTAGAAGAGTTTCTTGAGCTGGACCCATGTTGGCTATGGCTAAAAGACTGACTTGAGCCAGGTCCATAGTGTCCACAGCTTGATGACTGTCCTGAAGTAGAACTGTTTTGTCCATAACTAGAAGATTGACCTAAGCCAGACCCATGTGACCCAAAGCCTGAAGATTGACCTGAGCCAGATCTATGTTGTTCATAGCCAGAGGACTGACCTGATTCAAATCCATGTTGTCCACAGCTTGATGATTCACCTAGACTGGATCCTGAGCTGGACTCATGGTATTTCTGACTAGAAGACTGATTAGAACCAGGTCCATATTTTCCATAATTAGAGGACTGGCCTGACACAGAGCCATGATTTTGTCTTCCATAGCCTCCTGACTGATGACTAGAGCTGCTGCTATGGTTTCTCTGAGTAGAGGACTCATAGGAGCTTGATCGATTTTTGCCATTGCTTATGGACTGGCCTGATTCAGACCCATATCCCTCATAGCTTGAAGACTGTTTTTGTTGTCTACTAAGTCCTGATTGACCACTTGAATTGGATCTATGTTGCCTCTGACCAGAAGGACTCTCAGATCTCTCTTGTTGATGAGAGCCCTGCCTGTTTTTCTTACTATCTTTGAAGTGGCCTGAACTTGACTCTCTCCTTTCCCCAGAGCTTTGCCTATGCTCTGAACTAGACAAGCCTCCTTGATGCTCCATTCTTCTGGAGTTGGACCCAGGCCTGTGTTTAGTGCTTCTTCTGGAGCCCCTGGAATAGGAATTATTCTCTTCTCTACTTGACCTTGAATGACCTTGCCTTTTGTCCTCTTCTTCTGTTTCACTTTGTTCCTCTTGGTGCTGGTGATGGTGGTTTCTCTGCTTTGACCCTGAAGCTTGGCAGTAATCTTTGCCGATGATTTTATTACAAGCCTGAGCCAGTTTAAATATCATCAGAAGATACTCAATAAAATCCACTTTCTTGTCATGGTCTTGATCCAGATTTTGCATGATGATATCTACAGTGTCTGGATCATCTGGATTCTGTATAGGAACAAGGTACAAGGGGCAGCTATGTCACTATGGACTACATACCCAGCTAACCATTTGAAAGAAAACTGTAGAAACGTGAATGTTTGGCTTACTTAGGTGGTGCTGAATCACCTAGTCCTTTAGGTGGGACTGCTCCATCCCAAGCAGAAAGAAATGTGTAATGAACAATGCAGTAAGAAATTGCTGAAGATGCAACTGGAATATGTTAGGGAAAAAGGAAATCAATTCTATTTTGTAAGAAATAGGTCAAATATCATTAGCTAATTTATAAATAAGAATTTAAAAAAATGAAAAAGAATAGGTCAAATATGAATGATTAGCATAATTATATATGGCTTCTCTTTATTTGCCCAACTATTAATTCATTAATTAATTCATTTAACAAAGATTTATTGTGCACCTACTGTCTGCTTAGCACTGAGTTAGGTGCAGAGGATAGAGCAGTGAAAAGTTTGTTTTCTGACAAAACGGAAGTTAAAGTTTAGTGGCACAGACACACAAACTTAAAATTACAGTGTATTGTGATAATGTTTCTGAAAGTACACCACAGGAGAACCAGTGGGGGTTTAAGGGAGGTTAATTAGAGGAAGTGATGTCTTTGGAATTATGGGTTGGACTTAGCCAAATGAAGGGGTAGGAAAGGAGGGAGGGAGGGCAAAAGATTGTTCCAGCTAGAAGGAACAATATGAACAAAGCTGGAGGTTGGAGGATGCATGGCTCATATGAGGAACTGAAAGAAATTCAGGATTGTTAAATTTTGAGTCTTAATAGTCAAGAGATATTGCTGGAGAAACAAATAGAGATCAGATCATGCCTTTTAAGTTGTGTAAAGGAACTTTGGATTTTATTTATTTTAAAAGCTGCAAGCTTTTGAGGCACCTGGGGAGCTCAGTTGATTAAGCATCTGACTCTTGGTTTCAGCTCAGGTCATGATCTCAGGGTTGTGAGATGGAGCCCAGCCCCTCCCTCTTTCCCCCCTCACTCCTAGCTCAAGCACTCCCTCTCTTTCTCTCTCTCTCTCTCTAAAAAAAAATATCTGGGAGCTTTTGAAGGATTTTGAACTGAGCTGCGAAATGATTAGATTTGCACTTACAGCTGAGATTAGAAATAGAAGGTGGCCTGAGCCAGAGGACTAGCAAAATGGGCTGTTCTGAGAGACTATTGGTGAATTAGATGGAGGATGGAAGCTGGAGGTGCTTGCTGAGAGAAGAAGCCATGAATGAAACCAGATTTCTGCCTTGGGCAAATAGGAGGATTGAGTTTGGAGGGGAAATGGTTTCATATCTGACACACTGAATTACACCCTTAGGAATCCAAATAAGAAATATTTAGTAGGCAGCTGGATATAATGAATTGATTAGCTAGATCTAAGCTCCTAAATATTTATTTTCAGAGCCGACATTTTAAGATGGTGGTCACCATGTTTTATGATTTAGTAGTAAGATGCTAACTTCTTGAATTCAGAGGCCTTGTAATGTCACAATGTCAGAAATGGGCAGTGGTCAGGATGTTCTGGTATGAAGAACAACAAATAAAGGGAAGAAGATGCATTTTACCTACTTTTTTTTCTGAGAACCATCTTAATTTTTTATTCCACAAGAATTACTCACATAGATGGGGCATTATATAATCTATGGGTTTTTTCAGTAGGATCACATCCCTTGATCATGTTTTGGAAACCATGTGGGTCAACTTTTGATCTTTATTTCAAGCTTTTACCAAACACTGTTCTCTATCACCAAGTAGAGAGAGTCCTGCAGGAGTTTGATATATGTGACAAAAAGGTAGGAAGGGGTGAAGAGGAGAATTGCAGCTGTCTCCAGTCCTGACCTGGAGTTCTTACCTTCAGAATTTGATGAAACTCATTTTCCAAAAGTTCTTTCAGTTCTGCCTTGTTCAACATGTCACACTCCCCATCCCGGGTGGCATATTGGTAGAAAAGATCAATGACAGTGACGATACTTTTTAGGAGTTTAGACATTTTTTTTTTGGTAAATTTAACCTAAAGGGAAAAAAAGGAGAGGGGCCCACCTCTTATTATTCCTTTTTCTTGCTTAAATACATAAATAGTTCCAGTCATTTTTAATATTTGTTCAGAATTAATTGGGCATGATTAATTTCATCCTTTTGAAATCAAGAATGAATCCAGAGTTGAAAGACTTGTTCAAGCCATGTAGCAAGAGAGTGATGAAATTAGGAACAGAATCTGTATCTCTTATTTTCATTCCTGAAGGAATGTAGGAGCAATGACCTTCTGCTTTGAGCTCCCTGCCTCTACCAGGGATAATATTATGAGCATTGTTCTGGAGCTAGAGAAATCCTGGGTGTGTCAATCTACCCACTTCCTCAATTCCTTTCTAGGTGCCAACCATCACTGAGGAGGGACAGGTCCATCATCCACATGGTATGTCTGACTCCATCCAAGGGATACCAGTGGCTAAGCTAGACCCTCAAAACTTGTAGGCCAGAGAAAGTACACGAAGTGGGAAACTACAGGCCTAGGTGATATGGAGCCAGAGGCAGCTGCCATCAGGCCCACTTCTGTTTTCATTCTCCAAAGAGGGACTCTCAGGCTTTTCTAATTTTTTTTTCCTTTTTCCCCCAATTTTTTTTTTAAGATTTTAATTATTTATGTGACAGAGAGACAGCCAGCGAGAGAGGGAACACAGCGGGGGAATGGGAGAGGGAGAAGCAGGCTCCCAGCGGAGGAGCCCGATGTGGGACTCGATCCCGGAATGCCGGGATCACGCCCTGGGCCGAAGGCAGAGGCTCAACGACTGCGCTACCCAGGTGGCCCTCCCCCAATTTTTATTTAAATTCTAGTGAGTTAACATATAGTGCAGTATTGTTTTCAGGAGTAGAATTTAGTGATTCAACACATATATTTTTTAATGTTTTTTTATTATGTTAGTCACCAAACAGTACATCCCTAGTTTTTGATGTAAAGTTTCATGATTCATTAGTTGCGTATAACACCCAGTGCACCATGCAAATACGTGCCCTCCTTACTACCCATCACCAGCCTATCCCATTTCCCCACCCCCCTCCCCTCTGAAGCCCTCAGTTAAAGAAAGGGGGGCGGTAATCAGAAGGGGGAATGAAGCATGAGAGACTATGGACTCTGAGAAACAAACTCAGGCTTACAACAGAGAGAAAAAGCTCAGTAGTCTAGGAGGCAACCTGTCTAGTGATAATTAGAGCCCCATGATCTTTAAGGAAATGACCCTGAAGAAAGAAGGTACTATTATTCTGTTATCTTTATTTTCCTTCTCAATAAAGGTAAAATTAAATCAAAGACCCTGAAGTACATTAAAAAGAAGCCTGGTATCCAGTGCCTCTCTGCCTTAGAGCACGTACTGGATTCTCATAAATTTATAGCCCAAAGTACTCCTGTTCACTTACCTAGCTCACCAGAGGAACAAGTAGGATGGAGACTGGAGCAGCTTACAGGGTGCTGCTAGTTAGGGATAGTGGCCTTTTTATAGAGGAAATAATGGTCCATCTTAGGGAGGAGCTGCTCTTTGAGATGTTCTGACTCACTCCTGAATAAGCCCAGCTCCACCTCCATCTCCATCTCCACCTCCCATGTGTTTGGCTTCTTATTTCCTTACATGTTCACCTGAAATTGCATTAGCAGTTCCCAAATCTGGGCTAGTATCAGCCCCACCTGCCAGAATCTCTGAACACTGCAGAAAGACCTCTTTGCATATTCAACGAAGTATCTAGCATAATGCATTGATAACCGATTATATGGACTTTAATTGAAGTTGAGTGGAATGTGTGTAGGAACATCAGGGACCGAATGTCGAAGAATAATGGAATCTGATGTTTAAAAGGAACCTTAAGGATCGTCCAGTCAAACTCTCTCATTTTGATCTACATTTTCTTATATGGATTTCCAGCCAAAGTATCATCCATGGTATTATTACCATTCCTCTTGAATTGAGGAGACTGTAGAGTCTTCTTGTCTCTTTAGTAACCTTATTTTCCATACCTTAGTGGCCATTCATCACTGTAGCTTTCATTTCAACACTATATGACCTTAGGAAGATATCCATGCTCTTTAGCATGGTATCCAGGGTTATTCATGATATGGGCTGTAGCTTCTCTCTAGCCCCATCTCCTCTCTCCCTATTCTTTATGCTTCGCCAGTAATTAATTACTTAAGCCTTCCTGAATATACTGTCCTATTTCATGTTTTTTCTTGAAATATTTTTCCTCATTATCTGCCTAGTGAACTGTTATTCATTTTTCAAAACCTACTTTAGACACCTTGTAGGAAATATTTCTTGAATTACTCAAGAGAGTTATAATTGTGTACCTTATTCATAGTTTTATTATAGTATCAATCATTCTATATTATAAAATCTTTTAAAATTGTTTTACTATGTAATTAATGTTTAATATAAAAAATTAAAAAATACAGATAAGTAGAGCAAAGCAAATGAAAATACCTGTAACCTTCCTACCCAGAAATAGCTACTGTTAGTTATTTGGTGTATATCCTTTCTCACGCATGCATGTGTATGCACACCATATGTATCTCTCTATGTGTTTTTATCACTTCTATACTTTGAGTTCCTTGAGAATAGGGAATGGACATTATTATTACCTATGTCACTGGGGTTCTCAGCACATTACTTGGCACATAAAAGTTCCCAGTAACTGTGTCAGATTGAATTCAAAGAAGAGTGAGGGTCATGATTATAGTACTCGGCATTGACCAACTTCTACTTTTTCACAGGATTGGGGTCTACCCTCTCTCTTGCCATCTTCACCTCAGAGGACATGATTTCACCTGAATGGAAACTGAATCTTAACATTGGGAATCAACATGTGACTTTCTGCCTATCCCTGTGACCTTACTCTGCATTTCCTCCGCTGTGAATAGTATGTATAGTGTGAATGTCACTGAAGCTGGATGAAGTTACATAGACTTGAAGCTTGTGCAATATAGTCATTAGGATTTGGGAAGGAGTGGTAGCAACTATTGGTAAATGATAAATTATATGATTCCAAATTCAACATTATGACACTCTGTTTTCTTCTAAGAACTACCCAGAGGGCTGCAGAGTCAGTATCCATTCTGTGGCTGTGTTTCCTCTGGATGCCTGATTTGGGCCAGATTGTTATGCTTCCATCAGAGGAGGGAGCTTTTTGAAGGTGTGACTGAGACTGTGGGAGTGCAGGGGAGGTAGAGTTTGCTGAGTGAAGACTAATTTCCTGCAGGAGACACTTGTTACCACAGAGGGAAGTGGGGGTTGCTGGTGAAGACTATTCCGAGTGAAGCATCCTCTTGGAGCCAGTGTTCTCCTAAATGAGGGGTTGGCAAACCTTTTCAGTAAAGGGCCAGAAAGTATATATTTTAGGCTTTGTGGGACAGTCTTTTTTGCAGCTACTCAGCTGTGCTCTGGTAGCATAAAAGCATCCATAGATGATGTGTAAACAAATGAGCATGCCTGTGTTTCAGTAAAACTTATTTACTGACACTGACTTATTGACAGTTTAAATTTCTTTTTTTTTTTTAAAGATTTTATTTATTTATTTGGCAGAGATAGAGACAGCCAGCGAGAGAGGGAACACAAGCAGGGGGAGTGGGAGAGGAAGAAGCAGGCTCACAGCAGAGGAGCCTGATGTGGGGCTCGATCCCATAACGCCGGGATCACGCCCTGAGCCGAAGGCAGACGCTTAACCGCTGTGCCACCCAGGCGCCCCGACAGTTTAAATTTCTTAATTTCACATGTCACAATGAATGAATGTGAATCCTGACCCTCCTCTGCATTTGCTTGTCAGGAAGATTCCCCAGGAGAGGAGAGTCTCAGAGGGAAGACAAGGGCTGGGAAGTGTGGGTAGCAGAACCATGAATTCCTATGGGAGAGACAAGTGTGCTTTTTGTGAGTGTCAGTGTGCATGATGTGGTAGGGAAAGGGAACAGAACAAGGGACCTCTGGGCATTTGTAAAAGGCTTCAGAGAGGAGGGGGGCAGGGGAATGAGATAGGCTGGTGATGGGTGGTGGGGAGGGCACGTATTGCATGGTGCACTGGGTGTTATATGCAACTAGTGAATCATCGAGCTTTACATCAGAAACCAGGGATGTACTGTATGGTGACTAACATAATATAATAAAAAAACATTAAAAAAAACCTTAAAAGAAAAAAAAGAGAGGTAAAATTTGACTTTATGTAAGGAAGAAGTTTTAACCTCTGCATTGACTGAAAATGCATTGAGCTCTTTGCAGAGTAATTGAATTTATTGTGAGAGGCCTTAAAGAAATTTCCATGTATCATAGAAACAATTTTAACCCTTTCAGGGCTACATTTTCTGAATATCCTCCAATTTCACCAACCAGAGACTTGTTGAGCTTTATTTCTTGGTTCATGTCCTGAAAATAAGGGGCATAGTCAATGTGTGTTTTGACCTCTTCACTCCCTTTTGAACGTTACTAATGTAAGAGTTGGACTAGATTATCACAAAAATCCTTTTCCAAACAGAGAGTCATGATTTTACCAGAGTATGTGCTCCACAGTAAAAGGGTGGGCATGAAGACTCCCCCCTCATAAGTCTGGTGCATGTTTTTCCCCTTGGAGATGACAGTGTTTCCGAGAAGAGATTTCTCATGTTATGTTCACATTCTAGGTTTTTTAGTACCTCCACATTTTGGCAGATGAAAGAAAATTACATTCCCCTTTCTGCCAAGCACAGTGCTTTGCATACTCATCATTTCATTAAGCCGCACAACTATATGATGTAGAATTCTTTTTTTTTAATAATTTTTTTTATTATATTATGTTAGTCACCATACAGTACATCCCTGGTTTTTGATGTAAAGTTCAATGATTCATTAGTTGTGTATAACACCCAGTGCACCATGCAATACGTGCCCTCCTTAATACCCATCACCAGTCTATCCTATTCCCCACCCCCCTCCCCTCTGAAGCCCTCAGTTTGTTTCTCAGAGTCCATACTCTCTCATGCTTCATTCCCCCTTCATTACCCCCCCTTTCTTTATCCCTTTCTTCTCCTACCGATCTTCCTAGCTTTTATGTTCCATAGATGAGTGAAACCATATGATAATTGTCTTTCTCTGCTTGACTTATTTCAATTAGCATTATCTTCTCCAGTGCTGTCCAAGTGGCAGCAAATATTGAGAAATCGTTCTTTTTGATAGCTGAGTAATATTCCATTGTATATATGGACCACATCACCTTAATCCAATCATCTGTTGAAGGACATCTTGGCTACTTCCACGATTTAGCTATTGTGGACAATGCTGCTATGAACATTGGGGTGCATATGGCCCTTCTCTTCACTACGTCTGTATCATTGGGGTAAATACCCAGTAGTGCAATTGCTGGATCATAGGGTAGCTCAATTTTTAACTTTTTAAGGGACCTCCACACTGTTTTCCAGAGTGGCTGTACCAACTTGCATTCCCACCAACAATGTAGGAGGGATCCCCTTTCTCCACATCCTCTCCAACAATTGTTGTTTCTTGCCTTGTCTATCTTTGCCATTCTAACTGGCGTAAGGTGGTATCTCAGTGTGGTTTTGATTTGAATTTCCCTGATGGCTAATGATTTTGAACATTTTTTCATGTGTCTGTTAGCCATTTGTATGTCATCATTGGAAAAGTGTTCATATCTTCTGCCCATTTTATGATTTGTTTATTTGTTTCTTGTGTATTGAGTTTGAGAAGTTCATTGTAGATCGTGGATACCAGTCTTTATCTGTAATGTCATTTGCAGATATCTTCTCCCATTCCGTGGGCTGCCTCTTAGTTTTTTTGACTGTTTCCTTGGCTGTGCAGAAGCTTTTTATTTTGATGAAGTCCCACAAGTTCATTTTTTCTTTTGTTTCCCTTACCTTTGGAGATGTGTCATGAAAAAAGTTGCTGTGGCCGATGTCAATGAGGTTGCAGCCTATGTTCTCCTCTAGGATTTTGATGGATTCCTGTCTCACATTGAGGTCTTTCATCCATTTGGAGTTTATCTTTGTGTATGGTGTGAGAGAGTGGTCAAGTTTCATCTTTTGCATGTAGCTGTCCAATTTTCCCAGTACCATTTATTGAAGAGACTGTCTTTTTTCCACTGGATGTTTTTTCCTGCTTTATCAGAGATTAGTTGCCCAAAGAGGCGAGGATCCATTTCGGGTTCTGTATTCTGTTCCATTGGTCTATGTGTCTGTTTTTGTGCCAGTACCATACTGTCTCTGTGATCACAGCTTTGTAGTACAGCTTGAAATCTGGCAACGTGATGCCCCCAGCTTTGTTTTTCCATTTCAACAATTATTTGGTGATTCGGGGCCTTTTCTGGTTCCATACAAATTTGAGGGCTGTTTGTTCCAGTTCTTTGAAAAATGTCATTGGTATTTTGATCAGGATGGCGTTGAAAGTGTGGATTGCTCTGGGTAGCACAGAGATTCTAGCTATTAATTCTTCTGATCCATGAGCATGGAATATTTTCCCATCTTTTTGTGTCTTCTTCAATGTCTTTCAAGAGTGATTTGTACTTTCCAGAATATAGATCCTTTATGTCTCTGGTTAAGTTAATTCCGAGATAACGTATGATATTTGGTGCTATTGTAAATGGAATGGATTCCCTAATTGCTCTTTCTTCAGTCTCATTGTTCATGTGGAGATGCAACTGATTTCTGAGCATTGATTTTGTATCCCGCCACATTACTGAATTGCTCTATAACTTCTAGTAGTTTGGGGATAGATTCTTTTGGGTTTTCCATATAGAGCATCATGTCATTGCGAACAGAGACAGTTTGACTTCTTTGCTGATTTGGATACCTTTTATCCCTTTTTGTTGTCTGATTTCAAGGACTATTGCAAGGACTTCTAGTACTATGTTGAATAATAGTGGCGAGAGTGGGCATCCTTGTCGTATGCCTGATCTTAAGGGAAAGGCTTTCAGCTTTTCCCCATTGAGAATGATATTCTCTGTAGGCTTTTCATAGATTGTTTTTATGAAATTGAGGAATGTACTCTCTATCCCTACACTCTGAAGGGTTTTAATCAGGAAAGGATGCTGTATTTTGTCAAATGCTTTTTCTGCATCAACTGAGAGGATCATATGGTTCTTGACTCTTTTCTTGTTGATATAATCTATCATGCTGATCAATTTGCAGATGTTGAACCACGCTTGCATCCCAGGGATGAATCCCACTTCATCGTGATGGATAATCCTCTTAATGTACTGTTGGATCCTATTTGCAAGGATCTTGTTGAGAATTTTGGTGTCCATATTCATCAGGGATGTCGGTCTGTAATTCTCCTTTTTGATGTGGTCTTTGCCTGGTTTGGGGATCAAGGTAATCTTTGCCTCATAGAATGAGTTTGGTAGTTTTCCTTCTGTTTCTATTGTTTGAAACAGCTTCAGGAGAATCGGTATTTTTTCTTCTTTGAATGTTTTGTAGACACCATACAGTACATCCCTGGTTTTTGATGTAAAGTTCCATGATTCTTTAGTTGTGTATAACACCCATTGTACCATGCAATACGTGCCTCCTTATGTGTCTCCATCACCAGCCTAATAAAATAAAAATATATTATTATAAAAAAAGGAAAACAAAAGAAAGAATGTTTGGTAGAATTCCCTGGGGAATCCATCAGGCCCTGGAGTTTTGTTTTTTGGAAGGTTTTTAATCACTGCTTCAATCTCTTTATAATTAATTGGTCTGTTTAAGAAATCAATTTCTCCCTTTTCAGTCTTGGTAGTTTATAGGTTTCCAGGAAGGCATCCATCTCTTCCAGGTTGCTTAATTTATTGGCATAAAGCTGTTGATAAAAGTTTCTAATGATCCTTCCTATTTCATTGGTGTTGGTTGTGACCTCTCCCTTTTCATTCATTATTTTATTAATTTGGGTCCTTTCTCTATTCGTTTGAATAAGTCTTGCTTATCTATTTTATTTTATTTATTTTATTTATTCTTTCAAAGAAGCAGCTTCTAGTTCTGTTGATCTGCTCTACTGTGCTCCTTGTTTCTAATTCATTGATCTCTGCTCTAATCCTGATCAACTGCTTTCTCATGCGTGGGTTAGGCCTGTTCTTCTGTTGCTGTTCCAGCTTCTTGAGATGAGAATATAAAAATTGCATTTTAGGTTTTTCTATTCTTTAGAGTGAGGCTTGGATGGCTATGTATTTTCCCCTTAGGACTGCCTTTGCAGTGTCCCATAGGTTTTGGACCATTGTATTTTCATTCTCATTGGGCTCCATAAATTGTTTAAATTGATTTTTGATTTCCTGGTTTATTCAGTCATTCTTGAGCAGGATGGTTCTTAGTCTCCAATTGTTTGATTTTCTTCCAAATTTTTCCTTGTGATTGAGTTCCAATTTCAAAGCATTGTGGTCTGAGAATATGCAGGGATTAATTTCAGTTTTTTGGTATTGGTTGAGACCTGTTTTTTGACCCAGAACATGGTCTATTCTTGAGAATGTTCCATGGGCATTAGAATAGAATGANATTGGGCTCCATAAATTGTTTAAATTGATTTTTGATTTCCTGGTTTATTCAGTCATTCTTGAGCAGGATGGTTCTTAGTCTCCAATTGTTTGATTTTCTTCCAAATTTTTCCTTGTGATTGAGTTCCAATTTCAAAGCATTGTGGTCTGAGAATATGCAGGGATTAATTTCAGTTTTTTGGTATTGGTTGAGACCTGTTTTTTGACCCAGAACATGGTCTATTCTTGAGAATGTTCCATGGGCATTAGAATAGAATGAGTATTCTTTGGTACTGGGGTATAGTGTTCTATATATATCTATGAGGTCCAACTCGTCGAGTATGGCATTCAAAGCTCTTGTTTCTTTGTTGATTTTCTGCTTAGGTGATCTGTCTATTGCTGATAATGGAGTGTTGAGGTCCCCTACCATTTACATATTTTTATCTATATGTCTCTTTATTGTGGTTAAGAGTTGGCTTGTGTCAGAGAAAGACAATTATCATATGATTTCTCTCATCTATGGAACATAAGAACTAGGAGGATCGGTAGGG
>NC_048219.1:89245081-89274090 GCF_002007445.2 Ailuropoda melanoleuca
TCCCCCCCTTTTTTTTATCCCTTTCTTCCCCTACTGATCTTCCTAGTTCTTATGTTCCATAAATGAGTGAAACCATATGATAATTGCCTTTCTCTGCTTGACTTATTTCACTTAGCATTATCTCCTCCAGTGCTGTCCATGTTGCAGCAAATATTGAGAAATTCTTCTTTCTGATGGCTGAGTAATATTCCATTGTATATATGGACCACATCTTCTTAATCCAGTCATCTGTTGAAGGGCATCTCGGCTCTTTTCACAATTTAGCTATTGTGGACAGTGCTGCTATGAACATTGGGGTGCATATGGCCCTTCTCTTCACTACGTCTGTATCTTTGGGGTAAACACCCAGTAGTGCAATTGCTGGATCGTAGGGTAGCTCAATTTTTAACTTTTTAAGGGACCTCCACACTGTTGTCCAGAGCAGCTGTACCAACTTGCATTCCCACCAACAATGTAGGAGGGATCCCCTTTCTCCACATCCTCTCCAACAATTGTTGTTTCCTGCTTGTCAATTTTTGCCACTTTAACTGACGTAATGTGGTATCTCAATGTGGTTTTGATTTGAATTTCCCTGATGGCTAATGATTTTGAACATTTTTTCATGTGTCTGTTAGCCATTTGTATGTCTTCATTGGAAAAGTGTCTGTTCATATCTTCTGCCCATTTTATGATTTGTTTATTTGTTTCTCGTGTATTGAGTTTGAGAAGTTCTTTGTAGATCTTGGATACCAGTCCTTTATCTGTGGTGTCCTTTGCAAATATATTCTCCCATTCCGTGGGCTGTCTCTTAGTTTTTTTGACTGTTTCCTTGGCTGTGCAGAAGCTCTTTATCCTGATAAAGTCCCATAAGTTCATTTTATCTTTTATTTCTCTTGCCTTTGGAGATGTGTCGTGAAAAAGGTTGCTCTGGCCGATGTCATAGAAGTTGTTGCCTATGTTCTCCTCTAGAATTTTGATGGATTCCTGTCTCACATTGAGGTCTTTCATCCATTTGGAGTTTATTTTTGTGTATGGTGTGAGAGAGTGGTCAAGTTTCATTCTTTTGCATGTAGCTGTCCAATTTTCCCAGCACCATTTATTGAAGAGACTGTCTTTTTTCCACCGGATGTTTTTTCCTGCTTTATCAAAGATTAGTTGCCCAAAGAGCCGAGGGTCCATTTCTGGGTTCTCTATTCTGTTCCATTGGTCGATGTGTCTGTTTTTGTGCCAGTACCATGCTGTCTTTGTGATCACAGCTTTGTAGTACAGCTCGAAATCCGGCATTGTGATGCCCCCAGCTTTGTTTTTCCTTTTCAACAGTTCCTTGGAGATTCGGGGCCTTTTCTGGTTCCATACAAATTTAAGGACTATTTGTTCCAGTTCTTTGAAAAATGTCCTCGGTATTTTGATCGGGATAGCATTGAAAGTGTAGATTGCTCTGGGTAGTATGGACATTTTAACTATGTTAATTCTTCCAATCCATGAGCATGGAATATTTTTCCATCTTTTTATGTCTTCCTCAATATCTTTCAAAAGTGATCTATAGTTTCTAGGATATAGGTCCTTTACGTCTCTGGTTAAGTTAATTCCAAGGTAACGTATGGTTTTTGGTGTTATTGTAAATGGGATGGATTCCCTAATTTCTCTTTCTTCAGTCTCGTTATTCGTGTATAGAAATGCAACTGATTTCTGGGCATTGATTTTGTATCCTGCCACCTTACTGAATTGTTCTATAACTTCTAATAGTTTGGGAGTGGATTCCTTTGGGTTTTCCATATAGAGTATCATGTCATCTGCAAAGAGAGACAGTTTGACTTCTTCTTTGCCGATTTGGATACCTTTGATCCCTTTTTGTCTTCTGATTGCTGTTGCAAGGACTTCTAGTACTATGTTGAATAATAGTGGCGAGAGTGGGCATCCTTGTCGTGTTCCTGATCTTAAGGGAAAGGCTTCCAGCTTTTCCCCATTGAGAATAATGCTTGCAGTAGGCTTTTCATAGATGGCTTTTATGAGATTGAGAAATGTACCCTCTATTCCTACACTCTGAAGGGTTTTAATCAGGAAAGGATGCTGTATTTTGTCAAATGCTTTTTCTGCATCAATTGAGAGGATCATATGGTTCTTGAGTCTTTTCTTGTTGATATGATGTATCACATTGATTGATTTGCGAGTGTTGAACCATGCTTGCATCCCAGGTATGAATCCCACTTGGTCATGATGGATAATCCTTTTAATGTACTGTTGGATTCTATTAGCAAGGATCTTGTTGAGGATTTTGGCATCCATATTCATTAGAGAAATCGGTCTGTAATTCTCCTTTTTGAGGGGGTCTTTGCCTGGTTTGGGGATCAAGGTAATATTAGCCTCATAGAATGAGTTTGGTAGCTTTCCTTCTGTTTCTATTTTTTGAAATAGCTTTAGGAGAATAGGTATTATTTCTTCTTTGAATGTTTGGTAGAATTCCCCAGGAAAACCGTCTGGGCCTGGAGTTTTATTATTTGGAAGGTTGTTTATCACTGACTCAATTTCTTCATAGTTAATTGGCCTATTTAAGAAATCTATTTCTTCCTGTTTCAGTCTTGGTAGTTTATAGGTTTCCAGGAAGGCCTCCATCTCTTCCAGATTGTTTAGTTTTTTGGCATATAGCTGTTGATAAAAGTTTCTAATAATCCTTGCAATTTCAATGGTGCTGGTCGTGACCTCTCCCTTTTCAGTCATAATTTTAATAATCTCAGTCCTTTCTCTTTGTTTTTGGACAAGTTTTGCCAGTGGTCTATCAATTTTATGGATTCTCTCAAAGAACCAGCTTCTAGTCCTGTTGATCTGCTCTACTGTGGTTCTGGTCTCTAATTCATTGATTTCTGCTCTAATCTTGGTCAACTCCTTCCTTGTCAGTGGGTTAGGCCTGTCCCTCTGTTGCTGTTCCAGTTTCTTGAGGTGAGAATATAGAAACTGCATTTTAGATTTTTCTATTCTTTTGAGTGAGGCTTGGATGGCTATGTATTTCCCCCTTAGGACTGCCTTTGCAGTATCCCATAGGTTTTGGACCGTTGTGTATTCATTCTCGTTGGTCTCCATAAATTGTTTAATTTGTTTTTTGATTTCCTGGTTTATCGAGTCATTCTTGAGCAGGATGGTTCTTAGCCTCCAAGTGTTTGAGTTTCTTCCAGGTTTTTCCTTGTGGTTGAGTTCCAATTTCAGAGCGTTGTGGTCTGAGAATATGCAGGGGATAATTTCAATCTTTTGGTATTGGCTGAGACCTGTTTTGTGTCCCAGAGCATGATCTATTCTTGAGAATGTTCCATGGGCATTTGAATAGAATGAGTATTCTTTGGTTCTGGGGTGTAGTGTTCTATATATATCTATGAGGTCCAACTCGTCGAGTATGGCATTCAAAGCCTTTGATTCTTTGCTTAGTTTTTGCCAGGGTGTTCTGTCTATTTCTGATAGTGGGGTGTTGAGGTCCCCTACTATTACTGTGTTCTTATCTATATGTCTCTTTATTTTGGTTAAGAGTTGGCTTGTGTATCTTGCTGCTCCCCTGTTGGGGGCATATATATTAATAATTGTCATATCCACTTGTTGAATACTTCCTTTAAGAATAATATAGTGCCCTTCTGTATCTCTCTCTATGGCCTCTAGTTTAAAATCCAGTCTATCTGATATGAGAATTGCTACTCCAGCTTTCTTTTGAGGTCCATTTGCGTGGAAGATGGTACTCCATCCCCTTACTCTAAGTCTGAATGCATCTTTGGGTTCAAAATGAGTCTCTTGTAGACAGCAAATGGATGGGTCATGTCTTTTTATCCAATCTGCAGCCCTGTGGCGTTTTATGGGAGCATTTAGGCCATTCACATTGAGAGTGATTATTGAGACATATGATTTATGCTGCCTGTGAAGTCTGTGCTTCTATAGATTATAAATTTCTGTTCTGTATCACTCTTGGGGCCTTTTTACTTTTCTAGAACCCCCCTTAATATCTCCTGTAGGGCTGGTTTGGCGGTTATGAATTCGGTCAGTTTCTTCCGATTCTGGAAGGTCTTTATGTCTCCATCAATTCTGAATGACAGCCTTGCTGGATAGAGGATCCTTGGCTGCATGTTTTTCTTTGAAAGAGCCTTAAAAATGCCCCCATCCACCCTTTCTCTCATTCCAGGTCTGTGTAGACAGGTCTGATATAATTCTGATACTTTTGCCTTGGTACGTGAGAAAATCTTTGCCCAGTCTGCTTTCAATACTGTATCCTTGGATCTAATATTTGCGAACTGCAGTATGACGTGACGTGGCGTAGGTTTGTTGTGGTTGACCTTGGGAGGGGACCTCTCTGCCTCTTGGACACGAATGCTTGTTACTTTTGGTAGATTAGGGAAGTTTTCAGCTACAATTTGTTCAAATATCTCTTCTAGACCTCTGTTTTTCTCCATGCCCTCTGGGATGCCGGTGATTCTGACATTGGAACGTTTCATAAAGTCAGTAATCTCCTGTAACCTACATTCTTGAGATTGGATTTTTTTGAGCCAAGTTTCTGTTTTAGCTTTCTCTTCTACCATCCCATCCTCCAATTTGCTGATTCGTTCTTCTGCCTCATTTACCCTGGCCATCAGAGCATTTAGTTTTGCCTGCATTTGATTCATAGCATTTTTAATTCCTGCCAGATTCGCTCTCATTTCCTCCCTTAGAAATTCTATATTCTCGTTAATATTTTTTTATATTTTTTCAAGTCTGCACATCATCTTAACCATTGTTACTCTCAATTCCATTTCTGATAATTTGGTTATATCCATATTCATCAGTTCTGTGGCAAAGGCCACAGACTCATTGTCTTTTCTTTTCTGGGGGGGAATCTCTCCTTCTCGTCATTCTGATGAGGAAAGGTTGCGGGGTTGTCCAGAGCCCAAATTATTGACCGGGACCCAGGCAGTGTGCACTTATTTTATAGGGACCTTAGCAATGTGGTATTCTTAATTTTTCAACCTGCCTTCTGGGGGAGGGGCCTGCTGCGCTGATACTCAGGCAACCCAGTTTGGGTAGAGTCTTTGTGTCCCCCGTGAGGGGGGATGGGGATGGGCACTCTGTGAGCCGGTATTTCCAGGCTTTTGTTCTCTGGCTGCTTTCTCTGTCGGTTTGCTCTGCCTCTTCTGAGAGTCAGAGCAGCAGTGGCCGAATCTTATTCTTTGTCTCAGAACAGAGAGATCGCAGTCCGCTCTCCACTGAACTCTTCTGGCCACTTTAACTCTGTTTCTGTTGGTGCTGCTAAACCCTGCAGTGTCCTGGGATGTGCGCTCCACAACCGGTGTCCCAGCCCTCACTTCTAGGGCCGGCACAACTCTGTCTTCTGCGTTTCTAACACCGCCAGTTGCCCCCATGCACTCAGGAGCTCCGTTTCATTGTGGTCCGTGTACACTCTAGAGCTCTGGTTTTCAGATTTGTCATGTGCATTCCCAGGCTCAAGGTCTCAGTCTGCTCTTTCACGGGTTCCAGACTGTGAGTCCGCCTGCTCCCCAGTGCAGGTGACTACCACTTCCCAGCACCCCAGCACGGCGGCTCCCTCCCCTTTCCGTTTATCTTCCAATATCTGTGCACGGTTTCACGGCTCCCCGCATCGTACCTCAATACTCAGTGCTGGAGGTGTTCATTTGTATAGGTCCAGGTGTACCTTCCTACATCTCAGGCTAATTCCGTGGGTGTTCATAATGGTCTGGTACCTATCCAGCTCGACTCAGCGGACCAGCTGAAAAAGGGGACCCCTATTCCTCTGCCATCTTAACTCCTCCTCTGATTTAGAATTCTTACCTCCATTTTGCAGATAATAAAACTGAGGTTCAGAGAAAATATGTAACTTGTTTTAAGTCACTTAGCTATTAAATGGAGAAGATAGGATTCACACTCAAATCTGCTACTTCCTAGGAATAGCCTGGGAAATGGGACTATTCATGTTTTAGAAAAGGCAAGTTTTGGGGGGCAGTTCTTGCGGAATGAAGTGTTTAACCAAAAACAACAACAACAACAACAACAACAAACAACCACCAAGAAACAAAACTGGTGAAGATAGACAGTGAAGTTCTCTTCCTGCCCCAGGGCGCTCACTTTTGCCCTTGTCCAGAAGGCAATGTTCTTATAGCACCATCTGCTGGGTCTTAGGAAAACTCTACAGAAAGTCTTTTCTCCTTGCCCTTTCTTTCCTCTCCCTTCACATCCCCCATGCAGTTCCTGGCAATTCTTCATACCTTAGTCTTTATGAATGAAGAAATTACATAAAAACTAGGGACATAACAGAGAATTTTGATGTTCATGACTCTGGGGTAAGGGAAGTCAAAAGAAGTTAGCAAAAACCAGGCAACAGGTGTTTCCCTCCATGTTCTTCTTTCTAGGTACAAGGGTCATTTTTCTCTTATCTCAATAAATCAAAAATAAATGTGTTATAATTTTATAGCTTAGTATCTATCTCTAGGGAGTGGGTCAGGCATGGTGATATATCTTTTAGCTCTAGTCCTGGGCCCTATAACACACTCTGCTTGAGTATTGGTCTTCCTCTTCAACTCTTTCTCTCTCTCTCCTATTGGTATTTTCCCTTTGCTCTTCCAAGTTCTAAAAAATTCTCCAGATGCTGGGAACCCAGAGCTCATTCTTAACTTGTATCCTCTTATTTATGGTGTCAATATCTTTCTCTAGTGTGTGTTCATCTCCTTAATTTGCCTTTTGATGCTCTTACTGGCAGGACCTTTCATAGTCTGTATCTCTCGTCGCTGCCTACTTGAGGCTTCCTGGATGTAGGCCTGGTCTATCATAGCAGGAAGTTGGAGGAAGTGATGGAAGTGCTCCTTAGGGACCCTCCAAGTATTATAAAGGTGATGCAGAACACCTGTTAGCATGGGCGATATTGGGGTGACAGCTGAGCTTCAGGTATGGGAAAGGAAGAGCTAAGACATAGAGCCCTTGGTTGTTGGAAGTCAGATCTAGAGGCTTTGCCTGTGTGTGTGTGTGTGTGTGTGTGTGTGTGAGAGAGAGAGAGAGAGAGAGAGAGAGAGAGATACTTTTTAAAAGTTTTTATTTAAATTCTAGTTAGTTAACATATAGTGTAATATTAGTTTCAGGTGTACAATATAGTGATTCAACACTTCCATATATCACCCAGTGCTCATCACGACAAGGGTAAATCCCCATCACCTATTTCACCCATTCCCCTTCCCACCTCCCCTCTGGTAACAGTGTGTTCTCTATAGTTAAGAGTCTGGTTTTGTTTCCTTCTCTCTCTTTTTCCGAGAGGGATGGATATGTTCGTGTGAATGTGATGAGTAGGAAACTGATCAGACCCCATTTCCTCTTTGACTTTCTCTCCTCCAGCTCTCTTTCTCCTCATGGACTCTGCTGAAGCCATATTGCTTCCTCGTTATTCTTCAAAACCTCCAGGCATGCTCTTTCCTTACTACTGTTTTCAGAAATGCTTTCCTCCCAAATATTTTTATCCTTTGTGTCCTTCAAGTGGTTGCTCAAGTATACCTTCTCAATAAGGCCTACCCTAACCACTGCATTTGGCACATACTTCTAACATACTGCATAGTCGGCTTATTTATTTTGCAGGGTTTTGAGCAGAGCAGAGATGTGATATGACTCACTGCTATGGTGATGCTTGACCATAGGGAGATGACGTGAATGAGGAAGATCAGTCAGTTGAGAGGCAAGGGAATGGATGTAATCACTCTGGCTTGGATGACTGGGTGTATGGTGGTGTACACATTACAATAAAAGAGAAGGAGAAGGCTTGAGATGAGTGGGTGATGTTAAGTTGTCATCTAATTCAATTCCATCATCTAACTCTTTCCACTCCTTCATAACCTAACTTCTGAAAAGAGTACTGAGCACTCCCTGTCCTTCACCTTCCTTTTACTCTTCAACACATTACAATCTGATTTTCATACCCTATTTCAGCCTTTTTTGAGGGCTCCTCTTCCTTGGCCAGTGCTTAAATGTTTTTGTTCTCCAGAGAACTAATCATTAGTTCTCTCATTTTTGGATCAGTTTCCAGTCTTACCATTTGTGAAGTTGGGCAATGAAGCAGGAAAGAGGCAAGACATATTGTTCATAATTTTTTATTGGCAATTTTTATGCATATGCATAGTCTGAAACCAGAGACTTGGATGCTTGGTCTATAAACTCAAAGGAATTGCTGTCAGTGATGTGATGATGCTGTAACGCCAAATACCTCTCCTTAAAGAGTCATGTGTAATATCAAAATTTGCAGAAACATTAGAATGTGAGCTCTCATCTTTAACACTCTAATGAACCCCACATAACAAAATTTTTTATATTATTATTAAAATTTAAACTAGCACTGCTAACATATGCTGAGGACAAATATACACTATCCTTCAAAAGAAGATTAACACTAAGTAGAAGGACTAAAGTAGATTTATTTATTTATTTATTTATTTAATTAATTAATTTATTTTGTTATTACTGTGTTATGTTAGTCGCCATACAGTACATCATTACCTTTTGATGTAGGGTTTCATGATTGTTTGCGTATAACACCCAGTGCTCCATGCAATACGTGCTCTCCTTAATACCCATCACTGGGCTAGCCCATCCCCCACCCCACCCCTGAAGCCCTCAGTTTGTTTCCCAGAGTCCATAGTCTCTCATGGTTCATCTTCCCCCTCTGTTCCCTCCCTTCATTTTTCCCTTCCTTTTCCTAATGTCCTCCATGCTATTCCCTATGCTCCACAGGTAAGTCAAACTATATGATAATTGTCTTTCTCTGCTTGACTTATTTCACTAGCATAACGTCTTCCAGTTCCATCCATGTTGATGCAGATGTTGGGTATTCATCCTTTCTGATGGCTGAGTAATATTTATATAAATGGACTACATCTTTATCCATTCGTCTGTTGAAGGGCATCTCAGCTCCTTCCACAGTTTGGCTATTGTGGACATTGCTGCTATGAACATTGGGTGCATATGGCCCTTCTTTTCACTACATCTGTATCTTTGGGGTAAATACCCAGTAGTGCAATTGCTGGATTTGTTTTTAACCTTTTGAGGAACATCCACACTGTTTTCCAAAGTGGCTGTACCACCTTGCATTCCCACCAACAGCGTGAGAGGGTTTCCTTTTCTCCACATCCTCTCCAACATTTGTTGTTTCCTGTCCTGTTAATTTTTGCGATTCTGACTGGTGTAAGGTGTTATCTCAATGTGGTTTTGATTTGACTTTCCCTGATGGTTAATGATGTTGAACATTTCTTTATGTGTCTGTTAGCCATTCGTATGTCTTCGTTGGAAAAGTGCCTGTTCATATTTTCTGCCCATTTTTTTATTTAATTTTTTGTTTCTTGGATATTGAGTTTGAGAAGTTCTTTATAGATGTTGGATACCAGCCCTTTATCTGTAGTGTCATTTGCAAATATCGTCTCCTATTCCATGGGTTGCTTCTTTCTTTTGTTGACTGTTTCCTTAGCTGTGCAGAAGCTTTTTATCTTGATGAAGTCCCAATAGTTCATTTTTTCTTTTGTTTCTCTAGCCTTTGAAGATGTGTCATGAAAGAAGCTGCTGTGGCTGATGTTGCTGTGTGCCTGTGTTCTCCTCTATGATTTTGATGGATTCCTGTCTCACATCAAGGTCTTTCATCCACTTAGAGTTTACCTTTGTGTATGGTACGTGAGAATGGTCAAGATTCATTCTTCTGTATATAGCTTTCCAATTTTCCCAGCACCATTTATTGAAGAGACTCTCTTTTTTTCTTTTTTCTTTTTTTTTTTTAAGATTTTATTTATTTATTTGACAGAGATAGAGACAGCCAGCGAGAGAGGGAACACAAACAGGGGGAATGGGAGAGGAAGAAGCAGGCTCATAGCGGAAAAGCCTGATGTGGCGCTCGATCCCGTAACGCCGGGATCACGCCCTGAGCCGGAGGCAGGCGCTTAACCACTGTGCCACCCAGACGCGCCAAGACTATCTTTTTTTCATTGGATGTTTTTTCCTGCTTTGTGGAAGATTAGTTGACCATAGAGTTCAGGGTCCACTCCTGGGGTCTCTATTATGTTTCACTGATCTGTGTATCTGTGTTTGTGCCAGTACCATGCTGTCTTTGTGATCACAGCTTTGTAGTACAGCTTGAAATCCAGCAATGTAATGCCCCCAGCTTTGTTTTTCTTTTTCAGCCTTTCTGTGGTGATTCAGGGTCTTTTTTCAGCCTTTCTGTGGTGATTCAGGGTCTTTTAAAGTTTCACACAAATTTTAGGATTGTTTCTTCCAGCACTTTGAAAAATGGCATTGGTATTTTTATTGGGATGGCATTGAAAGTATAGATTGCTCCAGGTAGGATAGACATTTTAACAATGTATATTCTTCCAATCCATGAGCATGGAATGTTTTTCCATCTTTTTGTGTCTTCTTCAATGTCTTTCGTCAGTGTTCTGTAGTTTCTAGAGTATAGATCCTTTACTGCTTTGGTTAGGTTTATTCCAAGATCTCTTGTAGGTTTTGGTGCTATTGTAAATGGAATCAATTCCCTAATTTCTCTTTCTTTAGTCTCATTGTTCGTGTATAGAAATGCAACTGATTTCTGTGCCTTGATTTTGTATCCTGCCACATTACTGAATTGCTGTATGAGTTCTAGTAATCTGGGGGTGGAGTCTTTTGGGTTTTCCATACAGAGTATCATGTCATCTGTGAAGAGAGACAGTTTGATTTCTTCTTTGCCAACTTGAATATCTTTTATTTCTTTTTGTTGTCTGATTGCTGTTGCTAGGACTTCTAGTACTATGTTGAACAATAGTGGCGAGAATGGGCATCCTTGTCATGTTCCTGATCTTAAGGGAAAGCCTTCCAGTTTTTCCCCATTGAGAATGATATTTGCTGTAGGCTTTTCATAGATGATATTTATGAGATTGAGGAATGTACCCTCTATCCCTACACTCTGAAGGGTTTTAATCAGGAAAGGATGCTGTATTTTGTCAAATGCTTTTTCTGCATCAACTGAGAGGATCATATGGTTCTTGACTCATTTCTTGTTGATATGNTGCATCAACTGAGAGGATCATATGGTTCTTGACTCTTTTCTTGTTGATATAATCTATCATGCTGATCAATTTGCAGATGTTGA
This sequence comes from Ailuropoda melanoleuca, assembly GCF_002007445.2. Taxonomy (NCBI): domain Eukaryota; kingdom Metazoa; phylum Chordata; class Mammalia; order Carnivora; family Ursidae; genus Ailuropoda; species Ailuropoda melanoleuca. The sequence continues at coordinate 89,256,165 of NC_048219.1, forward strand.
ACCACGCTTGCATCCCAGGGATGAATCCCACTTCATCGTGATGGATAATCCTCTTAATGTACTGTTGGATCCTATTTGCAAGGATCTTGTTGAGAATTTTGGTGTCCATATTCATCAGGGATGTCGGTCTGTAATTCTCCTTTTTGATGGGGTCTTTGCCTGGTTTGGGGATCAAGGTAATCTTTGCCTCATAGAATGAGTTTGGTAGTTTTCCTTCTGTTTCTATTGTTTGAAACAGCTTTAGGAGAACAGGTATTATTTCTTCTTTGAATGTTTGGTAGAATCCCCCGGAAAACCGTCTGGACTGGAGTTTTGTTATTTGGAAGATTGTTTTTTTTTTTTTTTAAAGATTTTATTTATTTGACAGAGATAGAGACAGCCAGCGAGAGAGGGAACACAAGCAGGGGGAGCGGGAGAGGAAGAAGCAGGCTCACAGCGGAGGAGCCTGATGTGGGACTCGATCCCATAACGTCGGGATCACGCCCTGAGCCGAAGGCAAACGCCCAACCGCTGTGCCACCCAGGCGCCCCTGGAAGATTGTTTATCACTGACTCAGTGTCTTCATAATTAATTGGCCTGTTTAAAAAATCAATTTTTTCCTGTTTCAGTCTTGGTAGTTTATAGGTTTCCAGGAAGGCCTCCATCTCTTCCAGGTTGCTTAATTTATTGGCATAAAGCTGTTGATAAAAGTTTCTAATAATCCTTCCAATGTCATTGGTGTTGGTTGTGACCTCACCTTTTTCATTCATAATTTTGTTAATTTGGGTCCTTCTCTATTCTTTTGGTTAAGTCTTGCCAGCAGTTTGTCAATTTTATTTATTCCTTCAAAGAACCAGCTTCTAGTTCTGTTGATCTGCTCTACTGTACTCCTGGTTTCTAATTCATTGATTTCTGTGCTAATCTTGATCAACTGCTTTCTCGTGCATGGATTAGGCCTGTCCCTCTGTTGCTGTTCCAGCTTCTTGAGGTGAGAATATAAAAACTGCATTTTAGATTTTTCTATTCTTTTGAGTGAGGCTTGGATGGTTATATTTTTTCCCCTTACGACTGCCTTTGCAGTGTCCCATAGGTTTTGGACCATTTTGTTTTCATTCTCGTTGGTCTCCATATATTGTTTAAATTGATTTTTGATTTCCTGGTTTATCNCATTCTCGTTGGTCTCCATAAATTGTTTAATTTGTTTTTTGATTTCCTGGTTTATCGAGTCATTCTTGAGCAGGATGGTTCTTAGCCTCCAAGTGTTTGAGTTTCTTCCAGGTTTTTCCTTGTGGTTGAGTTCCAATTTCAGAGCGCTGTGGTCTGAGAATATGCAGGGAATAATTTCAGTCTTTTGGTATCAGTTGAGACCTGTTGTGTGACCCAGAACATGGTCTATTCTTGAGAATGTTCCATGGGCTTTAGAATAGAATGTGTATTCTTTGGTTCTGGGGTATAGTGTTCTATATATATCTACGAGGTCCAACTCTTCGAGTATGGCATTCAAAGCTCTTGTTTCTTTGCTGATTTCTTGCTTAGGTGATCTGTCTATTGCTGATAGTGGAGTGTTGAGGTCTCCTACTCTTAATGTATTTTTATCTATATGTCTCCTTATTGTGGTTAAGAGTTGGCTTGTGTATCTTGCTGCTCCCCTGTTGTGGCATAGATATTTATAATTGTCATATCCACTTGTTGGATGCATCCTTTAAGAATAATATAGTGCCCTTCTTTGTCTCTAACTATAGTCTTTAGTTTAATATCCAATCTGTCTGATATGAGAATTGCTACCCCAGCTTTCTTTTGAGGTCCATTGGTGTGAAAGATGGTATTCCTTCCCTTTACTTTCAGTCTGAATGTATATTTAGGTTCAAAATGAGTCTCTTGTAGACAGCAAATGGATGGGTCATGTCTTTTTATCCAATCTGCAACCCTTTGGTGTTTTATGGGAGCATAGGCCATTTACATTGAGATTGATTATTGAGAGATATGATTTTAATGATGCCATGTTGCCAGTACAGTCTTTGTTTCTATCGATTGTGACTTTCTGTTCTGTGTCACTCTTGGGGTTTTTTTTACCTTTATAGAACCCCCCTAGTATCTCCTGTAGGGCTGGTTTAGTAGTTACGAAATTGGTCAATGACTGGCGATTCTGGAAGGTCTTTATCTCTCCATCAATTCTGAATGACAGCCTTGCTGGATAGAGGATCCTTGGCTTCATGTTTTTCTCTGAAAGAGCTTTAAAAATGCCCCCCCCCAACACTTTCTCTCATTCCAGGTCTGTGTAGACAGGTCTGACGTAATTCTGATACCTTTGCCTTGGTACGTGAGAAATTTCTTTGCCCTGTCTGCTTTCAATACTGTATCTTTGGATCTAATATTTGCGAATTGCACTGTGACGTGACGTGGTGTAGTTTTGTCGTGGCTGAGCTTGGGAGGGGTCCTCTCTGCCTCTTGGACATGAATGTTTGTTTCCCTTGCTAGATTAGGGAAGTTTTCAGCTACAATTTGTTCAAATATCTCTTCTAGACCTCTGTTTTTCTCCACCCCTTCAGGGATGCCGACGATTCTGACATTGGAACGTTTCATTGAGTCAGTGATCTCCTGTAACTTACATTCCTGAGCATGTATTTTTTTGAATCCAGATTGTATTTTAGCTTTTTCTTGTACGAACCCATCCTCCAATTCACTGATATGTTCTTCTGCCTTATTCACCCTGGCCCTCAGAGCCTCTAGTTTTGACTGCATTTGGCTCATAGAATTTTTAATTTCTGCCAGATTCGCTCCCATTTCTGCCCTTAGAGATTCTATATTCTCATTAACATTTTCGTTAATACTTTTTTCAAGTCTACTCAGCATCTTGACCATTGTTGCTCTGAATTCCATTTCTGATAATTTGGTTATATCCATATCCATTAGTTCTATGTCAGAGGCCACAGACTCATTGTCTTTTCTTTGCTGGGGGGGGGGATTTCTCCTCGTCATTCTGATGAGGAGACATTGCGGGGTTGTCCAGAGCCCAAATTATTGACCGGCACCCAGGGTGTGCACCCTTGTTTTATAGGGATCTTAGGGATGTGGGCTTCTTGATTTTCAGCCTGCCTTATGGGGAGGGGCCTGCCACACCAATACTCAGGCAACCCTGTTTGGGTAGAGTCTCCATGTCCCCTGTGAGGGGCGATGGGGATGTGCACACTGTGGGCCGGTATTTCCAGGCTTTTGTTCTCTGGTGGCTTTCCGTGGCAGTTTGCTGTGCCTCTTCTGAGAGTCAGAGCAGCAGTGGCCAAATCTCAGCCTCTGTCTCAGAACAGAGGGATCGCGGACCGTTCTCCACTGATGTTCTGGCCACTTTAACTCTGTTACTGTTGGTGCTGCTCAACCCTGCAGCATCCCGGGATGTGAGCCCCACACATGGCGTCCCAGCCCTCACTTCCAGGGCCGGCGTGTCCCTGTCCTTTGTGTTTCTAATACCGCCAGCCACCAGCCGCCAGCCCCCCCCCCCATGCTCTGAAACTCCGGTCCTCAGTCTGGTGGCGCGAGTTCCCTGGCTCACGCTCTCATTCGGCTCTCTCGCGGGTGCCGGTCCGTGAGTCCGCCTGCTCCCCCGTGCAGGTGGCTGCTGCTTCCGGCGCCGAACAGGGCGGCTCCCTCCCCCTTCCATTTATCTTCCGATATCTGTGCATGGTTTCACAGCTCCCCGCTTCATACGTCAATACTCAGCGTTGGAGATGTTCATTTGTAGAGAGCCAGATGTATCTTCCTGCGTCTCAGGCTGATTCCATGGATGTTCAGACAGTTCTGGTACCTATCCAGCTCAACTCAGGGGACTGGCTGGAAAAGGGGTCCCCTACTCCTCCGCCATCTTAACTCCAACCTTGTATTTCTGGTTTCTAATCTTTAATCTCTAATCTTAATTAAATCTCTTTTCGTGTGTGGTTTAGGCCTATTTTGTTGTTGCATCTCCAGTTGTTTAAGGGTGTATTTTAGGTGTTTAAGGGTCTGTATTATAGATTTTTCTATTCTTTTGAGTGAGGCTTGATTGGCTATGTATTTCCCCCTTCAGACCGCCTTTGCAGTATCTGATAGGTTTTGGAGCAATGTGTTTTCATTCTCATTGGTTTCCATGAATTGCTTAAGTTTTTCTTTAATTTCCTGCATTACCCAAACAGTCTTAAGCAGGATGGTCCTTAGCTTCCATGTGTTTCAGTTTCTTCCAAATTTTTTCTTATGATTGAGTACCTGTTTCAAAGCATTGTGCTCTGAGAATATGCAGGGAATGATCTCTGTCTTTTCGTATTGGTTGAGCCCTGACTTGTGATTCAGTATGTAGTCGATTCTGGAGCAACTTCCACGTGCGTTCATAGAGAATGAGTATCATGTTGTTTTAGGGTGGACTGTATTGTATATATCTATGAGGTCTATTTGTTCCAGTGTGTCATTCAAAGCTCTTGTTTCTTTGTTGAGTTCCTGCTTAGATGATCTGTCTATTGCTGAGAGTGGAGTGTTGAGGTCCCTTACTATTAACGTATTATTATCTGTATTTCTCTTTATTTTGTTTAACTGTTCGCTTGTGTACTTGGGTTCTCCCTTGTTGGGGGCACAGAATTTATAGTTGTTAGATCATCTTGTTGGATAGACCCTTTAAGAATGATATCATGTTCCTTCTGTATAAGTACGGAACCTTAAAATCTAATTTGTCTGATATGAGAATTGCTATCCCAGATTTCTTTTGAGGGCTGTTGGCCTGAAAGTGATTCTCCATCCCTTCACTTTCAGTCTTGATGTATCTTTAGGTTCAAAATGAGTCTCTTGTAGACAGCATATGGATGGGTCATGTCTTTCTATCCAATCTGCAACCCCGTGGCATTTATGGGAGTATTTAGGCCATTCACATTGAAAGTGATTATTGAGAGATATAATCTTAATGTCGCCGTGTTGCTTGTGAAGTCCTTGTTTCGATAGGTTGTCTCTGTAAATTTATGTTCTGTATCACTATTGGGGTATTTCTCTTTTTATAGAACCCCCTTAATATTTCTTGCAGGACTGGCTTGGTGGTCACATTCACTCACTTTCTGCCTGTTTGAAACTCCTTGTCTCTTCATCTATTCTTTTTTTTTCCCTACTTTGTAGAGATTTTTATTTTTTTATTTTTTAAATAAAATTTTTTATTATATTATGTTAGTCACCATACAGTACATCCCCAGTTTTTGATGTAAAGTTCCATGATCCATTACTTGCGTATAACACCCAGTGCACCATGCATTACATTCCCTCCTTAATACCCATCACTGGCCTATCCTGATCCCCCACCCCCCTCCCCTCTGATGCCCTCAGTTTGTTTCCCAGAGTCCATAGTCTCTCATATTTCATTCCCCCTTCTTTTTACCCCCCCTTCCTTCTTCCCTTTCTACTCCTACCGATCATCCTACTTCGTATGTTCCATAAATGAGTGAAACCATATGATAATTGTTCTTCTATGCTTGACTTATTTCGCTTAGCATTATCTCCTCCAGTCCCGTCCATGTTGCTGCAAATGTTGTGAAATCGTTCTTTTTGATGGCTGAGTAATATTCCATTCTATATATGGACTACATGACCTTAATCCATTCATCTTTTGAAGGGCATCTCGGCTCCTTCCACGATTTAGCTATTGTGGACAATGCTGCTATGAACATTGGGGTGCATATGGCCCTTCTCTTCATTACGTCTGTATCTTTGGGGTAAATACCCAAGTAGTGCAATGGCTGGATCATAAAGTAGCTCTGTTTTTAACCTTTTGAGGAACATCCACACTGTTTTCCAAAGTGACTGTACCAACTTGCGTTCCCACTAACAGTGTAAGAGCCTTGTCAATTTTTGCCATTCTATCTGCTGTAAGGTGGTATCTCAATGCTGTTTTGAATTGAATTTCCCTGATGGCTAATGATTTTGCACATTTTTTCATGTGTCTGTTAGCGATTTGTATGTCTTCATTGGAAAACTGTCTGTTCATATCTTCAGCCCATTTTTTAATTTATTTTTTTCTTTTTTTATATTTTAATTTTTTTATTGTATTATGTTAGTCAACATACAGTACATCCCTGTTTCTGCTGTAAAGTTCGCTGATTCATTAGTTGTGTATAACACCCAGTGCATCATGCAATACGTGACCTCCTTACTACCCATCACCAGTCTATCCCATTCCTCACCCCCCTTCACTCTGAAGCCCTCAGTTTGTTTCTCAGAGTCCATAGTCTCTCATGCTTCATTCCCCCTTCTGATTACCCCCCTTTCTTTATCCCTTTCTTCCTCTACCAATCTTCCTAGTTCTTATGTTCCATAGATGAGAGAAATCATATGATAATTGTCTTTCTCTGCTTGACTTATTTCACCTAGTGTTATCTCCTCCAGTGCCGTCCATGTTGCAGCAAATGTTGAGAACTCGTTCTTTTTGATAGCTGAGTAATATTCCATTGTATATATGGACCACAACTTCTTAATCCAGTCATCTGTTGAAGGGCATCTCGGCTCCTTCCACGATTTAGCTATTGTGGACAATGCTGCTATGAACATTGGGGTGCATATGGCCCTTCTCTTCATTACGTCTGTATCTTTGGGGTAAATACCCAAGTAGTGCAATGGCTGGATCATAAAGTAGCTCTGTTTTTAACCTTTTGAGGAACATCCACACTGTTTTCCAAAGTGACTGTACCAACTTGCGTTCCCACTAACAGTGTAAGAGCCTTGTCAATTTTTGCCATTCTATCTGCTGTAAGGTGGTATCTCAATGCTGTTTTGAATTGAATTTCCCTGATGGCTAATGATTTTGCACATTTTTTCATGTGTCTGTTAGCGATTTGTATGTCTTCATTGGAAAACTGTCTGTTCATATCTTCAGCCCATTTTTTAATTTATTTTTTTCTTTTTTTATATTTTAATTTTTTTATTGTATTATGTTAGTCAACATACAGTACATCCCTGTTTCTGCTGTAAAGTTCGCTGATTCATTAGTTGTGTATAACACCCAGTGCATCATGCAATACGTGACCTCCTTACTACCCATCACCAGTCTATCCCATTCCTCACCCCCCTTCACTCTGAAGCCCTCAGTTTGTTTCTCAGAGTCCATAGTCTCTCATGCTTCATTCCCCCTTCTGATTACCCCCCTTTCTTTATCCCTTTCTTCCTCTACCAATCTTCCTAGTTCTTATGTTCCATAGATGAGAGAAATCATATGATAATTGTCTTTCTCTGCTTGACTTATTTCACCTAGTGTTATCTCCTCCAGTGCCGTCCATGTTGCAGCAAATGTTGAGAACTCGTTCTTTTTGATAGCTGAGTAATATTCCATTGTATATATGGACCACAACTTCTTAATCCAGTCATCTGTTGAAGGGCATCTCGGCTCCTTCCACGATTTAGCTATTGTGGACAATGCTGCTATGAACATTGGGCTGCATATGGCCCTTCTCTTCACTACGTCTGTATCTTTGGGGTAAATACCCAGTAGTGCAATGGATGGATCATAGGGTAGCTCAATTTTTAACTTTTTAAGGGACCTCTACACTGTTTTCCAGAGTGGCTGTACCAACTTGCATTCCCACCAACAATGTAGGAGGGATCCCCTTTCTCCACATCCTCTCCAACAATTGTTGTTTCTTGCCTTGTCCATTTTTGCCATTCTAACTGGCATAAGGAGGTATCCTAGTGTGGTTTTGATTTGAATTTTCCTGATGGCTAATGATTTTGAACACTTTTTCATGTGTCTCTTAGCCATTTGTATGTCATCAATGGAAAAGTGTCTGTTCATATCTTCTGCCCATTTTATGATTTGTTTATTTGTTTCTTGTGTTTTGAGTTTGAGAGGTTGTTTGTAGATCTTGGATACCAGTCTTTATCTGTAGTGTCATTTGCAAATATATTCTCCCATTCCGTGGGCTGCCTCTTAGCTTTTTTGACTGTTTCCTTGGCTGTGCAGAAGCTTTTTATTTTGATGAAGTCCCACAAGTTCATTTTTTCTTTTGTTTCTCATGCCTTTGGATATGTGTCATGAAAAAAGTTGCTGTGGCCAATGTCAAAGAGGTTACAGCCTATGTTCTCCTCTAGGATTTTGATGGATTCCTGTCTCACATGGAGGTCTTCATCCATTTGGAGTTTATCTTTGTGTATGGTGTGAGAGAGTGTTCAAGTTTCATCTTTTGCATGTAGCTGTCCAATTTTCCCAGCACCATTTATTGAAGAGACTGTCTTTCTTCCACTGGATGTTTTTTTCCTGATTTGTCAAAGATTAGTTGCCCAAAGAGCCGAGGGTCCATTTCTGGATTCTGTATTCTGTTCCATTGGTCTATGTGTCTGTTTTTGTGCCAGTACCATGCTGTCTTTGTGATCACAGCATTGTAGTATACCTTGAAATCCAGCAACGTGGTGCCCCCAGCTTTGTTTTTCCTTTTCAACAATTCCTTGGCATTTTGGAGCCTTTTCTGGTCCAAACACAGAGGTCCAAAACCTATGGGACACTGCAAAAGCAGTCCTAAGGGGAAAATACATAGCCATGGAAGCCTCACTCAAAGAATAGAAAAATCTAAAATTTAGTTTTTTTATTCTCACCTCAAGGAGCTGGACCTGGAATGGAAGAATAGGCCTAACCCATGCACGAGAAAACATTTGATCAGGATTAGAGCAGAGATCAATGAATTAGAAACTAAGAGCACAGTAAAGCAGATCAATAGAACTAGAAGCTGGTTCTCTGAAAGAATAAATAAGATCGATAAGCCACTGGCAAGACTTATTCAAAAGAATAGAGAAAGGACCCAAATTAATAAAATTATGAATGAAAGGGGAGAGGTCACAACCATCACCAAAGAAATAGGAAGGATCATTAGAAACTTTTTTTTTGGATTATTTTTCTTTCTTTTTTTAAAAATATTTTTTTATTATGTTATTCACCATACAGTACATTCCTGGTTTTTTATGTAAAGTTCGATGATTCATTAGTTGCGTATAACACCAATGCACCATGAAATACGTGCCCTCCTTACTACCCATCACCAGCCTATCCCATTCCCCAACCCCCCTCCCCTCTGAAGCACTGAGTTTGTTTCTAAGAGTCCATAGTCTCTCATGCTTCAATCCCCCTTCTGATTACCTCCCCTTCCTTTATCCCTTTCTTCTCCTACCGATCTTCCTAGTTCTTATGTTCCATAGATGAGTGAAACCATATGATAATTGTCTTTCTCTGCTTGACTTATTTCAATTAGCATTATCTCCTCCATTGCCATCCAAGTTGCAGCAAATGTTGAGAAATTGTTCTTTTTGATAGCTGAATAATATTCCATTGTATATATGGACCACATATTCTTAATCCAGTCATCTGTTGCAGGGCATCTCGGCTCCTTCCACGATTTAGCTATTGTGGACAGAGCTGCTATGAACATTCGGTGCATATGGCCCTTCTCTTCACTACGTCTGGATCATTAGAATCTTTTATCAGCAGCTTTATGCCAATAAATTAAGCAACCTGGAAGAAATGGATGCCTTCCTGGAAACCTATAAACTACCAAGACTGAAACAGGAAGCAATTGATTATTTAAACAGACTGATTAATTATGATGATATTGAAGCAGTGATCAAAAACCTCCCCAAAAACTAGATTCCAGGGCCTGACGGATTCTCCTGGGAATTCTACCAAACATTCAAAGAAGAAAAAATACCTATTCTCCTGAAGCTGTTTCAAAAAATAGAAACAGAAGGAAAAACTACCAAACTCATTCTGTGAGGCTAGCATTACCTTGATTCCCAAACCAGCCAAAGACCACATCAAAAAGGAGAATTAAAGACCGACATCCCTGATGAATATGGATGCCAAAATTCTCAACAAGATTCTAGCTAATAAGATCCAACAGTACATTAAAAGGATTATCCATCATGATGAAGTGGGATTTATCCCTGGGATGCAAGGTTGGTTCAACATTCACAAATCAGTCGGTGTGATAGATCATATCAACAAGAAAAGAGTCAAGAACCATATGATCCTCTCAGTTGATGCAGAAAAAGCATTTGACAAAATACAGCATCCTTTCCTGATTAAAACCCTTCAGAGTGTAGGGATAGAGGGTACATTCCTAAATTTCATAAAAACCATCTATGAAAAGCCTACAGAGAATATCATTCTCTATGGGGAAAAGCTGAAAGCCTTTCACTTAAAATCAGGAACACAACAAGGATGCCCACTCTCACCATTATTATTCAACACAGTACTAGAAGTCCTTGCAACAGCAATCAGATGACAAAAAGAGATAAAAGTTATTCAAATCGGCAAAGAAGAAGTCAAACTGTCTCTCTTCGCAGATGACATGGTACTTTATATGGACAACCCCAAAGAATCCACCCCCAAACTACTAGAAATTGTAGAGCAATTCAGTAATGTGGCGGGATACAAAATCAATGCTCAGAAATCAGTTGCATTTCTATACACGAAAAATGAGACTGAAGAAAGAGCAATTAGGGAATCCATTCCATTTACAATAGCACCAAATATCATCCATGATCTTGTAATTAACTTAACCAGAGACGTAAAGGATCTATATTCTAGAAACTGCAAATCACTCTTGAAAGACATTGAAAAAGAAAAAAAGATTGGAAAAAAATTCCATATTCATGGATCAAAAGATTAAACATAGTTAAAATATCTATGCCACCCAGAGCAATCTAAACTTTCAGTGCCATCCTGATCAAAATACCAATGACATTTTTGAAAATTTTTATTTATTATTTTTATTATAATCATATTTTTATTATGTTAGTCACCATACAGTACATCCCTAGTTTTTGATGTAATGTTCCATGATTCATTAGTTGCGTATAACACCCAGTGCACCATGCAATGGGTGCCCTCCTTAATACCCATCACCAGCCTATCCCATTCCCCGGCCCCCTCCCCTCTGAAGCCCTCAGTTTGTTTCTCAGAGTCCATAGTCTCTCATGCTTCATTCCCCCTTCTGATTACCCCCCCTTTCTTTATCCCTTTCTTCTCCTACTGAAATTCCTAGTTCTTATGTTCCATAGATGAGAGAAACCATATGATAATTGTCTTTTTCTGCTTGACTTATTTCACTTAGCATTATCTCGTCCAGTGCCGTCCATATTGAGCAAATGTTGAGAAATCGTTCCTTTTGATAGCTGAGTAATATTCCATTGTATATACACATCCCTGGTTTTTGATGTAATGTTCGATGATTCATTAGTTGCGTATAAACACCCAGTGCACCATGCAATACGTGCCCTCCTTAATACCCATCACCAGCCTATCCCATTCCCCCACCCCCTCCCCTCTGAATCCCTCAGTTTGTTGGATTCTGATCAGTTTAACCCTTATTCTCAGCTTTCTGTTTGAAGATGTGTGGCAATGTGTTGGGTGCATGATGAGAGCCTGATCACATAGTGATATGTCTTGTCCAGCCCTTTCTGACAATAGAGGTTGGGAGAGGTCTGAGAAGAGTAGAAAAAATCTTTAGCGGGGAAAGGCAATAAAAACTGATGGCAGTATGGCCCCACAAAGAGTTAGGGACTATTTTTATATGAAGCTATGTAAAGTCTTTGTAAATTGTAAATCACAATTTTATTGCTATAAGCTCAGTCACTTTGATAATAGTAAGAGGATAGGGTAGTAATTTACTCATTTCCTTCTTGTGTCCTCTGGTCCCCCCCGTTTCAGAGGATAGCAGGAAGCGGTCACCGTGGTGGTATGATTTCCAGAAAATGCTCGTTTAGACCCATAAATTGTACCATTAAGCAATGATTAATTTCATCTTTCCTCTTCTTAAATTTAAAATCAATTTAATCAAACTCAATACATGTGAAACAAATCAGAAAATGAACAGAAGATATGAACAGACACTTCCAATGAAGACATACAAATGGATAACAGACACATGAAAAGATGTTCAAAATCATTAACCATCAGGGAAATTCAAATCAAAAGCACATTGAGATACCACCTTACACCAGTTAGGATGGCAAAAATTGACAAGGCAAGAAACAACAAATTTTGGAGAGGATATGGAGAAAGGGGATCCCTCTTACACTGTTGGTGGGAATACAAGTTGGTACAGCCACTTTGGAAAACAGTGTGGATGTTCCTCAAAAGGTTAAAAACAGAGTTACCCTATGATCCAGCAATGGCACTACTTGGGTATTTACCCCAAAGATACAGACGTAATGAAGAGAAGGGCCATGTGCACCCCAATGTTCATAGCAGCATTGTCCACAATAGCTAAATCGTGGAAGGAGCAGAGATGCCCTTCAAAAGATGACTGGATTAAGATGATGTGGTCCATATATACAATGGAATATTACTCAGCCAACAAAAAGAACGATTTCACAGCATTTGCAGCAACATGGACGGGCCTGGAGGAGATAATGCTAAGTGAAATAAGTCAGGCAGAGAAAGACAATTTTCATATGGTTTTACTCATTTATGGAACATAAGAAGTAGGGAGTTCGGTAGGAGAAGAAAGGGAAGAAGGAAGGGGGGGTAAAAAGAAGGGGGAATGAACCATGAGAGACTATGGACTCTTAGAAACAAACTGAGGGCTTCAGAGGGGAGGGGGGTGGGGGATCAGGATAGGCCGTTGATGGGTATTAAGGAGGGCACGTATTGCATGGTGCACTGGGTGTTATACACAAGTAATGAATCATGGAACTTTACATCGAAAACTTGGGATGTACTGTATTGTGACTAACATAACATAATAAAAAATTATTATAAAAAATAAAATCAATTTAATTAATGTACAGTGTATTTTTAGTTTCAGACATAGAGTTTAATGATTCATCAGTTGCTTATAACACTCAGTGCTTATTACATCAAATGCCCTGTTTAATGCCCATCACCCAGTTACCCCACCCCCCCATTCACTCCCCGCAGTAACCCTCAATTTATTTCCTATAATTAAGAGTCTCTTATGGTTTCTCTTCCTCTCTGTTTTTATCTTATTTTTCTTTCCCTTCCCGTATGTTCATCTGTTTTGTTTCACATATGAGCAAAATCATATGATAATTGTCTTTCTCTGACTTATTTCACTTAGCATAATACCCTCTAGTTCCATCTACATCACTGCAAATGGGAAGATTTCATTCATTTTGAAGTCTGAGTAATATGCCATTGTATACATATACCACATCTTCTTTACCCATTCATCTGTCATTAGTAAACATCCGGGCTCTTTCCATAGCTTGGCCATTTTTGACATTGCTGCTATAAACATTGGGGTGCGTTTGCCCCTTTGAAACACTATGCTTGCATCCTTTAGATAAATACCTAGTAGTGCAATTGCTGGGTCCTAGGGCAGCTCTATTTTTTATCTTTTTGAGGATCCTCCATACTGTTTTCCCGAGTGGATGCACCAGCTTGCATTCCCACCAACAGTGTAAGAAGGTTCTCCTTTCTCTGCATTTGCACCAACATATGTCATTTCCTGACTTGTTAATTTTAGCCATTCTGACTGGTGTGAGGTGTTATCTCATGATTTTCATGTGTATTTACCTGGTGCTGAGTAATGTTGAGCATTTTTTCATGTGGCTGTTGGCCATTTGTATGTTTTTGGAGAAATGTCTGTTCCTGTGTTCTCCCATTTCTTGATTGGGTTTTTTTTTGGTTTTGGGGTGTTGAGTTCGATAAGTTCCTTATAGATTTTGGTTACTAGTTCTTTATCTGATATGTCATTTGCAAAAATCTTCTCCCATTCAGTAGGTTTTCAGTTTTGTTTACTTTTTCTTTTGCTGTGCAAAAGCTTTTTATCTTGATGAAGTCCCAATAGTTCATTTTTGCCCTTGTTTCCCTTGCCTTTGGTGATGTGTTTAGGAAGAAGTTGCCGTGGCCGAGGTCAAGGAGTTTGCTGCCTGTGTTCTCCTCTAGGATTTTTATGGATTCCTGTCTCACCTTTAGGTCTTTCATCCATTTTGAGTTTATCTTTGGGTATGGTATAAGAAATGGCCCAGTTTCATTCTTCTGCATGTAGCTGTCCAATTTTACCATCACTATTCATTGATGGTCTTTTTTCCATTGGATATTCTCCTGATTTGTTGCAGATTAGTTGACCATAGAGTTGAGGGTCCATTTCTGGGGTCTCTCTTCTGTTCAATTGATCTATGTGTCTGTTTTTGTGCCAGTATCATGCTGTCTTGGTGATCACAGCTTTGTAATATAGCTTGGAATCAGGCATCATGATGCCCCCAGCTTTGTCTTTCTTTGTCAACATTCCCCTGGTGATTCAGGGTCTTTTCTGGTTCGATGCAAATTTTAGGATTGTTTGTTCCAGCTCTGTGAAAATCTCAATGGTATTTTGATAGGGATTGCATGGAATGTGTAGACTGTTTCAGGTGGGATACATATTTTAACCATCTTCCAATCTATGAGCATGGTATGTTTTTCCATTTCTTTGTTGTCTTCCTCAGTTTCTACATAAGGGTTCTGTAGTTTTCAGAGTACAGACCACTTACCTCTTTGGTTAGGTTCATTCCTAGGTATCTTATGGTTTTTGGTGCAATTGTAAGTGAGATTGATTCCTTGATTTCTGTTTCTTCTTCCTTACTGTTATTGTATAGAAATGCAATGGACTTCTGTGCATTGATTTTATATCCTGCCACTTTGCTGAATTCATGTATGAGTTCTAGCAATTTTTGGGTGGAGTGTTTCAGGTTTTTACATAGAGTATCATGTTGTTTGTGAAGAGGGAAAGTTTGACTTCTTCGCTGATTTCAGTGCCTTTTATTTTTGTGTTATCTGATTGCTGAGGCTAGGACTTCCAGTACTCTGTGTTGAAAAACAGTGGTGGGAGTAGACATCCCTGTCATGTTCCTGACCTTAGTGTGAAAACTCTCACTTTTTTTCCTGTTGAGAATGATATTCTCTGTGGGTTTTTCATATATGGCTTTTATGATATTGAGATGTGTTTCCTCTATCCCTACATGGTGGACAGCTTTTGTTAAGAAAGGATGCTGTATTTTGTCAAATGCTTTTTCTGCATCAGCTGAGAGAATCATATGATTCTTGTCCTTTCTTTTATTACTGTGGTAGATCATGTTGATTGATTTGCAGATATGGAACCACCTTGCATGCCAGGAATAAATCCCACCTGGTCATGGTGAATAATCCTTTTTATATACTGTTGGATCCTATTAGCTAGTATCTTGGTGAGAACTTTGTATCCATGTTCATCAGGGATATTCATCTTAAATTCTCTTTTTTGGTATTGTCTTTCTCTGGTTTTGGGATCAAGGTAATGCTGGTCTCATAGAAAGAGTTTAGAAGTTTTTCTTCCATTTCTATTTTTTCATAAGTTTCAGAAAAATAAGTGGGATTTTATTCTTAAATGTTTGGTAGAATTTCCCTAGGAAGCCATCCAGCCCTGGACTTTCATTTGTGGGGAGATTTTTGATTACTCATTCTCTTTTTTGCTGGTTATGGGTCTGTTCAGGTTTTCTATCTCTTCCTTTTTCAGTTGTGGTAATTTATATGTTTCTTGGAATGCATCCATTTTTTCAATTGCCTAATTTGTTGGCATATAATTGCTCATAATATTCTCTTGTAATTGTATTTTTTCAGTGTTGGTTGTGATTCTCCTCTTTCATTCATGATTTTATTTATTTGGGTCCTTTCTCTTTTCTTTTTATAAGTCTAGCTAGGGGTTTATCATCTTATTAATTCTATCAATGAACCAGCCCCTAGTTTCATTGACCTCTTCCACTGTTCTTTGATTTCTGTCATTAATTTTTGCTCTAATCTTTATTATTTCTCTTCTCCTACTGGATTTAGGCTTTATTTGCTGTTCTTTTTCCAGCTCTTTTAGGTGTAAGATTAGGTTGTGTATTTGAGACTTTTCTTGTTTATTGAGAAAGGCCTATATTATTATATCCTTCCCTATCAGGACCATCTTTGCTGCATCCCAGTGGTTCAGAATTGTCATTTTTTCATTTTTGTTTGTTTCCAGTATTTTTAAAAATTCTTCTTTTATTTTCTCATTGACCATTCATTCTTTAGTAGGACGCTCTTTTACTTCCTTGTATCTGTGTTCTTTCCAAATTTTCTCTTGTTATTAAGATCAAGTTTTAAGGCATTGTGGTCAGAAATATGCATGGTATAATCTTAATCTTTTTGTACCAGTTGAGACCTGATTTGGTACCCAGAATGTGATCTACTCTGGAGAATGTTCCATGTGCACCCTAGAAGAATGTGTATTCTGTTACTTTAGAATGAAATGCTTTGAATATATCTCTGATGTCCATGTGGTCCAGTGTGTTATTCAAAGCCCTTGTTTTCTTGTTGGTCTTCTGCTTAGATGACCTGTCCATTGCAGTGAGAGGGGTGTTACAGTCCCCTACTTAATATATTATCATCAGTGAGTTTCTTTAATTATGTTATTAATTGGTTTATATATTTGGGTGCTCCCATGTTGGGAGCATAAATATTTACAATTGTTAGATCTTGTTGCATAGACCCTTTTATTAGGATATAGTGTCCTTCTTCATCTTTTGTTACAGTCTTTGGTTCAAAATCTAGTTTGCTTTAAGGATGGCTACTCCAGCTTTCTTCTGATGTCCATTGGCATGATAAATCATTCTCCACTCCCTCAGTTTCAATAGAGGGTGTCTTTGGGTCTAAAATGAGTCTCTTGTAGAGAACATATCGATGGGTCTTGTTTTTTTAATCCATTCTGATACCCTCTGTCTTTTGATTGGAGCATTTAGTCCATTTATAGTCAGAGTAATTATTGAAAGATAGGAATGTAGTGCCATTTTGTTACCTTAAAGTCGCTGTTCCATAGATTGTCTCTCTTCCTTTCTGGTCTAACTGTTACTTTTCACTCTCTCCCCACTCAAAGGATCCCCTCTAATATTTCTCGTAGGGCTGGTTTAAAGGAATTTCACAAATTCCTTTAGTTTTTGTCTTGGAAACTCTCTTTCTATTCTGAATGACAGTCATGCTGGATAAAGTATTCTTGGCTGCACATTTTTTCCCCATTTATCACGTTGAATATATCATGGCAGTCCTTTCTGGCTTGCCATGTCTCTATGGACAGGTTAACTGCCAGGCTTTATGTGTCTACCCTTGTTGTTTAAGGACCTCTTGTCCTGAGCCGCTTGCAGGATTTTCTCTTTGTCTTTGAAATTTGCAAGCTGCCGTATCATATGTCACGGTGTTGACCTGTTTTTATTGATATTGAGGGGTTCTTGGTGCCTCCTGGCCTTGAATGCCTGTTTCCTTCTCCAAATTAGGGAAGTTCTCAGCTATAATTTGTTCAAATAAACCTTCTTCCCCTCTTTTCCACTCCTCATCTTCTGGGTCCCCTATTATCTAGATGTTATTTTGCTTTATGGAATTGGCAAGTTCTCCAAGTCTCCCTTGGTGATCCAGTAGTTTTCTTTCTTCTTTTCAGCTTCCTTGTTTGCCATCTTTTTCTCTTCTATATCGAGTCGCTCTTCTGCCTCATTCATCCTCGTTTTTATTGCCTACATTGAGACTACATCTTGGTAACAGCATTTTTAGTTTCAGCCTGACTAGATCTTGGTACTTTTATTTCTACAGTGAGGGATTCTCTAGTGTCTTCTATGCTTTTTCAAACCCAGCTAGTGTCTTTATAATCATTGTTTTAAATTCTAGTTCAGACACCTTACTTATATCTGTACTGATGAAATCCCTGGCAGTGATTGCCACCTCTTGTTCTTTCTTTTGGGGTGAATTTCTCCATCTCATCAGTTTATCCAGAATAGAATAGAAGAAAGAAAGAGAAAAAACAATAACAATGACAACAGAAAAAAACAAAACAAAAATCAGAAATAAAAACAGAACAAAACAAAAAAAACCCAAGAAAAAAAAATAAAACAAAAACTAGATTCTGTGTGTTTTGGTCTGTTAAAAGAAACTAGATCTGAAAATAAGAAAGAATAACTTATATATATATATTATATATATATA
>NC_048219.1:89279057-89282460 GCF_002007445.2 Ailuropoda melanoleuca
AAAAAAAAAAAGAATGCTATATACTGTTTTCCCCAAGAGTTGAAGCTTTGCAGCCCTGTATGATCAGTAAACTTGGTGCAAGCCAGTTTTTTTGTGCTGGTGTTCTGGGGGAGGAGCCGGATATACTGATTCTCAGGTGTACTTGCCCTTTTGCAATTGTGCCTTCCTTCCCAGGAGTCTGGGCTCAGTGTAAGGGACTCTGGATTCTATGTGGTGCTGTTTTGCTCCCTGAAGGCTTCACCCCATTCTGTGGGATGAATATAATGGCACCTTGCTCTCTAGCCCCCAAGCTAAATGTCCCCCCCCCACTCTTTAGTGAACCCTCACAGAAACGCAGTCACTCTTTTTTCCCCAGTTTGTCCGAACTGTGTGTTTGCCCAACCTGTGACCAAGTGTTTTTATCTCAGGCACACAACTGAGTTTCAAAACTCCAAATTTTATGGACTTTTGTGGTGCAGACCCATGCTGTTCCTCTTGAGGGAAGCAGGGGGCTCTCACCAGCCTTCTGTCTTTTGTTCTACCCCTGCCAGGAATGTGGTTGCATGACCATGCAGTGGTTTGCAGTTTATGGCAGCACAGAGCAGAAAGCCGGCACCTAGACTCTCTGTTTTCAGTCAGTGTCTCCACTCTTATGCCTGGGAACTCTGCCACACTCAAGCACCCCTATTCTTCCTGTGACCCCAGGGATCCTGAAACCACCCTGTCCCACCTGGGATTCTGCCCTGGTTTGCCACCTGAGCACCTTTCAGCCAGGGATGTACACCACAGTAGCAAACTTATAAAAGTTCTGATTTTGTGCTCTGCTGCTTATATACTCTGTGGTAGCCTCCTTAAGGAGACTCCCTCCCCTCCACTGTATCCTCAGATATATCACCCCTGGTTCAATCTCCTATCTTGCAAAAAAATGGTTATTTTTCTATTTGTAGAATTGCAGCATTTCTTTTCTCAGATATCCAATTGATTTCACAGGTGTTCAAACTGATTTGATAACTATTTAGCTGCATTTGGGGGACTAGACAAACTTAGGGTCCCCTACTCTGCCATCTTATATAAATCAGTCAATTAATTTCACTTTAGCCTGATTTGTTCAAGTAAAAGTGAAAGAGAGACAGCTTTTATAATTGCTTTTATTAAACTCAGAGTTAGTAGACTTTGAGGTCTAATTGCTGTTTGGTATGGATTATTCTTGTGACAGACTCATCTGCAGAATTTGAACACTGACCTGAGAATATCTATTCTCTAATGTGCATTTTGGTCTGATATTATGCAGAAGGAAAACTTGGGTATGATTCTCCCACAGTGATACTCCTTCTAATGGTACAATCTTTTTATTTTTTTTGAAGATTTTATTTATTTATTTGACGGAGAGACAGAGAACACAAGCAGGGGAAGCGGGAGAGGGAGAGGCAGGCTCCCTGCTGAGCAGGGAGCCCGACATGGGGCTCGATCCCAGGACTCTGGGATCATGACCTGAGCAGAAGGCAGACGCTTAACAACTGAGCCATCCAGGCGCCCCGAGCCACTCAGGTGCCCCTAATGGTACAATCTTGTACCCATTTGTGCTACTCTTCATTTATTTCTTCATTCACCTGCCAACATCATTCACTGTATGCATTTTCTTTCCAGGGTGGGCATTTTCTTTATTGTTTTTCCTTTGTCAAGATGTTTGAGCACAAATTCTCTGCTTTCCTTAATCTTCACTGGAAAACAACTCCTAGTGTCTTTGGAAGAAGGATGTATGGTTAGTAATTTTGGTTTACTCATCTTGGTTTGACTTGGCTAATAGCCACTTGGGTTGTTGTTTGAGTAATAATTATGGTGCTATTCATGATTGAGCTAAGACTTTTTTCATTTTTTTTGATTAAGTTCTTACTTCATTGGATTTGTTATTACTTTTGCATGGTGTATAACTGCCATTTGGTCATATAGTTTTCTAGTCATATAAAAAAAACATGTAATTTTAGCCATGGGGAAGTAAGTCTTCTGGGGACTATGAGAAATAAGAATAGAAGAGACAAACTATGACATATACTCAATTGTTTATTTTAAATCGTTATGCAATTCAGTTTTTTTATTTTAATGAATCCAGAATAATATAGAATTCAATTAGAAAATTACTAGAAGATGTACTGAGCCCTGATATTAACATAGTAGCTTTGGCCTCTATAAAAGTGATTTTATATTTATGGCAAAGATTAATGTGACAATCTACAAAGATCTTAAAATTTAACCTCTCAAAAGATAAATCCTTACTAGAACTCCAACTACCTAAAATATTCAGTTTTCTAAATTTAGCTCTAAATGACAGTGATTTTGCCCATTCACTATTTCCTAACTGAAGGTTTAAATCTTCCTAGAGATGAAATGAAACAATCACGAAAGGAAAGAAATAGTGTAACTTATTTAAAGTAAAATGGTAAGATAAACTCTTTGCAAATATAATGAGAAGTTTCTTGATTGAAAGTTATGTCTTGGCTAAGGTTCCTACTCTTTGTGTTATTACTTTTCTTTCGGTTTCTCATTCATAATAATAATAATATTGTGACTGAATAAATCCCAACTGCTTTGAATTATCCCTCAAATGGCCATATGGTCTTGGGTGCATATTACTGTCTGTTATATGAGATGACATAAATTCTTCTCCAAACTCAGCTAAGTCTCTGGATTCCACATGGCTGGAATCATGACTTCCACTACCATCCTGAGACTGTCCAAAACCTGACTGAGACTGCTGATGATTTTCATTCCGCCCCAGTAGAGGCCCTGATTGTCTGGAGCTATCTATGGAGTGTCCATGACTAGAGCCTAGTCTCCTTCCTGTACCAGAATCTGAGTACCCATGACCAGACTCAGTCTGTCCATGACTATTTCTCTGCCCTTGATGAGACTCAGAGCGTGTAGAGCTGTCTCCTACATGGCCACGGGCAGATCCACGTTGGTTTCCTGAGCCAGATCCAAGTAGGCTCTCCGAATCTTCGGTGTGTCCTTCACTATCACTGTCCTGACTAATACTGGACCCCTGGTTTCTCACTGGCCTGACGTCAGATGACGATTGTCCATTCTCAGACTGCAATTGTCTAGAACCATGTGCCCGAGTGGATGATTGCCGTTGGCGAGATCCTGACTCAGAGTGCCCAGCATCGGCTGCCTGACCCTCATGGGACCCTGCATGTGTAGATCTGTTATGTACCTGCTCATGGAGGGATCCTTGTCTCCCCCTGGTACTGGAGTGAGACTGTCCGTGGGCAGAATCAAACTGTTCTTGGGAGGATACCTGGTAGAAGGAAGAGGCCGAGAACTCAGAACTGCCACGTGCACTGCCATGTTGTCTCTGACTGGACCTGGACCGCTCCTGGACTGACCCAGACTGAGTATCTGAGTCTTCTGATTGTCCTTCACTGTC
>NC_048219.1:89282560-89341917 GCF_002007445.2 Ailuropoda melanoleuca
GCTGCCAGCCAGTAGTGAAGCCAGATAGTCACGCCCCACAGCATCCTTTATCTTTCAAAGTTCCAACTTTCACTGGAAGCGAAGATGAAAATGCCACCTGTGTCCCAAGGTTCGTCATGTCCAAAAAAAACGACATAGTGAAGATGGGGTCCCAATTTTTCCTTCGACCAGGGCGCATTTACTGAATGTCTTTAGACTTCTAAAGTATTTTATTTTGTGCATTATCTCAGCCCCTTAAAAATGGTGACTTAAGTCTGTGGTCATTATCCTGGCTTGTCAAATGAGAAGATAGGTAAAGTAGTGAAGTGATTTGCCCAAAGCCCTACAGACTGTTAAAGACAGGAAGGATTCAGTCTAGCTCCGGTGCTCCCCTTCATTTTCAGCCACTGTCTTGTCTTTCTTTCTTTTTTTTTTTTTTTAAGATTTTTTAAATTTATTTGACACAGAGAGAGACAGCGAGAGAGGGAACACAAGCAGGGGGAGTGGGAGAGGGAGAAGCAGGCTTCCCGCTGAGCAGGGAGCCCGATGCAGGGCTTGATCCCAGGACCGTGGGATCATGACTTGAGCTGAAGGCAGATGTTTAACAGCTGAGCCACCCAGGCGCCCCCAGCCACTGTCTTTTCAACACAGAAATGGCTCCCAGTTTTTTTTTCCTGTCAACTATCATTTATGTTGTCCATTTCACCTACAAATGGCATGTTTTGAGACATTTTTCTGTCAAACCTCATGTATTCAGTTAGAATTAATTTCCCACTTTTGCTCATCAAGCATGTGTAACTTGCAATCAGAGTTTCTGTGGAATGTGAGCTAACAAAAGTTAAAAGTTAAATAAACCCAGCCAAAACCCATGAATCTTGATATTTGCATTAGTCTTTATATAAGGAAATGTAACATTTTCTAAAGGTTTTAAATGTTTCAAAAGTCTCAATGACTTTGTTTCTAACCTGGGGGACCTCACTTGCCTACCAGTGACCCTGACAGCAATATATTAATGATGATCACACATTATCAGTTTATATTAATCCTGGAATTAAAAGACGGATTTGTATAATGTTTTACCCAGTGTGTGAGCTAAAAGTGTGAAATATCTTAGGTGAGAAAAAGTCAAAAAATACTCAGAAGATAGATCTCACAAAAATTCTCAGCAGAGCTGAAATATCAACGGAGTATATGGTTTTGGCAAATCCAAGTGTCTGACTGAATTTGAATAGTTTCTGTTCTTCTTTTTCTAGTGAATTTTTTATAGTAAAGTGACATTGAGGAGGATCTCCTAACTTGAACTATATCCCAAATAGGCCAATCCCTAGAGATCGTTAATGACAAATACATAGCGCTAATCAATCAGAATCTGGTTTCCCACTGAAACCAGCTGTCATAACAATCCGTATCAACATAGCACTTTAGAAAGCCACGCCTTACGCATGAGGTTGGCAAAGAACTCATCTGTGTTGTTTATCCCTGTTGTGAGTATTACCACTTTTGTATTGCTGACAATTTTGTGATACAATTTTACATAGACTTCATACACAAATTTAATCCTCATTGCTACTTCTACCCATCTATTGGTATTTTGGGCAAAAATATGATTTCCAGTTATCTACTGCTGCATATTGAACCAGCCCAAAATGTAGTAGCTTGAAATACCAACAATCATGTACTCATAAATGTGCAATTTGGGTAGGGTTGGTGGCAATGGTCCATTTCTGTTTCACAGGGCATCAAGTGGAGCAGTTCAACCTGGTATGAGGATTTATAAAGGTTTTCTCTTCCGTGGCTGGCAAGGTGGTGAGCTCATCCCAGCCTTGGTTGCTCTTCATCTGGGCCTCTCCAAAGGGCCTTTCAATAAGTCCCTTCTATGGGACCTCTTCATAGGTCTTGCATTGTCTATACTGAGTGCTTCTCTCTGACTCTGTTGGTTAATTCACCATGATATTTATACCTCGGGTTAAGAGATGAGAGATGAGGCGGTAAAATTGCTTATGGTGGCCTACTACCTATCTAGCCTTCAAACATTTAGCCATCACTCACCAAACTTCTTGCCAGACAGGAAACTAGGAACTATGTAATTCCTTTGGCGATTCAATTATTTCTATGTAAACTATACAACTTTAGTGAATAAAATGATCATTTGCAAAAACATTCCAAGTATACACTTCTGAATGTACATTTCTTGAAGACTCAGATTTTGAAACTTTAATCTCTATATGCAGGGACAAAACCTGGGTTTTTGTGAACCTATCATATATATAAATTCATAGAAAATGTTATGACAGATAATAGTGACAGAAATTGGGAGAGAAAAATACATGTATTGCCCATAAGGATGTTTTACACATAGGAGATTTGGGGTATGATAGGTATATAGTTAACATAAATACATTTGTTATATATCTTTTGCATTTTATTATCTATTTCTGTGCTGAGAGAAAGAGATGATATTTTTCCCTTTGTTCTTTCTACCTAAGACCCATACATTATAAGCTATTTCATATGCTGTTTTACAATAATGATCAAGACATCCTAATACATTCCTTTCAGCATATTTAATTTTGGGCTTCAGATTTTATAGATTTGACTGACAGATCTCTTCCGGAGAACATTTATAATGCTGAAGATAGAGAATCAAAAATGCAGTGATGTCGTGTGTGTGTGAAATAGATATGTGTAAATACACACAAACACACACTTTTTTTTCCCCCAGGAGGGAAATGTTTTTCTCTCTACTGAAGCAAAAGCATGTATAGGTTACAAGATGGACCTTTCTGGGTGGGCAGAGTAGATGACTGGCTACGTGTCTAGCTTCTTGTCAGCAAGAAGCTTGGTGAAAGATGGATAAATATTTGAAAACTGGATAAGCAGCCACCATAACCAGTTATCCTGCCTGTCTCTGTAGGATGGTCACCAAGGAATCCAAATATTATACCTACCATCTTCTATTTCTGCCTTGAGGGATTATTTATGTGCCTGTGAGTAGAGGATTAATACGCCAAACTCCTATCAGCTAACAAATGGTTGACTTAAAAGAAAAAGCCCTAAAGCAAGATACTGAATGCTGTCAAAAGTGACTTCTTTCACTTTGTGGAAGACAGATACTAATGAGCTATATGAACACTTAGGAGAATTTAATATTTGACTATCCTTTGAAACAATGTTCTTGAAATTGTTGTTGATTGTTTAGAAAGACTGACATTATTTTGAGAAACAGTGTTGATTATTTAGAGAAGATACTGCCTACGGAAACTGTGTGGAAGGGCCACTGTAGCCCATCCCCAAAAGTGCTTAATCCAAATGTTGTTATTCTGTTATAACCCATTGCTGACCTCACACCCCACCCCAAGGGACTTTTCAAGCCATTTCTTCCAAACAGTTGTACAATTTACCCAGAAAGGGGCAGCATAAACAATATTTTCTCTATCTCCTAAGTTTCCAGTGACATAGTAGTGCCTTTGGGATATTTTAGTGCTCTGGGCAAATGTTTTTTAACCCAGGTCAGTCTACAAAATAAGGGCCAAATTGCTTTATATAGGAATCAATACTCTTCAAAATCTGTCTCCGTTTAGATTTCCAAATTAATCTTCTGTTCCTAATCCATCTTGTACACTCTGCTTTAGCAATTTTAAACTCATGGTTGGTTTGTTTTCTGTTGTACTTTTAACTGGCTGTGGTTCTCATGTCCTGATCTTTTGCACATACAAATTTTGAGCTTGGAATCCTGCTACCCCTAGAGTTCACCATGAAAAATAATTCAATCTGAGGTGACAGCTCTGAACAATTTTCTTCAACTGTATATCCCCTTTGGAGAGTTGGTTTTGCCTTTTACCCTGCTATTTTATTACCTTGTACATATCTTAATAAGAGCAGATAGTAAAATGTACTTTAATACTGAATTTACTTGTCTCTTTAAAGAAGACTGTTATTTTCTGTAGGTTATCTTTATATTCCCATAAGCTACCATATTATTGGTGCTCAATAAATATGAATGAATTGGGTTTGCTAGTGGTTGACCTTTACTCAAGAGTATTTAACATTTGGGTAGGTTGGGAATTCTAAAGAAATCCTTGAAAACACTATAGAAATTGTCAGTCCCACTGCTAGTCTTGTGAGGAATTTCTCTTTGCTTTAGGTAACCATATGCTCCTAGGTTGAAACTATTGCAACGTACATATTTGGTATTTATACTGTGCATGGAGTCATATGTATAGAGAATAGCTTTTACTTCTTATACTGCAGCACATTTTGTACTATAATGAAAGAAGAACAAATGATTCTAACTCTAGAATTTTAGCTGTAGATTAACGTCTTCAAGAAATTTACAATTTATCCAACTATATAGGCTTTTATTTTTCTTTCTTTCAAGTTGCTTTTTACACTGCAAAGTCTTCCAGATCAAACTCATTTTGACTGATTTTTACGGAGAGCCACCATTATTTAAAGGTCCAAATAATGAGGAAGGATGCAATAGCTGGGTATGTTGAGTACAATTAAACCTCGTAACCAGATTATGTGTATCTGTAGTCATAAAAACACAACATTGACACTCTTTGATATAAATGAATTTAGAGCAATTCGGAAATATATAAAATTATTACTAGATGAAAGATAGTTCTTAGATGAATACAATAGACTATGGACGCACGTAATTTTCCAAAGAAAAGAAATTCTTTTTTGAAAAGTGTAATGTAGTGAGGTACCCTCAACTTGTTCATATTTCAAAAGTTAACCTATAATATCCTGGTTCCAAAAGACATGATTAAAACTCTTTGGGCAGAATCAATTCCCATTTCCACATTGACGGTTTTAACTATTCAGCATAATCAGATTTACTAAAGTATCTGTCTGTGACTTATTTTATTTATCAGAAAATGTTGCATTTTCACAACTGCTGGAGATTTGGGTATGAATGTTGAATTCTAAGCAAGACCTTGGATGATCAGTTTGCTTCCTCCAAAACCTGAAGTTTTCTCTCCAATGCAAGGTGATTTATTGGGATAAATTACGATCTGAAATGCCATAAATATAGATAACCTCAGGTCTGAGAGACAAAATGAGCTTCAGGAGTGAGGGAATAGGTGCAGAATCACACTAGAATGCAGACAGATTAGTTTACATAGCCAACATGAATAACTTCATCTGCTAGTCTGTGGTTTTCTATGATTACAGCAAGTGGAAGTCTCATTTACTGTCACTTTACTCATCTCTCACCTACACGTACACTTCCAGGCAATGCCTGCTTCTTGCTCCTGCAGGAATAACTTCTTGTTTTTCTAACTTTCGACTGTATGATACCTACTCATCCCTCATGTTGAAAGCCATTTCTTATCTCCTTTAGGAAGCTTGCTAATCCCCTGACACACATTCAGTTTAGGTACATAATTTCCCCCCATTCTCCATTTCTTGTAAATATCAATCTCCACATTTAACATTCTGTATTATAATTACTATCTTTCTATAGTAATTGGAACTCTCAAGGACTAGACTGTATCTTCATAGACTACAATCAAGGAAAGTTTATTGACTGACTAACCAAACTAGCAGATTGAATAGAAACTAAACCCAGCAAAGTGCAATAAGAAAATATAATCTTTTGCTTAAGCAACTCTGATAATGGGGTTAATTGTCTTAATTTTTTCCATTAAAGTGTAATTTTAACAAGGTAAAATTATAACTTCTAGACAAACATAAAATAAGCACTAGTCAAATATTTTATTTAAATGATTAATTAACAAGGGGATTTTTGAATATTAAAACAGGGCTGGAGTTCATTTAAGGAGTTAGATGTATAGACAGTATTAATGAATGTGTTATATATATATATATATATACACACACACACACGCATACCCACACATACACATGAAGATAATATTTTGCGATGAGATATAAAACTGGGCAACATTGGGGCACCTGGCTGGCTCATTCAGGGGAGCATGCAACTCTTGATCTCAGAGTTCTGAGTTCTAGCCTCACATTGGGTGTAGGAATTACTTAAAAATAAAATTATTAAAAAATAAATAAAACTGGGCAATATCTAGCAGAGAAATAAACCATGAATTTTCAGGTTTTCCATTCCACTGGACAGAAATTAGTTTCATATGCATCATAAGTAATTCATGTAATTAGAAGAGTGTCTCCGCTAGACAAAACTCTACCAGTCACTCTCTTATTCTCAACCCCATCAGAAGTGTGGAATAACCTGGTGAACAGGAAATCAAGCAATGTCACACTAAGATAATACCCAATGACCTATTTTACCTATTTTCAAGTTTCAACTAATTTTTATGGCCCTTCTTATTGTTTAAGCTAAGGGTCTCAAAATCAAATGCCAACACATATCAGGGCAGTTAAGGGCCTGGAATGAGGTGAGCCATGTGTGAATTTAGAGTCCAGCATTGCCAAATATGCCAGCGTTTTAAGAAATTCATTGGGGCGCCTGGGTGGCACAGCGGTTAAGCGTCTGCCTTCGGCTCAGGGCGTGATCCCAGCGTTGCGGGATCGAGCCCCACATCAGGCTTCTCTGCTATGAGCCTGCTTCTTCCTCTCCCACTCCCCCTGCTTGTGTTCCCTCTCTCGCTGGCTGTCTCTATCTCTGTCAAATAAATAAAATAAACTCTTAAAAAAAAAAAAGAAATTCATGGTATCACAATTTTAGTGTGAACACTTGACAATTTTTTTTCCTTTGGGTAAATAGCCAGCAGTGGTAGAACACTTACAATTTTTAGATGTTGGCAATAAATTAAAAATATTTTAAAACATGGGGTCAAACAATGTTGTTTATGGTTTGTGAAGACTGAGAACCAGAATCCTGAGATCTCTGTAGGAGAATTCAACAATAATAAAGCTTTTCTGCTCAAACTGGATTTCACACATTGATTTCTTGCTTGGTACACATAACAAATTTTTTTTCTTGGCCTTTAGGAAACACCTCTGCTCTGGAAACCTTTGAGAGCCAAAGTTTCCCCTTCCAAATTTGTCTCTGCTCTTTCTTAGTACTTATCAGTAATGACATTTTCTACTAGAGTAGAATCTCAAAAAGTCAGTAGCTTCAAGTCAGGTTCATTATTTCAAGTCTATAAGAGATATATTTGTGGAAGTTTAGTATGTTCATAAGAACTTTATATTTCCCAGATTAGGGAAGAAAAATTTTTAGAGCATGCCTCAATTTTCTCCCATAATTTTATTTATATGCATATATAAAGTTTTGCTCCTATATATTAATCCTAATATTAGTGAATGTCAATTACAAATGGTTTGGGACATATAAAATTCAGTAGCATTCCAAAAATGAATTAGAGCTGCTATTAAGTAATGGTTCTTTAAATTAATCATATTATAATGTACATGAAAGTCCTCATACTCCTTTTGAAGGATCAGTAAAAAATTGAGATGAAAAATTAACTACAAACTGTATATAACTCATCGATGATTCAGAAATGTTCTTTTTCTATATTTTAGTACAAATACATAATGTTTTCTGAAGGGTTAGGGATTTATGGGGTAAAAAAAATATAGGGATTATCCACTGTGACTGAAATTAGCCAGAAAGGTACAATTGTACAAACGTTTTTATTCGTTTCCATTTGTTTCTTAGTAAGTATAAAAATAAACAGCAAAAAAATAACTCAGGAATAGGATCCAAGGCATATATGTATGAATCAAAATTCTCAAGATAGGGAATGTGTATTTGCTTTTCCTGGTTTACTGAGAATTTCAAACAGTTTATTTTAAATCAGTTGTGCTATTGTGGTATTTTAACAATAAACTCCTCTTACTGCCTAAGGATATGAAACTTGTGAGTGTTTGTGTGTGTGTGTATTTTTAAATAATGTTGATTGTATAAACTAAATATATATTATCTCATCTGATATACACATGTATATAAAATATATATATATATATCTCATACACATATGATATATACATATCAGAACACATGTATCTTCATCTTTGTGGTAGCTAGTCTCAAAGATAGCCCCCTGTTAAACCACACCTCCTGGTCTTCATGACCCTGTGAGGTCCCTACTACACTCCATCTGTGACTTTCTTTAGCTAATAACGCAAGGCCAGGAGAAGTGGCACTGTGCCCTTCCTAGGCCTAAACCTTAAAAGGGCTTGGCCTTTTCTACTTTTGTGTCTTGGGAGTCCCTGACAGCTTTTATTAAACAAAAATCTGCCTACACTGCTGGAGAGACCACATGAAGAAGGAGGAATTGCAAAGAGACACACACCTGCCAAGGCACTAAAGTGTATGAAGATATGACAGGATGTTCCGGCTCTTCTCGGTCATGTCCAAATCCCTGATTCACAGAATCATGAGAAGTAATAAAATGGTTGTAATTTGAAGCCTGTAAATTTTAGATAGTTTGTTGTACAGAAATAACCAAAACAATCTACTTTCCTCAAAACGAATAGTTCCAGATTTACTGACACACCATTAAAGATCAATTTTATCACCATTGCAAAGCTGTTTTGAGCATTGTCTAGAGAAGCAATGCACAACAGTTAAATGAGAAAACATTCCCGTTGTTTCACTGCAGTGTTTGATTGACCAGTTATTTTTCATCTGGGCTGTTTCTCCCTTCTTCCTCCCATCTTGAACACTCCACTGAAACTGACTTGGTCAAATCATCTGTCATCTCTTCATTTAAACCAATGAACACATTGGAGCAAGTTGTTTATTAGACCTTTGTGTATAATTTGAGGCTCTTTCCTTCATTCCCAGATTCTTAAAATATCTTCTCCCCCAATTTATTCCAATCTCTGTCTTTTTCAGTTTTCCCCAGCTTTTTCTGTGGTTCATCTTTTCTAGAGAATGTTGCTATTTCCCAAAGGTCTGTTCTCTGCTATCTCTTCTCATTCCATACATTGTTCTTCAGCAGTTCTTGGGCCCACAGCTTCAACCACATGCTGCTCACTTCCCAGAGTCCCATCCATCTGCATTCCAGTTCCTTCTGCTCATCTCCAGAACCACATACACAGTTGCTATAGGAAGAGTTTATTGTACTTTATTCATGGTCCTGAAACTGACATACTCAATTAGAATGCATCCCCATTTCTCTCCGTGCCCCAGGCCAGACCCCAAACCTGTTTCTATTCAGCACTACATGCTTAGAAGGGGAGCATGCAGGCACATTAGCCAGAATCCATGTTGATTCTTGACTCCTCTTCCTTTCACTCTCCCCACATGGAACCTGTATTCTGTGACTCTTGTTTTAAATTTGCCCCTTAGCAATTGGGCTTACTTTTAACCTGATAAGTCCTGATAAGATAGGGTCGCTTGTGACAGAGAATGCACAATGGTCAACAGTTGAGTTATGCTTTTCACGTATAACTGTGTAGAGTTTCCAATCAGCTCCAGATAGACAGCTCAAGGGAAGAGTGACCAGAAAAGCTAAGGCATTGATCAGGTCCTCTGTTGGAGGTTTTCTTTGTCTCAGTAATACACAGTTACCCATATCTAGAGGACCCTGAGTGAATTAGAAGCAGAAAATAGCAATGCGAATTTTGTCAACATCTAGCACCCATAACAAGTTCTCAGCAACCTCTTCTATGTGATAGTGCATTATAAGAGCAAAGTGGTACCATTTATGGGAACTTTTGAATATTAACCAGCATCTAATCCCTTAAAGATAGATGTGCCTGTGGTTATGGGTGGGAGAAAGTTTAGAGGAAAACAATTATTTTAATCTATTGCAAATTTACTCTCAAATAACCAATTATAAATCACTTATATTTTTATTTAGTATTTAATTATATTTCACAAATAAATAATTCAACCTGTAATTTCAGTACCTCTTAAATGGCTTTTCAAAAAAAAAAAAAAATAGGACTTAAGTGTCCTGTCAGGAGCTTGCTGGTTGCTGAGATGTTTTCTAATACTGTCCCATAACATACTCAGTCACCAAGTCCTATCAATTCTATTATCACAATACCTATACACTAGATCTAATATTCTCTATCTTTCTGTTCTAGTTTAAGTCCTATTAGGGTCCACCTCAAATTAATTGAACAATTTCCTAAATAGTTTTTCTGCTTCTAGTCCTGACCATCTGCAAGTCAACTTAGCATTAGAGATCTTTCCAAAAGCGGAATGTACTCATGTAGCCAACACTTTACTCTCCCCTGCACCAGCCCACTCCCAGCAACTCTAGGCCCTTCAGTTCCCTCTGGAATAAAATCCAAATTTGTTTGAATGGCAGATAAGACCTTATCTAATTAGGCCCTAGCCTAAGAAGATGAAATCTCATCAACTGCTACCGTCCATATTACATCTTCACCGTCACCCTCCACACCGACACCCCTTCCCCCATCCTTTCTGGTTACCTTCCCCCTATGCACACATGCACGCACCTCCCCTCATCTGATCTGCTTAACTTCTGTGTTTTCCTCCAGACTTCCCTGAGGCAGCAGCTCTGTCAGTTTTCTCGGAACCTTGTTTTGAAGTCACAGAATGCTCTGTGCAAACTGCTCTCCATGCACATGGTACCTACTGAATTTCATTANCCCGAGTGGATGATTGCCGTTGGCGAGATCCTGACTCAGAGTGCCCAGCATCGGCTGCCTGACCCTCATGGGACCCTGCATGTGTAGATCTGTTATGTACCTGCTCATGGAGGGATCCTTGTCTCCCCCTGGTACTGGAGTGAGACTGTCCGTGGGCAGAATCAAACTGTTCTTGGGAGGATACCTGGTAGAAGTAAGAGGCCGAGGGCTCAGAACTGCCACGTGCATTGCCATGTTGTCTTCCTTTGACTGGACCTGGACCGCTCCTGGACTGACCCAGACTGAGTATCTGAGTCTTCTGATTGTCCTTCACTGTCACTGGCGTGACTGATACTAGATCCCCGGTGTCTGCTGTTATGAGATCCAGAAGAGGTTTGTGCATGTCCAGTTTCCCAGTGTCTGAAGCTATCCTGTGACTGCTCACGATCGTGCCGTTGTCTATTCCTTGTCCTGGATTCTGTGTCTTTGTGGCTAGCATCAGAATACCTGTTTTTGGGCTTTTTCCCATCATGGGACCCTGACTGTCCCGATCTGTCAATTGACCGCCCGTGATTCGACCCATGTTGATTCCTTGATGTGGAACCGGTTTTTTTGTGGGCCCCTCTGGAGTCATTCCCTGAATATTCTGATTGTCCCTCACTGTCACTGTCCTGACTCACACTTGATCCCCTGGTCCTGGAGGAATGTTGTCCATATTCAGTGCCTGAGTGTTTGTAACTGTCTGCCCACTCTTCACTCTGGGATTCTTGTCTTTCCTTTGTGCTTGGTTTTGACTGCCTATGGAAGGATTCAGTGTGTCCCTTGGAGTACGTGTCTCCATAAGGAGACCTTAATTGTCTAGAGGTGTGTGTAGAGTGTCCATGACTAGATCCTCGTCTTCTTCTGGTACCAGAGCCTGACTGTCTATGGGTAGTCTTAGACTGTCTGTGTTTTTCTCTTTGTCCTTGATGGGACTCAGAGGGTGTAGACCTGTTTCCTGCATGGCCATGGTTAGATCCATGTTGGTTTCCTGAGCCAGACTCAAACCTTCTTTCCAAATATTTTGAGTGTACTTCATTATCACTGTCCTGACTAATCCTGGGCCCTGCCTTTTTTGCTGGCCTGATTTCAGATGATGATCTTCCATGTCCAGACTGTGATTGTCTAGACCTGTGTGCCCGAGTGGATGATTGGTGATGGGTTGATCCTGACTCTGAGTGTTCACCATCAGCTACCTGACTTTCATGGGATCGTGCATGTCTAGAGCTGTCTGATGTCTGTTCGTATCCCTTTCCTCCTCTTCCTTTTGGGCTGTTGGATATTGTTTTCTTCTCCTTTCTATGATTTTTTCCTGATTGACTGGATTTTCTAATTCTTTCTTCTTTCTCTTGTACTCTGTCTTCCCCTATGTCATCGTCTTCATCTTGTGTGTGGTATGCATCCTTTTTTTGGTTTTGCTCTGATGCTTGGAAGTTCTGTCTTCTGGTCATATCATAGTATGCTTGAGCCAATTTGAATACCATCAGAAAAAACTCTGAAAAGTCTATTTTCTTGTCATGGTCTAAATCAAGAATATGCATAAAGACGTCAGCAGTGTCTGGGTCATCTGGATTCTGTACATACGGAACACAGAGGGAGGTTACATGAGAATTACTCACATGGTCAGTTGAATAATTCAAAACCAATTTGGCGAATGTGATTTTGGGTAAGTAAATGTGGGACACTATGTGGTTTTTTATTCAATAATGTTCAGCTTATGATGAGTTAAGAGGAAACTCTAGCTATTGTACTAAAAGAACATATCTTTAGTGCTTGTTTGTTGACACTAAAAAGTTTGATGGGTCATGTGCCTCTTTTTTTTCTTTATATGTCAATATGTTATGAAATCTATCAATGAGTTGTATCTTAGATATATCTCTTAATATTCTTGAGGTTAGGAAACATAATATGAAGAACTAATTATTTTGTGTTCATTTTTTTGTCATTAAATATTTATATTTTTTCACAGAAGATGTATGTGGGATGCACACATCCATGTGTGTGCATAGTGTATTAAATGTGTAAAGAGAGGAAAACAAGTTATATTTGTTTTGAAATAAGATCAAGTCTGTTTCTATTCCAAAAGCAATAATTCACAAAAGTTTACGGTTATTATTTGTCATATTGCTGCTGCGGAACAAGCATGATGCACCCTTAGGTTCCAGCAGATATCCCTTACCTTCAGGATTGGCCGAAACTCCATTTCCAGGAGCTCCTTCAGTTCTTCTCTGCTCAGTGTGTCAGTTTCCTTGTCTGTTGTTGAATAGTCGTGGAATAGGTTGATAATGGCAATGATATTTTCCAGTAGAGTAGACATGTTTTGGAAGTAAAAGTGAGCCTGGAAAGAAGAAATAAAAATTTACTTCTTGTATATCTTTTCTTTTTCTAGGTCTTATCAATTATTATAATGAATTTCCACATTAAAAAAAGATTTATTTATTTGAGAAAGAGAGAGAGAGAAAGAGAGCCCTTGACTACGGTGGGGAGGGGCAGAGGGAGAGGGAGAGTCTTACACAGACTCCACACTGAGCATGAAGCCAGACACTGGGCTCAATCTCATGACCTTGAGATCACAACCTGAGCTGAAACCAAGAGTGGGATGCTTAACCGACTGTTCCACCCAGGTGCCCAATTTCCACATTTTTAAACCTGTATGTTCTTCTATGTAATCCATCTTTAAAATAGGAAATCACCTTAAAAAGCTTCTCTCTACCATCTAAATAGTGAAAATCAACACAGTTCATTTGAATTATTAAACTACAATTTCTTGACCTTACACCCGTTCACAGCAGTATTTCGGTGGTCTCACAGACATTAGTGTGCTGTTGGTAAGACCATCACTCTTACTGATCTGACAGTTGCCCATGGCAGTATTTTATTTTTTATTTTTATTTAAAAACAATTTAAATTTGAGTATGGTTAACACACAATATTAGTTTCAGGTATAAAACATAGTGACTCAACCTCTCCATATGTTATGCATAGCAGGATTCTGGAAAGGCCCACTGGTCAGAACTGGGAAAATTTATTCATATAAATTTGCTGAAAATGAATTCTCCAGAAGCTAATTTGCTAAATGATCAGTGTGTTGAGAGACAATTTTCTGAAAGCTAATTTGCCATATGACTGAGACAGTGAATGTTCACACAATTTATTTTTTTCAACATTTCATGAAGTAAGCCGTATTTTTAATTGGATAGGGTGGCTTTAATAGCTTTTCACTATTATAAATAATTTTCTGTTGACTGGCCTTCATTTTTTCCACTTAAGGAATAGCATTTAAGGAATGTTCAATTTATCTAACTGGTGAAAAAAGAAATTACTAAGCATGTTAATAAATCTAAATAAGCATTTATTCTATAAAAGCATTATAATGACTACTTTATGAGTTATAAAACCAGGCAAAAGTAAAATATAGGAAACAACGTGAAAGACATGACTGTCATAGAGATAGAGCATGTATGGGCCTCGGATTGTTTTATAAGAGGAAATGGGTTTTGATTGATTATTGAGATTGTTAAATCTGTGTTGTGATAAGATTTTGGGGAACCTCTAAGAGACATGAATTTATAACATCTAAACCATTAGAGTGGAAAAGAGGAATTAAAAAAAATTTCAATTAACGTAATATAAGCCAGGAAAGAAGAAAATAAGCATAGAAAAGGCAGAGTAAATAGAAAGTATAAAATAAGAGTAGGATTAGATATAATTTTATAATGAATTACAGTACATGTGTGAATTGAACAGACTGGCTGGCTAAAAAACAGATTATAAAGATTGAATTAGAAAATACAGTCACTCATTTATGGAACATAAGAAGTAGGAAGATCGGAAGGAGAAGAAAGTGATGAAGAAAGGGGGGGTAAACAGAAGGGGGAATGAAGCGTGAGAGACTATGGACTCTGGGAAACAAACTGAGGGCTTCAGAGGGGAGGGAGTTGGGGGAATGGGATAGGCTGGTGATGGGTATTAAGGAGGGCACGTATTGCATGGTGCACTGGGTGTTATATTGAAGTAATGAATCATGGAACTTTACATCAAAAACCAGGAATGTGGGACGCCTGAGTGGCACAGCGGTTAAGCGTCTGCCTTCAGCTCAGGGCGTGATCCCAGTGTTATGGGATCTGGCCCCACATCAGTCTCCTCCGCTATGAGCCTGCTTCTTCCTCTCCCTCCCCCTGCTTGTGTTCCCTCTCTCGCTGGCTGTCTCTATCTCTGTCAAATAAATAAATAAAATCTTTTAAAAAAAACCCAGGGATGCACTGTATGGTGACTAACATAATATAATAAAAAATTGATCCAGCCATTGCACTACTGGGTATTTACCCTAAAGATACAGACGTAGTGAAGAGAAGGGCCATATGCACCCCAATGTTCATAGCAGCATTGTCCACAATAGCTAAATTGTGGAAGGAACCGAGATGCCCTTCAACAGATGACTGGATTAAGGTGATGTGGTCCATATATACAATGGAATATTACTCAGCTATCAAAAAGAACGATTTCTCAACATTTGCTGCAACATGGACGGCACTGGAGGAGATAATGCTAAGTGAAATAAGTCAAGCAGAGAAAGACAATTATCATATGATTTCTCTCATCTATGGAACATNATGGAACATGGGAACTGGGAGGATCGGTAGGTGAAGAGAGGGATAAAGAAAGGGGGGGTGATCAGAGGGGGGAGTGGAGCATGAGAGACTATGGACTCTGAAAAACGGGTTGAGGGCTTCAGAGAGGAGGGGAGTGGGGGAATGGGATGGGCTGGTGATGGGTAGTGGGGAGGGCATGTATTGCATGGTGCACTGGGTGTTATACGCAA
This sequence comes from Ailuropoda melanoleuca, assembly GCF_002007445.2. Taxonomy (NCBI): domain Eukaryota; kingdom Metazoa; phylum Chordata; class Mammalia; order Carnivora; family Ursidae; genus Ailuropoda; species Ailuropoda melanoleuca. The sequence goes on from NC_048219.1 coordinate 89,297,901, forward strand.
CTAATGAATCATCGAACTTTACATCAAGGACCAGGGATGTACTGTATGGTGAATAACATAATATAATAAAAATATTAGTATGAAAAAAATAAAAATAAAAAAATATTATTAAAAAGTACAGTTGTATGCTTTTTATAAAAAACACACCTAAGATTTAAGATTTTTTTAGTCACAGTGGAGGCACTGTCATTTACATTTATATTCCAGACCTTGGACTTAATCTGTAATTGCACTGTCGCCAAAATCTCAGTCTCAAGGATACCACTCTCTGACCTTCTCTGGTACCCTGATTTCAATTATTCTTTGGCCTCACTGTCTATTTACTGCATTATGTACTTATTTCCCTTTTTATTTTGGTTAGATGTTTGGTTAATCTCCATCATTGCTCTTGGCATCATGCACCCTCTCTATCTTGCCCCTTCTTTCCTTCCTTCCTTCCTTCTTTTCCTTCCTTCCTTCCTTCATGAAGATGTATTTGGCTTTACTTTTTTCTCCCATAAAATTTACTTTTATAAAAAATTTAAATTCAATTAGCCAAGGTATAGTACATCATTAGTTTTTGGTATAATGATTCATTAGTTCAGTATAACACTCAGCTCTTTCTTATATTCATTGGCAAGACCATTAACAGCTACTTCCCTTCCTTTATCTCAGAAGATGTCCTTGATTTTTATTTTGCTGAGAACTTGGAAGCCAATGAAAAGGATTTCTTCATTTTCCCAGTATCTGATCTCCCAGCCTAGTGCATTTGTATCCATATACCTTAACCCTCACTTCTATTATGTGGATATACAGTCTGTGCTCCTATCCTCTGTTCCAGCACTGGAAACACTCTCTCTTTCTTTCTTTCTTTCTTTTTTTTTTTAAGATTTTATTTATTCATTCAACAGAGATGGAGACAGCCAGCAAGAGAGGGAACACAAGCAGGGGGAGTGGGAGAGGAAGAAGCAGGCTCATAGTGGAAGAGCCTGATATGGGGCTCTATCCCAGAACTCTGGGATCACGCCCTGAGCCGAAGGCAGACGCTTAACCGCTGTGCCACCCAGGTGCACCTGGAAACACTCTTTCTTGCCTTTCAAAAGCTTTGCTTTTGCCGTTGTCCTCCTTCTCTACTGGATATATCAATATATTCACTATGATATGTCTCTTTTTAAATGCCTTACCCCTCCCCCCATCCCACATCTCCCTTTAGGCACAATCTGATTTATCTTTTCTCTTTTATAGCAATACCTCTTCAAAAGCTATGGCTATACTTTTTTTCTTCACTTCCTATATTCTTTTACTCAGATTGTCTTTCTCTCTAAAAAATCCACAAAAACTCTCATGAAGTTAAAAAATGTCCTTCACCTTGGCAGATTCAACTATCCATTTTTATTTCACACATTGCTTGTTGTATCAGCAGTATTTGATGCAGTTGGCTGCATTGTCCTTCAGAGGCCTCATACTCTCTTGTTTCTTTGCCAAGCTTACTGCCCACTTTCTCCTAGTTTCCTCTTCCAGCCCCTAATGTTGCTGTGCTCTGAGATTCACTCCTTAACTTCCTTTCTCTATTTATACTCCCTTAGGGATCTCATCTAGCCCTTTAACTTTAAATCCTATATATAGGTTGACAATTGACAATTCCCAAGTTTGCAAGTCAAGCCACAGACTCTTCCCTAGGCTTCATATGTGTATGTCTAAATGCTTTATACAGTATTTCTTCTTGGCTAACAGACATCTCAAACCTATTATGTTTAAAACAGAAGTCTTGATTTCCAGCTACTTTAAAATGTGGAGGGCCAGTACTAGCCAAGACAAACTCGAAGAAGACAAAATTTGAGGATGTACTAGATGTAAAAGTGTATTATAAAGGCAGATAGCATGGCATTGGTGCATGGCTAAACAGATGGATCAGTGAAAGGTAATAGTCCAAAATCAGACCTGTATCACCATGCATATTTGATTTATGATGAAGATGTGATGCAGGTCAGTAGGAAAAGAATAGTCTTTGAATAAATGGTGTTAGGTTAATTGAAGTATCATATAGTAAAACAAATTAGTTCCCAGGTAGATTTTACATGTAAAAGATAAAAGAAGACATAGGAGATTATCTTCAAGACGTTGAGGGTAGAGAAATACTTTTAAATAGAATTTAAAAAGTGTTAATCATAAAGAAAAAGATTGATAAATTGGACTGCATTGAAAGTAGGAATGGCTGTTCGTTCAAGGACCCTATTAAAGGAGAGAAGGGAAAACCACAGAGTGGGAGGATATGTGCAACGCATTTGACTAATAAAGTGTTCTATCCTGATTATAAAATTAACTCTTGTAAATCAATACAAAATATACAGACAACCCATTAGAAAAATGAGAAGAAACCACAGGAACTTTACAGAAAAGGGTATCCAAATGGCTCATAAAATACCAAAAGTTCTCAACTTTATTAATCATCAGAGAAATGTAAATTAAAATTACAGTGTGAGACCACATTGCACATCCCAAAATGACTAAAAAGACAAAAAGGACAAAGAAACTTTACAATGCTAAATACTGGTGAGGACGTGGGGAAACTGGATCTTTCATATGCTGCTATTAGGAGCGTAAACTGGCAGAAGTACTTTGAAAATTTGTTTGGCAGTATCTAAGACCCAGAAATTTACTTATTGGTAATATTTTCAGTAGATATATATGTAATCAAATATATGCACCCAAAAATCATGTAAAAAATGTTCATAACCCCATTATTTATAATACCTCCCCAAATGGAAACAACCCAAATATCTGCTGATAGAAAAATGAATAACTAAGTTGTGGTTTTTCATATAGTAGTCGGGTGGAGTGAAGGACAGCCCGGACTAAGGCGGTAGTGGTGGACAGGGAGACAGATGGATTAGGCATGCCTTAAAGGCAGAGTTGACTGGGCACAGTGATGGATCAGTGTGGGGTAAGGAAAGACAGGGATCGTGGATAACCTCTAGATTTTGGCTTGAGCAAAGAGTTACTTCTCACTACTCTTACTCCCATCATCTCTCACCTAAACTTCAGTCTGTCTCCCTGCTTCCACTCTTGCCTGCCTATTATCTTATTTTTCCACAAAGCAGCCCAGAATGATCTGTTAAAAACATATATTAGATTGTCTCATTCTTCCTGCTGAATACTCTCCAGTGACTTCTCATGTACTTAAAATAATGTACAAACTCTGCTGTGTCTTTTACATGGTCTACCCCATCTAGCTCTCTGATGTCACCATACACCACTGTTCCTCTTGTTAAATATGCTCTAGGCACACTAGCTTCTTTTTATTCTTTGAAACAAGTTGACTTCTGTTTAGAATCCTGCCACTTGCCTTGACTGGCTCCTTTTGTCATTAAGATCTCAGCTCAAAAGAAAATTCTCCAGAAAGATCTTCCCTGGCCATCCAATCTAAAGTTCTCTCCTCCCATTACTTTACTACATCGTTCTCTTATTTTCTTCATCGTTCTTAGCACTATTTGAATGTTTTGTTCATTTATTGTTTACTGGATGTCTCCCCCTACTAACCGCAAGCTCCTAAGAATAGGGAGTTTATGTTGTCACTGTTATATAATCAGCCAAATATAGCACTTGGCAAATAGAAGACAATTAGTATATATTTGTTCAATGAATGAATAAATGGAAAATCCAGCAATATAATTGAGTAGCTTTTTAGAAAACACATTTATGCTCTCATTTTCCTTGTATATGAAAATAAGTTTTTAGTAACAATTTCACTAAAAATGAAGAACCCCAAACATCTAGAACATTTTGCCTCAGAGCATACATATATTCCAGATTTCCACCTTGCTTAACACCTAGTAGGCAAAGTTAGATGTATTCCCTTTTACTTACTTCCTTCACCAGAAGAGCAAGTAGAATGTAGCCTGAAGGAGCTTGCTGGTTGCTGAAGTCTGGAATAGTAGCCTTTTTATAGCACGTCCATCCAGGGAGGAGCCATCCTCTGTAGGATGGTCTGATTCATTCCTAACCAAACCCAGATCCACCCGTATCTCCACCTCTATTTCTCTAGCAATGTGTTTACTTCCCAACTTCCTCACGTACTCATCTGTACTTGCTTTACCAAGTTCCAAATTTAGGTTTACGCAAACCCCACATACTGGAGATTTTATGGAAGGTTTTCTTTGGTTATTATAGGTTCTTTGTGTTCAGGGTCCACATCTTCTACTTTTTTTTATAACCCCCACTTTGACTTTGTAGCTACTTGATAAATATCCATTGATAAATATACATTTTTATCTTTGTCTTTAGAGGGGTAGAATATGCATTTATGGGAACCCCAAATTCAGTTTGTGGTAGGAAAACTTCACAAGGGCCTACCTGCATGTCCCTTTTTATCTATGAATTCTATCTCTGGATACTAGGAGAACTTGCCATGAAATAAGCATTGGTCTTCCAGAAATTATGACAAACTGAGGGAAGATAGGCAAATTTAATTTTGATTTTTCAAAAGAAAGCAAGAAAATGAGCTCTCGAGTTAGAAGTGGTGATCACCAGAAGCTAGCGTGGCTTTATCGGGCAAGAACCATTAGTCTAATTTTGCATTGTTTTCAAGGTTATTACCTTGGGGTATCAAGGATGTGTTTTACCTACTCTTCTTGTAGATTAAATTGTGAGTTTTCTAATTTATTCTCGTAAATATACAGGAGACTCCTATCTGTGGTCTCTCTCTTGATTTCCAGACTTTTATGCGGAACAGACTACATCTCCATTTGGATGTCCCCTAGTTACCTCTGCCCATACTATTCAAAACTGAGGTGACTGGGGGGGATGGGGTAACTGGGTAATGGGCATTAAGGAGGGCACTTGAGGTAATGAGTACTGGGTGTTATATGCAACTGATGAATCACTAAACTCTACCTCTGAAACAAAACAAACAAACACCCCCCCCCCAAAAAAACCCACCTCTGAGCTCATTATCATGGCCTATACCGAAGTGTGCTATCTTCCAGAAGTCCACATATTGGTTAATGACATCTCCATCCACTGAGTGTCTCAAGGTATACCAAGTTACTTTTTCCTTCTCACTCTCTTTTACCCCTCATGTGCATGCCGCATCCTGCCAGTTCTCTCTAGACTTCAGTCTGCACTGTAGGTCTGTTCTTTGTTTCTAGAGCTGCAATTTTAGTTCTGGACCTCATCATCTTTCAGTTAGGTATTTGTAAAAGGTGTTGTATCTAGCCCCTCTGCTATAGGCTGCCTGATTCATCTTCTAAACTTATCATGTCATTCCTTCCTGCTAACATGTAGAATTCCAAAATTTTTCTACTTAATCTAGAGGCCCCTTCACAATAGGCATGAATCTGTATCTTTCTAGCTGCCTATCTTACTGTTTGTATTTTATGAGAAAGTCATTCTGTACTGATCAACATTTCTTGGATGATCCTTTAATGGTCTCCCACTGTTTAAAATCTCTACTGCTATCCTTACTACCTGAAGAGTCCATTAATCTTATCTTCTCCTCATCCTTTAAAACGCTCCAGGATCATTCCTTTCTTAATAAAGCCTTACCTGACATTTCCAGATAGATCACAGTTTCCCACTTGCTCTATATTTATCTTTCTCATGGCATTGGTGATATTTTATTGTAATTATTTACTATGTGTCTGCACCCCCCACCCCATTTTGTGTTTCTTCTCACCCTAGTGTTGAGTAGGTTTTAATCATCTTTTGTGTCCTATAAGAGTTTCTGGGGCATGATAAAATAAGAAATGCAAGGGGGTGACCAATCTAATCCTCAGAACAACCTTGTGAGGTCATTATTCTTATCCCTATTTTTGAGATGAGGGAACTGATAGTGGTGTGCCTGAGGTTACCCAGTAAGTTACAAAACCATCTTCTCATTTGATCCCAGGTCATTCTGACTCCAACTCCCACATTGTTTCCATTACCTCATGCAGCTCTGGGTGTGAACTTTTCTCCTTTTTTGTTAGGTTTATTTATCTTTTTAGTGTTTTAAACAGCAATTTCTCTGAAAGTGCCTAAGTCCTGGGGAAACTTACTTGTGGAGACCGTTGCAGGGGCAGCAGAAAGATTTGGCTGTGGCATGTGTGTGATCTTAGAAAGGTGGAGTCCAGAGAGTGGCAAGGATGGGGCAAGCTGGGTTCTGAGGTTTTAATGGCAGAAATCCAAATTTTGCAGATTCATATCAATATGGAGGGTAGGGTAGTCTAGTGGTCTGCTCCAGGACTGTTTTCTTGACCATGATTATGATCATTATATTTTCATCAATTGCTTAGATGAAAATTTGGACAGCTGGCAAACAATTTTAGGGTAGACTGAGGCTCCAAGGAAATTTTATCATGTCACACCACAGCTCAGATCTAATTGAAGTGATCCTACTGAAATAAAAGTAAAATACTTCTCAAGGATGGGATAGAAGACATAAGTAAGAGCAGGGGGTACTGTGGCATAGGCAGTGTGATGTTGTAACCAGAAAGGTAATGCTGCTTTAGGCTGCATTAAAACAAGCACATTAGCTGGAACAGAATAAGTGGTGGTGGTCTTTACTCTGCATTTGCCAGATTGTTTCTGTAGCTTTTTGTTCAGTTCTGACGATCACTTTTCAGTAGGGATGTGGACAACTTGTTATATGTTCTGAGGAGAGTAAATGGGATGATTGTCCAGGTGGATGGTAAAGGGAACTGAATGAGAAGCAGATGGTTGGGAGATGAGTGTCTGTCTTCGATTACATGAGTGGCTCTTACATAGAATTAGGATTATACGTGGGTTGTATATAAAAGTCAGATAAATGGATAGAAACTGTAGAGAGACATATTTTGGCTCTGTATAGGGAAGAACTGTTTAATAGAATTATTCAAACATGAGGAGAATTATCTTTGGAGAGAGTGAGTTCCCTATCACTGCCTAGAGAATTTTGAATTGCCTGAGAAGTTGGCAGTCAAGTATTCTAGCCTCCTCATACTGTAGTTGATGACCAGAAGGTCCAAAGTTGCATGGCTGATAAATCAGAGTCAGGACCCAGGCCTCCAACTCAGGACTTTTCACTGTAAATCCTCTTTGCATTGGATCAGGTTACATCAGTTACAGGGGATGAACATGAGACCAGGGATATTTTGGAGGGGAGTTAAATAGAAGAACATTGGGTGAATGTCTGATAAATTCCTCTTTCAACCTAAGAGCTATGATTCTATTATTCAAGTAAGTTTCTTTGCCTGACTTGATTCAGATGACTATTTGATCAATGCAGTTTAATAACTGGAATATCAATTCCACTTTATAGTGTGAACAGGAAGATAGCACTTGACTTTCCATACCCTGCTTTCTTCCAACATAGCTGATTCCTCTTGCATATTAGCTTTTTACCTTTGGAATCCCAAAGAATTTTTCCCCCTAAGCATTTAAAATTACTGACCATGGAACAGTGAACTATGAGATGTGGGGAATCTTCTCTATCTTCACAGAGAATTTATTATTTGTTTCATTGTTATCAGACAATTAAATGGTTTCAGAGGCATTTTAGGTGTCCCCAGTTACATGTTGTGGCTGCCAGAATGTGTTAAGGGATGCAGAAAAACTCCCCCAAAGTCAGGAGTTATTGACAAATCACAAATTACAGGATTTCAATGACAATCATTCAATTGGTTGTCCCTCCCTTTTCCTATCCAATGGGTTCAAAGGGTATTATGTTGCCATATGGCCTCTGGGTTGCTGATGTGGGTCAGATTGTCACGATTCAAGGGAACAGCCCTTTGAGATGGGTGACAGGCTGTGGGAGTGAAGGGGAGTTGGAAGTTGTGGTTAAATGATTTCCTATAGGAGCTGTAGTCATCTCCTGGGAGGTTCTGTTTTGGGGTTGGAACTTTTCCATGTTGACTATCCTCTTGGATTCCTTGGCATGGTTTTTGCTGTGTTCCTGCTTACCCATACACTATGGAGCAGAATCTGACAAGAACACCACTACTTGCAGCTTATATTTGCTAGGACAGTGATGAATGAAAGAAAGGTTGATCCCAGGGAAAAATTTCAAGTTGCCTTCAGTGACCTCAGAGTTTGCTTTCTTTAGCTTCTTCTGTGTTGTGTATGTATGTGTTTCTATGTGTGTGTGTGTAAGAGAGACAGAGACAGAGAGAGACAGAGTCAGAGACAGAGAGATGAAGAGACAGAAGGAGAGATGGAGAAGAGGAGGGAAGGGATACTGGGGTAGGGAATGAAAACAAGGAAGAGCTTTTTCTAGATATAAGCAAGCCATTTTTATTTTTTTTATTTTTAAAAATTATTTATTTATTTATTTATTTACCTCAATGTGAGGCAGGAATCCATCAAAATCCTAGAGGAGAACATAGGCTGGAACCTCTTTGACATCGGCCACAGCAACTTTTTTCATGACGCATATCCAAAGGCAAGAGAAACAAAAGAAAAAATGAACTTGTGGGACTTCCTCAAGATCAAAAGCTTCTGCACAGCCAAGGAAACGATAAAAAAAACTAAGAGGCAGCCCACGGAATGGGAGAAGATATTTGCAAATGACACAACAGATAAAAGACTATAGATCCAAGATCAACAAGGAGCTTCTGAAACTCAATACACAAGAAACAAATAAATCAAAAAATGGGCAGAAGACAATAACAGACACTTTTCCAATGAAGACATACAAATGGCTAACAGGCATATGAAAAAATGTCCAAAATCATTAGCCATCAGGAAAATTCAAATCAAAACCACATTGAGATACCACCTTACTCCAGTTAGAAAGGCAAAAATTGACAAGGCAAGAACCAACAAATGTTGGAGAGGATGTGGAGAAAGGGGGTACCTCCTACATTGTTGGTGGGAATGCAAGTTGGTACAGCCACTCTGGAAAACAATGTGGACGACCCTAAAAAGTGAAAAATTGAGCTACCCTATGATCCAGCCATTGCACTACTGGGTATTTACCCCAATGATACAGATGTAGTGAAGAGAAGGCTCATATGCACCCCAATGTTCATAGCAGCATTGTCCACAATAGATAATGTATGGAAGGAGCTAAGATGCCCTTCAACAGATGACTGGATTAAAAGATGCGGTCCATATATACAATGGAATATTGAACTCAGCCATCAGAAAGAATGATTACCCAGCATTTGCAGCAACATGGATGGGACTGGAGGAGATAATGCTAAGTGAAATAAGTCAAGCAGAGAAAGACAATTATCATATGGTTTCACTCATTTATGGAACATAAGAAATAGCAGGAAGATCAGTAGGAGAAGGAAGGGAAGAAGGAAGGGGGGGTAAGCAGAAGGGGGAATGAACCATGAGACTACGGGCTCTGGGAAACAAACTGAGGGCTTCAGAGGGGAGAGGGTGGGGGATTGGGATAGGCCAGTGATAGGCATTAAGGAGGGCACATATTGCATGGTGCACTTGTTGTTATATGCAAATAATGAATCATGGAACACTACATCAAAAACTAAGGATGTACTGTATGGTGACTAACATAACATAATAAAAAATTATTTTAAAAAAATGCCCACTCTCGCCATTATTATTCAGCATAGTACTAGAAGTCCTTGCAGCAGCAATCAGACGACAAAAAGGGATAAAAGGTATCCACATTGGCAAAGAAGAGGTCAAACTGTCTCTATTCGCAGATGACATGATACTCTATATGGAAAACCCAAAAGAATCCACCCCCAAACTACTAGAAGTTATAGAGCAATTCAGTAATGTGGCGAGATACAAAATCAATGCTCATAAATCAGTTGCATTTCTATACACGAACAATGAGACTGAAAAGAGAAATTAGGGAATCCATTCCATTTACAATAGCTCCAAAAATCATACGTTATCTCAGAATTAACCAGAGATGTAAAGGATGTATATTCTAGAAATTACAAATCACTCTTGAAAGATATTGGGAAAGACATAAAAAGATGGAAAACTATTCCATGCCCATGGATCAGAAATTAACATAGTTAAAATGTCTATGCTACCCAGAGCAATCTACACTTTCAATGCCATGCTGATCAAAATACCAATGACATTTTTCAAAGAACTGGAAAAAACAGCCCTTCAATTTGTGTGGAACCACAAAAGGCCCTGAATCGCCAAGGAATTGTTGAAAAGGAAAAACAAAGCTGGGGGCATCACGTTGACGGATTTCAAACTGTACTACAAAGCTGTGATCACGAAGACAGCATGGTACTGGCACAAAAACAGACACATAGACGAATGGAACAGAATAGAGAACCCAGAAATGGACCCTTGGCTCTTTGGGCAACTAATCTTCGATAAAGCAGGATAAAACATCCAGTGGAAAAAAGACAGTCTCTTCAATAAATGGAGCTGGGAAAATTGGACAGCTACATGCAGAAGAATGAAACTTGACCACTCTCTCACACCTTACGCAAAGATAAACTCCAAATGGATGAAAGACCTTGATGTGAGACAGGAATCTATCAAAATTCTAGAGGAGAACATAGGCTGCAAACTCTTTGAATTCGTCCACAGCAACCTTTTTCATGACACATCTCCAAAGTAAGAGAAACAAAAGAAAAAATGAAGATATGGGACTTCATCAAGATAAAAAGCTTCTGCAGAGCCAAAGAAACAGTCAAAAAAACTAAGAGGTAGCCCACGGAATGGGAGAAGATATTTGCAAACGACACTACAGATAAAAGACTGGTATCCAAGATCTACAAAGAAACACATAAGCAAATCAAAAAATGGGCAGAAGATATGAACAGACACTTTTCCAATGATGACATACAAATGGCTAACACCACATGAAAAAATGTTCACTATCTTTAGCCAACAGGGAAATTCAAATCAAAACCACATTGAGATACTACCTTATCCCAGTTAGAATGGCAAAAATTGACAAGGCAGGAAACAACAATTGTTGGAGAGGATGTGGAGAAAGGGGACCCCTCTTACATTGTTGGTGGGAATGCAAGTTGGTACAGCCACTTTGGAAAACAGTGTGGAGGTCCCTTAAAAAGTTAAAAATTGAGCTGCCCTATGATCCCACCATTGCACTACTGGGTGTTTACCCCAAAGATACAGACGTAGTGAAGAGAAGGGCCATATGCACCCCAATGTTCATCGCAGCATTGTCCACAATAGCTAAATCGTGGAAGGAACCGAGATGCCCTTCAACAGATGACTGGATAAAAAAGATGTGGTCCATATATATAATGGAATATTTCTCAGCTATCAAAAAGAATGATTTCTCAACATTTGCTGCAACGTGGATGGGACTGGAGGAGATAATGCTAAGCGAAGTAAGTCAAGCAGAGAAAGATAATTATTGTATGGTTTCACTCATTTATGGAACATAAGAAGTAGGACGATCGGTAGGAGAAGAAAGGGAAGAATTAAGGAGTGAGGTAAACAAATGGGGAATGAAGCAGGAGAGACTATGGGTCCTGGAAAACAAACTGAGGGCTTCAGTGTTGAGGGGGCTGGGGGAATTGGACAGGCTGGTGATGGGTATTAAGGAGGGTACGTATTGCATGGTGCACTGGGTGTTATACGCAAGTAATGAATCATGGAATTAAAAAAAATTTTTTTATTATATTATGTTAGTCACAATACAGTACATCCCTGGTTTCTGATGTAAAGTTCAGTGATTCATTAGTTGCATATAACACCCTGTGCATCATGCAATACATGCCCTCCTTACTACGCATCACCAGCCTATCCCATTCCCCCACCCCCCTCCCCTCTGAAGCCCTCAGTTTGTTTCTCAGAGTCCATAGTCTCTCATGCTTCATTCCCCCTTCTGTTTACCTTCATTTATCCCTTTCTTCCCCTACCGATCTTTGTAGTTTTTATGTTCCATAGATGAGAGAAATCATATGATAATTGTCTACTCTGCTTGACTTATCTCACTTAGCATTATCTCCTCCAGTGCCGTCCATGTTGAAGCAAATGTTGAGAAATCGTTCTTTTTGATAGCTGAGTAATATTCCATTGTATATATGGGCCACATCTCCTTAATCCAGTCATCTGTTGAAGGGTATCTCGGTTCCTTCCATGATTTAGCTATTGTGGACAATGCTGCAATGAACATTGGGGTGCATATGGCCCTTCTCTTCACTACGTCTGTATCTTTGGGGTAAATACCCAGTAGGCAATGGCTGGGTCATAGGGTAGCTCAATTTTTAACTTTTTAAGGGACCTCCACCCTGTTTTCCAGACTGGCTGTACCAACTTGTATTCCCACCAACAATGTAGGAGTAATCCCCTTTCTCCACATCCTCTCCAGAAATTGTTGTTTCTTGCCTTGTCCATTTTTGCCATTCTAATTGGCATAAGGTGGTATCTCAGTGTGGTTTTGATTTGAATTTCCCTGATGGCTAATGATTTTGAACATTTTTTCATGTGTCTGTTAGCCATTTGTATGTCTTCATTGGAAAAGTGTCTGTTCATATCTTCTGCCCATTTTATGATTTGTTTATTTGTTTCTCGTGTATTGAGTTTGAGAAGTTCTTTGTAGATCTTGGATACCAGTCCTNGTTGTTTGTAGATCTTGGATACCAGTCTTTTTTCTGTAGTGTCATTTGCAAATATATTCTCCCATTCCGTGGGCTGCCTCTTAGTTTTTTTGACTGTTTCCTTGGCTGTGCAGAAGCTTTTAATATTGATGTAGTCCCAAAAGTTCATTTTATCCTCTGTTCCTCTTGCCTTTGGAGATGTGTCATGAAAAAAGTTGCTTTGTCCGATGTCGTATCGGTTGCTGCCTATGTTCTCCTCTAGGATTTTGATGGATTCCTGTCTCACATTGAGGTCCTTTATCCTTTTGGAGTTTATCTTTGTGTATGGTGTGAGAGAGTGGTCAAGTTTCATTCTTTTGCATATCACTGTCCATTTTTCCCAGCACCATTTATTGAAGAGACTCTTTTTTCCACTGGATGTTTTTTCCTGCTTTATATCAAAGATTAGTTGCCCAAAGAGCCGAGGGTCCATTTCTGGGTTCTCTATTCTGTTCCATTGGTCGATGTGTCTGTTTTTGTGCCAGTACCATGCTGTCTTTGTGATCACAGCTTTGTAGTACAGCTCGAAATCCGGCATTGTGATGCCCCCANCACCAAGGGTCCATTTCTGGGTTCTCTATTTTGTTCCATTGGTCTATGTGTCTGTTTTTGTGCCAGTACCATGCTGTCTTTGTGATCACAGCTTTGTAGTACAGCTCGAAATCCGGCATTGTGATGCCCCCAGCTTTGTTTTTCCTTTTCAACAGTTCCTTGGAGATTCGGGGCCTTTTCTGGTTNACCTCCAGCTTTTTTTTTCCTTTTCAACAGTTCCTTGAAGACTCTTGGGGCCTTTTTACTTTTATAGAACCCCCCTTAATATCTCCTGTAGGGATGGTTTCGTGGTTATGAAATTGGTCAATGACTGGCGATTTTGGAAGGTCTTTATTTCTCCATTAATTCTGAATGAGAGCCTTGCTGCATAAAGGATCCTTGGCTGCACATTTTTCTCTGACAGAGCTTTAAAAATACTCCCCCGGGGCGCCTGGGTGGCACAGCGGTTAAGCGTCTGCCTTCGGCTCAGGGCGTGATCCCGGCGTTATGGGATCGAGCCCCACATCGGGCTCCTCTGCTGTGAGCCTGCTTCTTCCTCTCCCACTCCCTCTGCTTGTGTTCTCTCTCTCTCTGGCTGTCTCTATCTCTGTCAAATAAATAAATAAAATCTTTAAAAAAAAATAAAAATACTCCCCCAACTCTTTCTCTAATTCCAGGTCTGCGTAGACAGGTCTAACGTAATTCTGATACCTTTGCCTTGGTATGTGAGAAGTTTCTTTGCCTTGGCCACTTTCAATACTGTATCCTTGGATCTAATATTTGTGAATTGCACTATGACGTGACGTGTCGTAGGTTTGTCATGGTTGAGCTTGGGAGGGGTCCTCTCTGCCTCTTGGACACGGATGTTTGTTTCTCTTTCTAGTTTAGGGAAGTTTTCAGCTACAATTTGTTCAAATATCTCTTCTAGACCTCTGTTTTTCTCCACCCCCTCAGGGATGCCGATGATTCTGACATTGGATCGTTTCATAGAGTCAGTAATCTCCCGTANACCCCCTTGGTGATGCCGATGATTCTGACATTGTTACATTTCATTGAGTATGTAATTTCCTGTAACCTACATTCATGAGCATGGATTTTTTTAAGTCCAGATTCTCTTTTGTTTTTGTCTTCTACTAACACATCCTCCAATTCGCTGAAACGTTCTTCTGCCTCATTCACCCTGGTCATCAGAGCCTCTAGTTTTGACTGCATTTGGCTCATAGAATTTTTTATTTCTGCCAGATTCGCTCTCATCTCCTCCCTTAGAGATTCCATATTCTCATTAACATTTTTGTTAATACTTTTTTCAAGTCTACACATCATCTTGACCATTGTTACTCTGAATTCCATTTCTGATAATTTGGTTATATTCATATCCATTAGTTCTGTTGTCTCTGCCACAGAAAGACTCATTGTCTTTTCTTTGCTGGGGAGGATTTCTCCTTCTCGTCATTCTGATGAGGAGACATTGTGGGGTTGTCCAGAGCCTAAATTATTGATCGGGACCCAGGCCACGCGCCCTTGTTTTATAGGGATCTTAGGGATGTGGTCTTCTTGATTTTTCAGCCTGCCTTCTGGGGGAGGGGCCTGCCGCGCTGATACTCAGGCAACCCTGTTTGGGTAGAGTCTCCATGTCCCCTGAGGGTGGGGGGGATAGGGATGGGTATATTGTGATCTGGTATATCCAGGCTTTTGTTCTTGGCGTCTTTCCCTGGTGGTTTGCTGTGCCTCATCTAAGAGTCAGAGCAGCAGTGGCCGAATCTCAGCCTCTGTCTCAGAACAGAGGGATCGCGGACCGTTCTCCACTGATGTTCTGGCCACTTTAACTCTGTTTCTGTTGGTGCTGCTCAACCCTGCAGCTTCCCAGGATGTGCGCCCCACACACGGCATCCCAGCCATCACTTCCAGGGCTGGCGTGTCTCTGTCCTTTGTGCTTCTAACACCGCCAGCCGCTAGCTGCCAGCCACCCCCGCGCGCTCCTGGAGCTCCTCTTCTCAGTCTGGTTCCAGTGAGCACACAGGAGCTCCTTTCAGTCTGGTGGCATACGTTCCCCGGCTCATGGTCTCAGTCTACTCTCTCGTGGGTGTGGGTCCGCGAGTCTGCCCGCTCCCCCTTGCAGGTGGCTACCGCTTCCCAGGGCCCAAACATGGCAGCTCCCTCACCCTTCCGTTTATCTTCCAATATCTGTGCGCGGTTTCACGGCTCCCCGCTTTGTACCTCAATACTCATCTCTGGATGAGTTCATTTGTAGAGATCCAGATGTATCTTCCTGCGTCTCATGCTGATTCCGTGGATGTTCAGGCTGGTCTGGTACCTATTCAACTCAACTCAGGGGACCGGCTGAAAAAGCGGTCCCGTACTCCTCCGCCATCTTAACTCCTCTCTGAATCGTGGAATTTTACATCAAACACTAGGGGTGACTAACATAATATAATAAAAATATTATTAAACTAAAAAAATAAAATTCGTTAAGAAAGATCATCCTTAGTAACTCAGAATTGTGTCTGAATTGAAATTTTTAAAAAATAAAATATACTCTAAAAATCATTTATTTTAAATGAATGACAGCCATGCTGGATAAAGGATCCTCGGCTGCATGTTTTCTCTAAAGAGCTTTGAAAATGCCCCCCCCCAAGCCCTTTCTCTCATTCAAATAAATGTACATTTGAAATTAAAAACAAGGTATTTAAAATTTTTTTTCTTTTTTTAATTTTTATTATATTATGTTAGTCACCATACAGTACATCCCTGGTTTTCGATGTGAAGTTCAATGATTCATTAGTTGCATATAGCACCCAGTGCACCATGCAATACGTGCCCTCCTTACTACCCATCACAGCCTATCCCATTCCCCCACTCTCCTCCCCTCTGAAGCCCTCAGTTTGTTTCTCAGAGTCCTTAGTCTCTCATGCTTCTTTCCCCCTTCTGATTACTCCCCTTTCTTTATTCCTTTCTTCCCCTACCGATCTTCCTAGTTCTTAAAATTTAATTCCCATATAGTTAATATACAGTGTTATATTCATTTCGGTATACAGTATAGTGATTAAACAGTTCCATACAGTACTCAGTACTTATCAAGATAAGTGTGCTCTAAATATAAGCAAGCCATTTTTTGACAGTCTGAAGTGCTTTGTGGTATTTTACATGCCTGACATAGTCATTCCCAGGTACTCACTGACAGTTTCTGTGAGGTATGGAAAAGACATATTGTGTGTGTGTGTGTGTGTGTGTGTGTTAGTGATTTCTGCATTTTCAGTAGCTGGAATACCATGTGTTACACATAAACACACACACACATGACTATATGTGAGAGACAGTCACAGAGAAAGAATGATCAAGGACAGGTCTTTTGAATAGTGGGGAAATATTCTTCAGGAAGCATTTATATCAGTAAGATGTTATTTTTCTAAAAATCAGGATGGTTTATTAAACCATCTGTACAACTGGTGAGATAGCCAGAGGCATTGCATTCTTGCCTGTGAAGGGGGTATCCATGCAGTAACTGTGTTATATATATGAAAGTTTTCTTTAACAAATGGGGACAAAAGTGAGAACAGAAAAGATGGTAGGAGGAATCATAGAAAAACTATGGATCACCCCATGTAGTTAAGGGAAAAGTTTTCCTGACTTAACTTTTTAATGGTTATGAATATAGAGATTATGAGATCTTCAGAGTGGTCATATCAGCAATAACTAGTATCAGCAGTAAAGGATGGGCCATCACCATTTCTTGTCCCATAGAAATAGTGAGTTGTGGTGACAGAGTGGTATCGCACTAGGAAACTAGAATAAAAGGACCCAGGAGCAAGCCAGGATGGAGACATTGTAGCCATTCTGAACAGACTTCACCAAAGTCATCTGTTCCCATAAGGTCTAGAATGGGCCAGAAATTACAAGTGAATGTGGAAGATCAGGAAGGCTACAATTTGGAATAAGCAGCTATTCACCTTTCTTACATGTTCCCTTTATATGTAGGGATATTACAGACAGATGGATAAACTAGAGTGTATTCTGGAGGGGAAACTTTTGCTGGTGTCAGAGGGAAGTTCAGATTAAGTATTAAGAGATCATTCATTCATTCGACAAACATTTGTCACCAGCTGACTACTCCCCAGTCACCACACTTGTCGCAGGTCTAACAATGAAGTCATTCTCCCTGTCCTCAAGGTGTTCATAATATAATGAAGAAAGCAGACATGTAAACACTGTGACATGTGTTATAATAAAGGTATTTATAAATTACTATAATAAGACAGATGAGGAAGCAACTCATTCTCTTCTATTTTTAAATTTCCCCCTCAACTTTATTGAGGAATAATTGACAAATATAGCTGATAGTTGTATATATTTAAGTTGTATACTGTGATGATTTGATAAACATGGAACAATTACCAAGATCAAGATAATTAACACATCCATCACCTCACATATTTTCTCTTATTTATGTGTGGTTAGAATACTTAAATCTATTCTCAGTGACTTTCAAGTATTTGATGCTATATTATTAACTAAAGTCATCATGCTGTACAGTAGATACTCAGAACTTATTCTTCTTATAGCTAAAAGTTTTTATACTTTGACCCACATCTTCCCATTCCCTGCCACCCGCCCCCAGCTCCTGGCAACTGCCATTCTGTACTCTGTATGAAATAAACTTTTTTAAAGATTCCACATATAAATGATACTATACAGTATTTGTCTTTCTCTGTCTTACTTATGTCACTTAGCATAATGATCTCCAGGTTCATCTATGTTGTTGCAAATGGCAGGAGTTCCTTCTTTTTTTTAATGGCTGAATAATATTCCATTATATGTTTATACTACATTTTCTTTATCCATTCATCTGCTGAAGGATATTAAGGTTGTTTCCATATCTTGGATATTATGAATAATACTTCAATGAACAGGGGAGCGCAGACATTTCTTGGAGATACTGATTTCATTTCCCAGGAATTGGGTGGGGTTGCTTGATGATATGGTAGTTTTATTTTTAGTTTTTTGAGGAACTGTCATATTGTTTTCTCTAGTGGCTGTACCAATTTACATTTCATACCAATAGTATATAAACGTTCCCTTTTTTCCACATCCTCCCTAACATTTGTTATCTCTTGTCTTTTTGATAATAGCTATTCTAAAATGTTCTTGAGGTGATAGCTTGTGGTTTTGATTTGCATTTCTCTGATAGTTAGTGATATTGCCCATCTTTCATGTACCTGTTGACCATTTGTATGTCTTTTTTTTAAAAAAATGTTTCTTCAGATCCTTTGCCCATTTTTAAATTGGATTATTAGCATTTTTTTTTGCTTTTAACTTGTATGAACTCTATATAGTTTTAATATTAACCCCTTATTAGATAGGGGTTGCCATTCTATGGGTTGCCTTTCAGTCTATTTCAGTCTATTGCTTGTTTCTTTTACTGTGCAGAAGCTCCTTAGTTGCTGTAGTCCCACTTGTTTATTTTAGCTTATTCCCCTTTTTTATTTTTAAAAATATTTTTATTTAAATTCAATTAGCCAACATACAGTACATGCTCATTCCCTTTTAGAAGGTCAAGAGGAATGATATTTCAGCTGATATTTAAAGAATGAACTTTTGGATTGTATGGGAGAAAACAGAGGGAGATGTACGTGGAAGACGATATGGAAAGGCCTCAAAAGCCATACTAAATGATGTGGATGTTACCTTATTTATATTGGATAGCAACCGAAGAGTTTTTGAGTAGAAAAGGGACAGGACCAGATTTTTATTTAGTAAAAATAACTCTACTAAGAATATGAATGGTGAATAGAGTTTGATACTGGCAAGGGTACAGGCAACTTAAAAAAAAAGAGGTGAGATAATGAGGTTTTAGACCAAAGTATTAGCAGTGGTATTGAAGGGAAGAGATATTCAGAAGTAGAGCTTAACAATGCATTGGGCATGGAAGCTGAGGGAGGGCAAAGAAAAAGGAGCAACAGGTCAGAGTCTTGGGAAGCAGCTGGTGGAGGCAGCCAGATTAGGAAGAGGCAATCTCAATAGAGTAGGGTCTGACAGGTGGACAGAACTCAGTGATGAAGAAGGTAGGAATAGGAGATTTAGATGGGCAGGTGATGGGGAGTTGCTACCAGCAACAGGACCCTAGGGTTCAACTTTCAGGCCAGGATTTTAATTTTGGAAGTGGAGAAGAAAGAAAAATAAAGAAGAGTCTCTAACATGAGACACTCAAGGACAAAGAACCAGGCAGAGACCTTGTTACTGTAACTGAGAGGCATCAAAGACAAATTATCAGCACAGGTGATGCTGATTCCTGAGCTCTGGGAAACTTTCATCCTTAAATTCCTTCTGCTGAAGGTCAGCACTTGAATGGTTGATGGGGAATCTGAACTTCTAGTACCTGAAGACCCCTCCATCTGCTCTGTACCCACTTTTATCAACTTGGACTTTAGTCCCCCACACCTTGCAAGTCTCCTGGTTATTCATCCATCATAATTTCCTACCTACACTCTGTAGATTAGGTAGATGCTTGATTGATAATCCCCACAAATATTGGTGTAGCTCCAGACTTTAATGACCCCACGCCTCTCTCACCAAGGCATAGCCAGGGAAGACCCCACAGTGGTGTATGTGGCTTAGCTGCCCGGCCTGCAGGGCTGCATAGTCTAATCACTAGGAAATGATGGGTTCAGAAGTGAACATCAGAACCACTCTGCAGTTATACTGGCATGTTATTTACAATTTCTGCTTATAGAAAAAGTTAAAAAGCACTCTAAAGTACTTTATGTCCCTCAGAGTCACTGAGACCCAAACCTCTGGAGCCTTTTAAAGTATGACTGTGAGACTAATGATACTCTTCTTGTTAACTTCCTAGATTTCACATCGATGGTGATCTTGTTGAAGTAGAGGTGGACTCTTGCCCCACCAACATTTCTCCTTTTTTATCAACGTTGTCCTAGTATGACGAAATTTTCTGTTTCTTAAAGCACTCATTTCAGGGGATTTATTATTTATTTTTTATTTTATTTTATTTATGGAAATCCAGATAACTTGGGACAAAGTCTCCTGGGCTAGATCAGACAACTTTTTGCGGCATCCTATATTGTTTATTATTAAATCAGTGTGTCAGTCTGGAGCCCACATTTTTTGTCTGCAGTTTTTTTTTTCAAGATGACTTCTCTGGTCTTCTATGGAAGTCCTTGAGAAATGGAAGGAATTTTTGTCTTCAATTTTTGTTTAATAATTTTAATCCATATTTCCTTGATTCTGCCTCTTATTTATTTATTATTTATTTATTAAATTTTTATTTAAATTCTAGTTGGTTAACATACAGTGTCATATTGGTTTCAGGAGTAGAATTTAGTGATTCATCAGTTACACATGATACCCAGTTCTCATCCCAAGCGCCCTCCTTAATACCCATCATCCATGTATCCCATCCCCCCCACTTCCCTCCATCAACCCTCAGTTTGTTCTCTATCATTAGGAGTCTCTTATGGTTTGTTTACCCCTGATTCTACATCTGTAACTCATTCTATCATTTTTCTTTTTTTAAAAAAGTTTTTATTTCAGACACAGAGAGAAAAAGACAGGAAAGAGAAAGAGAGAGAGAGAGGAGAGGGAGAAGGACAAGACTCCGTGCTGAGTGTGGAACTTGACATGGGGCTCAATCTCAGACCCTGAGATCATGACCAGAGCCGAAATCAAGAGTCAGATGCTCAACAAACTGAGCTACCGAGGTGCCCCCATTCTTTCATTTTTCTAACCAGAACATCAGTTACTCTTGCAAAGTGTACTCTGGCAGCAATTAATATATATATTTATGTTTACAGCAATTCACAGAAAACTGTTTGCAGTTCTTTTTATAGCACAGAATTAATAATTCAGCTAATTGTTTTATTTTCTCCATGAAATTCCAAATTATAGAGGTTTTTTAGATGAGGTATATGAAATGATTGGATTCAAATAACACTATGGTCATTAGGTCAGAGCCCTAATTAATGTCAAGATCACAAAATCCGTGGTATAGTTTTGAGAGCACAGTGTTGCAACTGCACAGACTTGCCTCTTATTGTTGGCTCCTCCAGTTACTGGGTCTGTGATTGAGCAAATTTCCTAACTTCCCTGAGCATGTTTCCTCATCTTTAAAGTGAGGGTGATAATGCATACTTTGCATGGTCGTCAGGGTTATTAAATGAATTATATACAGTGGTCTGGCACTCTGCCTGACATTATAGCAGGTGTTCAATAAATGGTAATTATTAATATTATGTAATTATGAAATCTTTTGGAATTAGAACCCAATATGAGTCATTCTTTTTTTAAGGCACTCTTATTTTGATTTAATTTTTACATGTATATGATTTCTATCAATAGAGAAGAGCAAAAAAATATATATCTTTTTGTTTTCTTTTTCAAGGACTTTTTTTTCAAGAATTGACCCCCTCTCCCTGATATTATGGAAGTTATTGGAGGTCCTTTAGGGAGCAGTGTGATCTGTTGGATTCCTTCACTAACTCTAGGAGATCAAAGAGAAGGTTTTCTTCTATTTTAGGAAGAGAGTAGCTTTAGATGAATAGTGAATGATAAATGTAAATACTAAAAACTTGCTGAAAATTCCTCCAGATGCTTTTATTGTTTCCCTCCCTTCTATACATTCTACCGTCTACAACAGTCCCTGATTTTCATGTGGGTATTTACTCACTGCCCATTCCTACTCCATGTTGTTGTGGTGGGGCAGAGGGTCTGCTTCTGATTTGGAGGGTGAAGAATGCTACTTGGCTATTACTAGGCAGTGGTGAGTGGACATATAACCGGGGTTGACTAAGGCAGAGAAGATCTGAGGACACCTGTGGGAACCACCATCAAGGAGACATCATTCCATGCTCCCCCACCCCCTACATCTTGAGATTTGGGCCTGGAAGTCTGTAGGCTGACCTGCTGCAGCCATCTTGTGACTGTATGCCAACAGTCTGCCTGAAAATGGAGTCAGCAAAGAGAAAAGCAAAGCTGAGAGACCAAGAGATTCACTCAACCCTGATGATACCCTTTGAACCTCCAATTGAATACTGCCTACAAGTTCCATCAGGACTTTTGACTTATATGAACCAATACATTTTCCTTTTCATTTAACAAAGTTTGAGTGGAGTTTTTCTGTTACTTCAAATGGAATTGGAACTGATAGAATTGCTAATTGCTTTTTACTATGTTCTGCGTTTGTAGTAAATAAAAAAAAAAAAACAACACCGAGATAACCAAGGCATGTTAAGGAAAGAGTGGTAATAGAGGGGAGAAGGAGGAATGAAGAAACCCTCCCCTCAATTCTTTCATAGCTCCCCTTTTCCTCCAAAGCAAAGACTGAGCCAATATCAATCACATTATACTTTATTTTTTGATACATTCAATTGGAGCAAGAGCAAGGGCCAGTTTGGGGATGCTGGAGGCCTGCTTCTAGGAACTTCTGCAGAAATAGGACTATAAGTCTATGGCCACAGTGCAGTTAAACTATGGAAACTACCTGGCTGTCTAAGTATTGTACTTGCTTTAGAAAATTATTTAACTGCCTCCTTGTCTAACTTTCCCTTTATATTCTCAAGTCAGGGATCCAGAACCCTTTTGTTTTTAGGTCTTCTCAGCACCCAGGACACCAAGGCCTATTTTTAAATTCCTCACTTCATGGCATATTTCATTACTGGTCTATTCAGATTCTTTTTTTGGAATGGTTGATTAGCTATTTCCATTCTTCACTCTCATTCCTCTATTCCTCCCCCACCAGACAATTGTTCTAATGAGTTTACTATGTATCTCTTAATTTGTATGGGTTTCTGAGGATATGCATTGTTAAGATACCTAGGAATACACCTAACTAAAGAGGTAAAGGATCTGTACTCTGAAAACTCTGCAACACTTATGAAAAAATTGAAGAAGACACAAAGAAATGGAAAAGCATTCCATGCTCATGGGTTGGAAGAATAAACATTGTTAAAATGCCTATACTACCCCAAAACAATCTACACATTTAATGCAATCCCTACCAAAATACCAGCAGCATTTTTCACAGAGGTACAACAAACAATCCTAAAATTTGTATGGAGACACAAAAGATCCCTGACTAGCCAAAGTCTGAAAAAGGAAAAACTGGAGGCATCACAATTCCAGATGTCAATCTATATTACAAAGCTGTAGTCATTAAGACAGTATGGTACTGGCACAAAAACAGACACATAGATCAGGGGAACAGAACAGAGAACCCAGAAATGGATCCGCAACTGATGGTCAACTAATGGTCAACTAATCTTCGACAAAGCAGGAAAGATTATCCAATGGAGAAAAGACAATCTCTTCAAAAAATGGTGTGGAGAAAACTGGACTGCAACATGCAGAAAAATGAAATTGGATCACTTTCTTACACCACACACAAAAATAAACTCAATGGATGAAAGATTTACTACATTGAGATGTTTTAAAAATATATATAAATTTGTTTCTGATACGCAAAAGCATTTGGCAATACTTTTACAGCATTTGATTTTACAGAATGAAATTTCATACAGTACTCATTTTGATATTTAAAAAAGAATTCTCAAAAAAATTTTATTAAAAACCTGACTGAATGATACTGTTATTTTCAGTTTCTGGTTCTGGTAATTAAAACCTTCGTTAAGTCTGTTAACAAGTCATTACCTGTACATTTATGAAGGCAACCGACATGATTTGCAAACAGAACCTTCAGGTTTTATGTTATTTACCAAAGAGAAGCATTTCGGCAAGAACAGAAAATCCAGTATGCAAATTTACAGACTACTTTTACAAATTTAGCAGTTTCTGTGACACAAACTGGTTCAGTTTTTCAAGGTACCATCCATAAAGTTCCACATCATTGTTACCTGCCCCTTCCACCCACAGAGTCTCCACCGGTCTTTGACAAGGCTCAAACAATGGAGGCCATGTGAGAAGTCACTGACTTCATCTTCAGTCCCATGAATTATTAATACAGGAGATGTTATCTTAGAGTTTTTGTCAATGTTTGGGAATGCATCCAAATAGCAGGTCTTCTTAGTACCAGGAAAAGTGGCTCCCATTCCCGAGGTCAAAGGAAAATGAAGAGTAACAGCAGCACTCTCAGACTGAGCAGTAAGATCCACAGATGGTCCTGTCCCTCTACTTTGGCCATATATACTTACATTTTCAGGGTGAATGCCATATCTTGTCATAAGAGCAAGCCGAGCAGCTTCTATACCTGCACAGAGATTCTTCTATAAGCTGGGTATATGGTCGTTTTTCACTTGGGCTATTTTTAATAGGACCTATTATTTTAGATTCCTGTCTGAGAAGTTCATGGATTCACTCTTAATGCAGGAGATAAGGAAACATGTAATTCATAACTTTTATATTTATCAATGTAGGAAAAAACAGCGCTCACACACACAAAAATTAAGCTGCCTTTCCTTGACTGAATCTTGCCTGAATAAAACAATGAAAGAAAAAGAAAAAGACCACATCTTCTTTAACCATTCATCTGTTGAAGTGCATCTCAGCTCCTTCCACAGTTTGGCTATTGTGGACATTGTTGCTATGCAGGAAGAGCATGGAGGACATTAGAAGAAAGAAGGGAAAAATGAAGGGGGGTGGGAATCAGAGGGGGAGATGAACCATGAGAGATTATGGACTCCAGGAAACAAACTGAGGGTTTCAGAGGGGAGGTTTGTGGGGGGATGGGTTAGCCTGGTGATGGGTATTAAGGAGGGCACATACTGCTTGGAACACTGGGTGTTATATACAAATAATGAATCATGGAACACTACATCAAAATCTAATGATGTACTGTATGGTGACTAACGTAATTAAAAAAAATGAAATAAGTGGTTAGAGGGCAACACCTAAAAAAAAAAGTAAAAAGAAAGAAAAAGAAAAAAATGTATGAAAGACCTCAATGTGAGACAAGAACCCATCAAAACCCTAGAGAACACAGGCGGCAACCCCTTTGACATTGCTGCAGCAAATTATTAGACACATCACCAGAGGCAAGGGAAACAAAGGCAAAAATGAGTTATTGGGACCTCATCAAGATAAACAGCTTCTGCGTGGTGAAGGAAACAATCAACAAATCTAAAAGGAAGCCTACAGAATGGGAGAAGATATTTGCAAATGACATATCTGATAAAGGTTTAGTATCCAAAATCTAGAAAAACTTATCAACTCAATACCCAGAAAACAAATAATCCACTTAAGAAATGGGTGGAAGACATGAATAGACACTTTTCCAAAAGAAGACATCCAGATGTGTATAACCCAGTTACCCCAACCCCCACCCACCTCCCTATCTGCAACCCTCAGTTTGTTTCCTGGAGCCAATAGTCTCTCATGGTTTGTCTCCCTCTTGATTTCTTCACATTCATGAATCATTGAACATTATATCAAAGACTAATTATGTGCTATATTTTGGCTAATTGAATTTTAATAAAAAAGAAGACATCCAGATGGCCTGCAGACACATGAAAAGATGCTCAACATCACTCATCATCAGGGAAATACAAATGAAAACTACAATGAGACACTACCTCACACCTGTCAGAATGGCTAAAATTAACAACACAAGAAAAAACAGGTGTTGGTGAGGATGCAGAGAAAGAAGAACCCTCTTACACTCTTAGTGGGAATGCAAACTGGTGCAGCCACTCTGGGGAACAGTTTGGAGGTTCTTCAAAAAGTTAAAAATAGAAATACCCCATGACCCAGCAATAGCACAACTAGGTATTTACCCAAAGCATACAAATACACAGATTCAATAGAAAGACTTACCAAAAAGAAATGAGAAATGACCCAAATAAATAAAATCATGAATGAAAGAGGTGAGAGAGATCACAACCAACACTAAAGACATACAAATAATTAGAACATAATGAGCAATTGTATGCCAACAAATTGGCAATCTGGAAGAGATGGATAAATTCCTAGAGACATAAACTACCAAAACTGAAACAGGAAAAAATAAAACAGACCCATAACCAGAGAAGAAATCGAATCAGTAATCAAAAATCTCCAAACAAACAAGAGACTGGGGCTGGATGGCTTCCCAGGGGAATTCTACTGAACATTTAAAGAAGAATTAATACCTATTCTTTTTTAAAAAAAATTATGTTCAATTAGCCAACATATAGCTATTGTTCTGAACCTCTTTCAAAATGTAGAAACAGAAGGAAAACTACCAAACTCATTCTATGAGGCCCAAACTGACAAAGATCTCACCAAAAAGGAGAATTACAGACCAATATCCCTGATGAATACGGATGCAAAATTCTCACCAAGATACTAGCTAATAGGATCCAACAGTATATTAAAAGGATTATTCACCATGACCAGGTGGGATTTATTCCTGGGATGTAGTGGTGGTTCAACATCTGCAAATCAATCAACATGATCTACCACAGTAATAAAAGAAAGGTCAAGAATCATATGATCCTTTCAATAGATGCAGAAAAAGCATTTGACAAAATACAGCATCATTTTTTTTTTTTGAGAACCATCAGGTAGTGTCACTGGCAATAGCCTTTGACGCTTTTTAAAACAACGTGCGTCCCGACTCTCAACCAGTGAAACCCTCCCTCAAGATGGGCAGAGCAGGGACTGATCCCTCCGTGGCTCCATTTGAGGGTCGTTCTGAATATGGTTAGAAGCGAGGAAAATGAAAACACATTGTTGCATCCAACCTGGGGTTTTCAAAGTGATTATGTTTTTAATCATTTAACATCTTGTTAGTTTTTTTTGTTGTTAAAATGCATTCAGTGCCTCTTATGTAGTTACGGATATAGATATGAATATGACACAGTGCCTGTCATCAAAATAATCAGTTTAGCGGAGAAGGCAGACCATGCGTTAGGGATACACATTTGCAAGCAGAGACGGGAGGCATCCAGCCCAGCGTGGAAATGATGTCTGAGCTGAGCTTTGAGGATGATTTTTTTATAATAATATTTTTTATTATATTATGTTAGTCACCATACAGTACATCACTAGTTTTTGATGTAAAGTTCCATGATCCATTACCCAGTGCACCATGCAATACATGCCCTCCTTAATACCCATCACCGGCCTATCCCATTCCCCGACCCCCTCCCTTCTGAAGCCCTCAGTTTGTTTCCCAGAGTCCATAGTCTCTCATGGTTCATTTCCCCTCGGGTTTACCCCCTTTCTTTTTTTAAATAATAATATTTTTTATTATATTATGTTAGTCACCGTACAGTACATCCCTGGGCCTTGTGTAAAGCTCGATGATTCATTAGTTGCATATAACACCCAGTGCACCATGCAATACATGCTCTCCTTAGTACCCATCACCAGCCTATCCCAATCCCCCACCTCCCTCCCCTCCCCTCAGAAGCCCTCAGTTTGTTTCTCAGAGTCCATAGTCTCTCATGCATCATTCCCCTTCTTCTTTTTTTTTAATGATTTTTTTATTGTTAGTCACCATACAGTACATCCCCAGATTCCGATGTAAAGTTCGATGCTTCATTAGTTGCGTATAACACCGAGTGCGCCATGCAATACGTGCCCTCCTTACTACCCATCACCAGTCTATCCCATTCCCCAACCCCCCTCCCCTCTGAAGTCTTCAGTTTGTTTCTCATAGTCCATAGTCTCTCATGTTTCATTCCCCCTTCTGATACCCCCTTTCTTTATCCCCTTCTTCTCCTTCCGATCTTACTTCTTATGTTCCATAGATGAGTGAAACCATATGATAATTGTCTTTCTCTGCTTGACTCATTTCGCTTAGAATTATCTCCTCCAGTGCCGTCCATGTTGCAGCAAAGGTTGAGAAATCATTCTTTTTGATAGCTGTGTAATATTTCATTGTATATATCGGCCACATCTTCTTAATCCAGTCATCTGTTGAATGGCATCTCAGCTCCTTCCACGATTTAGCTATTGTGGACAATGCTGCTATGAACATTGGGGTGCATATGGCCCTTCTCTTCAGTACGTCTGTATCATTGGGGTAAATACCCAGTTGTGTAATTGCTGGGTCATAGGGTAGCTCAATTTTTAACTTTTTAAGGGACCTCCACACTGTTTTCCAGAGTGGCTGTACCAACTTGCATTCCCACCAACAATGTAGGAGGTACCCCCTTTCTCCACATCCTCTCCAACAATTGTTGTTTCTTGCCTTGTCCATTTTTGCCATTCTAACTGGTGTAAGGTATTATCTCAGTGTGGTTTTGATTTGAATTTCCCTGATGGCTAATGATTTTGAACATTTTTTCATATGTCTGTTACCATTTGTATGTCTTTTGGAAAAGTGTCTGTTCATATCTTCTGCCCATTTTATGATTTGTTTATTTGTTTCTTGTGTTTTGAGTTTGAGAGGTTGTTTGTAGATCTTGGATACCAGTCTTTTATCTGTAGTGTCATTTGCAAATATCTTCTCCCAATCCACGGGCTGCCTCTTAGTTTTTTTGATGGTTTCCTTGGCTGTGCAGAAGCTTTTGATCTTGGTGAAGTCCCACAAGTTCATTTTTTCTTTTGTTTCTCTTGCCTTTGGAGATGTGTCATGAAAAAAGTTGCTGTGGCTGATGTCGTATAGGATGCAGCCTATGTTCTCCTCTAGGATTTTGATGGACTCCTGCCTTAAATTGAGGTCTTTCATCCATTAGGAGCTTATCTTTGTGTATGGTGTGAGAGAGTGGTCAAGTTTCATTCTTTTGCATGTAGCTGTCCAATTTTCACAGCACCATTTATTGAAGAGACTGTCTTTCTTCCACTGGATGTTTTATCCTGCTTTGTCAAAGATTAGTTACCTAAAGAGCCGAGGGGCCATTTCTGGGTTCTCTATTCTGTTCCATTGGTCTATGTGTCTGTTTTTGTGCCAGTACCATGCTGTCTTTGTGATCACAGCTTTGTAGTATAGCTTGAAATCTGGCAACGTGATGCCCCCAGCTTTGTTTTTCCTTTTCAACAATTCCTTGGTGATTCAGGGCCTTTTCTGGTTCCACACAAATTGAAGGGCTGTTTGTTCCAGTTCTTTGAAAAACGTCATTGGTATTTTGATTGGGATGGCATTGAAAGTGTAGATTGCTCTGGGTAGCATGGACAATTTATCTATGTTATTTCTTCCAATCCATGGGCATGGAATATTTTTCCATCTTTTTGTGTCTTCTTCAAAGTCTTTCAAGAGTGATTTGTAGTTTCTAGAATATAGATCCTTTACGTCTCCGGTTAATTCCAAGATAGTGTATGATTTTTGGTGCTATTGTAGATGGAATGGATTCCCTAATTTCTCTTTTCAGTCTCATTGTTTGTGTAGAAATGCAATTGGGGGCGCCTTGGTGGCTCAGTCGTTAAGTGTCTGCCTTCAGCTCAGGGTGTGACCTGGGGCCCTGGGATGGTGCCCACATCGGGCTCCACCACTGGGAGCCTGCTTCTCCCTCTCCCACTCGCCCTGCTTGTGTTCCCTCTCTCACTGGCTCTCTCTATGTCAAATAAATAAATAAAATCTTAAAAAAAAAGAAATGCAACTGATTTCTGAGCATTGTTTTTGTATTCTGCCACATTGCTGAATTGCTCTATAACTTCTAGTAGTTTGGGGGTGGAGTCTTTTGGGTTTTCCATATAGATTATTATGTCATCTGCATAGAGAGACAGTTTGACTTCTTCTTTGCTGATTTGGATACCTTTTATCCCTCTTTGTTATCTGATTGCTGTTGCAAGGACTTCTAGTATTATGTTGAATAATAATGGTGAGAGTGGGCATCCTTGTTGTGTTCCTGATCTTAAGGGAAAGGCTTCCAGCTTTTCCCCATTGAGAATGATATTTGCTGTAGGCTTTATAGATGGTTTTTATGAGATTGAGGAATGTACCCTCTATCTCAACACTCTGAAGTGTTTTTTTCAGGACAGGATGCTGTATTTTGTCAATGGTTTTTCTGCATCTATTGAGAGGATCATATGATTCTTGACTTTTTTCTTGTTTATATAATCTACCACACTGATAGATTTGTGAATGTTGAACCACCCTTGCATCCCAGGGATGAATCCCACTTGGTCATGATGGATAATCCTTTTAATCTAATGTTGGATCCTATTAGCTAGGATCTTGTTGAATATTTTAGCATCCATTTTCATCAGATATAGGTGTAATCTCCGTTTTGATGGTGTCTTTGCCTGGTTTGGGGATCAAGGTAATACTGGCCTCATAGAATGAATTTGGTAGTTTTCCTTCTGTTTCTATTGTTTGAAACAACTTCAGGAGAATAGACATTATTTTTTCTTTGATTGGTAGAATTCCCCGGGGAATCCATCAGGCCCTGGAATTTTGTTTTTCAGAAGGTTTTACTCACTGCTTCAATCTCTTCATAATTAATTGGTCTGTTTAAAAAGTCAGTTTCTTCCTGTTTCAGTCTTGGTAGTTTATAAGTTTCCAGGAATGCATCCATCTCTTCCAGGTTATTTAATTTATTAGCATAAAGCTGTTGATAATAGTTTCTAATGATCCTTCCTATTTCAATGGTGTCAGTTTTGTTCTTTCCCTTTTCATTCATTATTTTATTAATTTGGGACCTTTCTTTATTCTTTTGGATAAGTCTTGCCAGTGGCTTATCTTTTTTATTTATTCTTTCAAAGAAGCAGCTTCTAGTTCTGTTGATCTGCTCTACTGTGCTCCTGGTTTCTAATTCATTGATCTCTGCTCTAATCTTTTTTTTTTTTTAATTTTATTTTATTATATTGTGTTAATCACCATACAGTACATCCCCAGATTCCGATGTAAAGTTTGATGCTTCATTAGTTGCGTATAACACCCAGTGCACCATGCAATACGTGCCCTCCCTACTACCCATCACCAGGCTATCCCCTTCCCCCACCCCCTGCTCTAATCTTGATCAACTGCTTTCTCGTGCATTGGTTAGGCCTGTTCTTCTGTTGTTGTTCCAGCTTTTTGAGGTGAGAATATAAAAACTGCAGTTTAGATTTTTCTATTCTTTTGAGTGAGGCTTGGATGGCTATGTATTTTCCTCCTAGGACTGTCTTTGCAGTGTCCCGTAGGCTTTGGACCATTGTGTTTTCATTCTCGTTGATCCCCATAAATTGTTTAAATTGACTTTTAATTTGCTGGTTTATCAAACCATTCTTGAACAGGATGGTTCTTAGTTTCCAAGTGTTTGAGTGTATTCCAAATTTTTCCTTGTGATTGAGTTCCAATTTCAAAGCATTGTGGTCTGAGAATATGCAGGGAATAATTTCAGTCTTTTGGTATTGGTTTAGACCTGTTTTGTGACCCAGCACATGATCTATTCTGGAGAATGTTCCATGTGCATTCGAATAGAATGAGTATTCTTTGGTACTGGGATGTAGTGTTCTATATATATCTATGAGGTCCATCTGGTCTAGTATAGCATTTAAAGCTCTTGCTTCTTTGTAGATTTTTTGCTTAGGTGATCTGCCTATTGCTGAGAGTGGAGTGTTGAGTTCCCCTACTATTAACGTATTTTTATCTATATGTCTCTTTATTCTGGTTAAGAGTTGGCTTGTGTATCTAGCTGCTCCCCTGTTGGGGGCATAGATATTTATATTTGTCATATCCACTTGTTGGATTCATCCTTTAAGAATAATTTAGTGTCCTTCTGTATCTCTAACTACAGTCTTTATTTTCAAATCCAATCTGTCTAATATGAGAATTGCTACCCCAGCTTTCTTTTGAGGTCCACTGGCATTAAAAATGGGTTTCTATCCCTTCAGTTTCAGTCTGGATGTATCTTTAGGTGTGAAATGAGTCTGTTGTAGACAGCAAATATATGGGTCATGTCTTTTTATCCAATCTGCCACCCTGTGGTGTTTTATGGGAGCATTTAGGCCATTCACATTGAGAGTTATTATTGAGAGATATGATTTTAATAATATCATTTGCCTATAAAGTCTTTGTTTCTATAGGCTGTGAATTTCTGTTCTGTACCCCTCTTGGGGCCTTTTCCTTTTATAGAACCCCCCTTAATATCCTGTAGGGATGGCTTTGTGGTTATGACATTGGTCAGTGTCTGGTGATTCTGGAAGGTCCTTATGTCTCCATCAATTCTGAATGACAGCCTGCTGGATAAAGGATCCTTGGCTGCATGTTTTTCTGAAAGAGCTTTAAAAATGCCCTTCACCCTTTCTCTCATTCCAGGTCTGTGTAGACACCTGACATAATCCTGATATTTTTGCCTTTGTCTGTGAGAAATTTTTTGCCCTAGCCACTTTTAATACTGTATCCTTTGATCTAGTATTTGCGAATTGCACGATGACATCACGTGGTGTAGGTTGTTGTGGTTGAATTTGGGAGGGGTCCTCTCTGCCTCTTGGACACGATTGCTTGTTTCCTTTGCTAGATTAGGGAAGTTTTCAGCTACAATTTGTTCAAATATCTCTCTAAACCTCTCTTTCTCCACCCCTTCGGGGATGCCAATGATTCTTCATTGAGTCAGTAATATCCTGTAACCTATATTCTTGTGATTGGATTTTTTTGAGCCACGTTTCTGTTTTAGCTTTCTCTTCTATCATCCCATCCTCCAATTCACTAATTCATTCTTCTGCCTCATTTACCCTGGCCCTCAGAGCATCTAGTTTTGACTTCATTTGATTCATAGCATTTTTAATTTCTGCCAGATTTGCTCTCATTTCTGCCCTCAGAGATTCTATATTCTCATTAATATTTTCATTAAATTTTTTTCAAGCCTACACATCAACTTGACCATTGTTACTCTGAACTCCGTTTCTGAAAATTTGGTTATATCCATATTCATCAGTTCTGTGGCAGAGGCCACAGGCTCATTATCTTTACTTTCCTGGGGGGGGATTTCTCCTTCTCATCATTCTGATGAGGAGAGGTTGTGGGGTTGTCCAGAGCCCAAATTATTGACCAGGACACAGGCAGTGTGCACTTGTTTTATAGGGACCTTAGGGATGTGGGTTTCTTCATTTTTCAGCCTGCCTTCTGGGGAGGGTCTTCTGTGCTCATACTCAGGCAACCCTCTTTGGGTAGAGTATCCCTTTCCCCCTTGCGAGGGGGGATGGGGATTGGCACAACGTGAGCTGGTATTTTCAGGCTTTTGTTCTCTGGTGGCTTTCCCTGGTGGTTTTCTGTGTCTCTTCTGAGAGTCAGAGCAGCAGTGGCCGCATCCTAGCCTCTGTCTCAGAACAGAGAGATCACAGTCCACTCTCCACTGAGCTCTCCTGGCCTCTTTAACCATTTCTGTCGGGGCTGCTAAAAACCCTGCAGCGTCCCGGGTTGTGCACCCCATAGCCGGCATCCCAGCCCTCACTTCGAGGGCCTGCAGATCTCTGTCCTTTATGCTCCTAACACCGCCAGCTGTCCGCCACCCCTGCACACGCTCCCAAGCTCCCTGTTTCATTATGGTTCAGGGGCACTACAGAGTGCCAGTTTTTGTCTGGTTGCACACACGTTCCCAAGCTCACGGTCTCAGTCTGCTCTCTCACAGTTGGCAGTCCGTGAGTCCCCCCACTCCCCAGTGCAGGTGGTTACCGCTTCCCACCACCCAAGCTCAGAGGCTCCCTCCCCCTTCCGTTTATCTTCCGATATCTGTGCATGGATTCATGGCTCCCTGCTTCGTACATCAATACTCAGTGCTGGAGATGTTCATTTGTAGATATCCAGATGTATCTTCCTGCATCTCAGGCTGATCCTGTGGGTTTTCAGGATGGTCTTGTACCTATCCAGCTCGAGTCAGGGGACCAGCTGAAAAAGGGGACCCCTACTCCTCCACCATCTTAACTCCCCCCCACATCCCTTTTTTTTTTTGATGTGAAGTTCCATGATTCATTACTTGCGTATAACACCCAGTGCACCATGCAATATGTGCTGTCCTTAAAACCCATCACCAGCCTATCCCATTCCCCCTCTCCCCTCTGAAGCCCTCAGTTTGTTTCCCAGAGTTCATAGTCTTTCATGGTTCATTCCCCCTTCTGGTTACAGGACTGCAGGAGATAATGCTAAGTGAAATAAGTCAAGCAGAGAAAGACAATTATCATATGGTTTCACTCATTTATGGAACATAAGAAATAGGAAGATCAGTAGGAGATTAAAAGGAAGAAGAAGGGGGGGTAAACTGAACGGGTACTTTTTTATAAAAAGGTTGATTATCTGTATTATATTCAAATTTGATAATTTCAAAAGCCATGCCGACATTCAAAGTTCAGTGGATACCTTTCTCAGAAAATATAAGCCACCAAAATTTGCCCAGGAAATCTATTTCTGATACTTTTTATTTCAAGCATGAAAGATTGACTATTTCAAACTCTCCAAAGCAGTAGGCCCAGTACTTTTCCCCATACGTTTTTGTTTTTCTTTTTTTAGTTTTAGTTTTAGTTTTTTTTAAAAATTCTGGTTTCTTGGCTTGAGTAGGTCCAGTAGTTTTTCAACTAGATCTGCTAAATATTTGAGAAATCCACATTTTATATGAACTATTCCACAGCACAGAGAAGAATGAAAATTTCTCAACCAACTTTATCAGGCTAGTATAACCTTGATATGAAAATTAGATAATGAAAAGTCAAGAAAAGAAAACTATACTAATTGAAAGGGATACATGCACCTTGATGTTTATAGCAACATTATCTACAGTAGCCAAATTATGGGAACAGCCATAATTCATCAATTGATGAATGGAAAAAGCTGTGGTATATATATACAATGGAATATTATTCAGCCATAAAAAATAATGAAATCTTGACATCTGCAACAACATGGTTGGAGCTGCAGAGTATAATGCTAAGTGAAGTAAATCAGAGAACGATAAATATCATATGATTTCACTCATATGTGGAATTTAAGAAACAAAACAAATGAGCAAAGTGGAAAAAAGAAAGAGAGGCAATCAAAAAAATCAGACTCTTAACTGTAGAGAACAAACTAATGATTACCAGAANCGATAAATATCATATGATTTCACTCATATGTGGAATTTAAGAAACAAAACAAATGAGCAAAGGGGAAAAAAGAAAGAGAGGCAATCAAAAAAATCAGACTCTTAACTGTAGAGAACAAACTAATGATTACCAGAATGGAAGTGGGTGTGAGGACAGGTTAAATAGGTGATGGGGATTAAGGACGACACTTTGATGAGCACTAGGTGTTGTATGAAGGTGTTGAATTAATATGTTGTATACTTGAAACTAATATTACAGTCTGTTAACTAACTGGAATTTAAATAAAAACTTTAAAAGTAATTTTTAATTTTAATTAAAAAAAGAAAACTATAGATCAATTTCACTATGAATACAGAGAGGCAAATATCCTTTATTTTTATTTTTTATTTGAATTTTTTATTTAAGAAAACTTTTTTCAGAGGTGCAAATATCCTAATAAAATATTAGCATATTGAATCTAGAGAGTATCAAATGTATTTCATAAGGACTAGATAAGATTTACCAGATGATTGCCAGATCAGTTCAACCTTTGAAGATCAACTATTATAATTCATGAAATAAATTGAAAAAAAGGAAACTATCCCTATGATTATCTCAATAGATTGAAAAAAGGATTTGATAAAATTCAAAACTCATTTTTTTAAAGATTTTATTTATTTCTTTGGAGGGGGGAGAGAACACAAGTGGGGAGGAGAGGGAGAATCAGGGAGCCTGACATGGGGCCCAAAACCAGGACCCCGGGACCATGACCTGAGCTGAAGGCAGACATTTAACTGACTGAGCCACCCAGGTGCCCTCAGTACTCATTTGTGATAAAAATTGTCAGTAAATGCTGTGGAGCCACGGCAATTCAAAGAAGGATGAGGCACAGACTGGTTAGCTGTGAAAGAAACGAGGGAGAAGGGGACAACCCACAAAGTGCAATCCTCTGGAACAGCTACAACCTCGCATATTTATTGGCGATAAACAATCAAAGACAATCAAGGGTAATCAAGGAGTCTCGTGGTCTGTAGCACATCCCGGTTGAATGAGCACAGTCCTTCAAAGTTAATGATTCTTCAGGAAGTCTTCAGTGAATAGTAGTAAATAATGGTGAAAGTCAGGCGGAGTAAATGATGTAAGGGTAAGCAAGTGAAGCCTATTCTTATACATGTTTCTACGACCCCGAGGGCTATCATCAGGAGAAATCAGGTTTCAGGTAAGAGCGTTTTTGCCCTGAGCAGATGGTCATTCCTAGCCACTCTTTATCTGAGAGGGCTCGGGGAGGGCAGCATTCTGCCCTGAGCCGACCAGGTGTTCCCAGCTGCTGGTGCTCTGACATCCACACTAAAAAGGCCGCGGGGCTCACAACCATGTTTTCCTATTTTATCTTTAGCATAAGCTCTCAGCTGGGAGTGCTGCAAGTAAACCAGGAATAAAAGAAAAACTTCTTTAATCCTATAGAGTTTATATAACAGAAAACTGTAGGAAACATTACACTGAAACATTATAGAAATATAGCATTGATAAGATAAGGATGCCTGCTATCACTACTAATATTTCATAATCCTAACCAGTAAGGAATGAGGTAGCATTTCCTTTTCTGGATAGCTACCCAAAAGAATTTAAAGCAGGGTCCTGAAGAAATAATTACACACCTGTAGTCATAGTGGCATTTTTCACAATAGCCAAAAATGTGGAAAAAATGCAAATGTCCAAAGATGATGAATTAATAAAGTTTATTATACACATACAATGGAATTTTATTCAGTCTTAGAAAGGAATGAAATTCTGACACATGCTATATGACATGGATGAACCTTGAAAACATACTGAGTGAAATAAGCCAGACACAACATGACAAATATTGTATGTTTCCACTTATTTGACGTACCTAGAGCAGTTAAATTTATAGTGACAGAAAATTGAATTAGTTGCTAGGAACTGGAAGAAAGGAGAATGGGTAGTTATTGTTTCATGTGTATACAGTTTCAGTTTAGGAGAATGAAAAAGTTCTGGGGATGGATTGTGGTGATGGCTACACACAATGTGAATGTGCTGATGCCACTGAATAATATACCTAAAAACAGTTAAAATGGTAAATTTTATGTCATGTGTATTTCACTACAAAAAGAGAAGTGAGATAAAAATATGGAAAAGAAAGATAATTTATGTATCAATTTCAGACAAAATGTACCCAAGAAAATTGATATTCAAAGAAAGTAAGAAGGTGCAGCAAGGTAGCCAAATGCACAATTAGCATAAACAAATTATTAGCTTCCTATATAGTAGAAATTTTCAATTCAAAAATTAAATAGAAAAATCCCATTTATATTAACAATGAATACATAAAGTGTCCTCATGAAAAAGTACAATATCTCCCTAGGGACAAAAATTTACAGAAGGACATAAAAGACTTGAATAAATGAGACATATAGGATGATAAGAATGGCCGTTTGTCTTCATATTAATTTATTTTTTTTACAATGTTATGAGTGTTTTTATTTTTTTTACATTAATGTTTTTTTATTATATTATGTTAGTCACCATACAGTACATCCCTGGTTTCTGATGTAAAGTTCGATGATTCATTAGTTACATATAGCACCCAGTGCACCATGCAATACGTGCCCTCCTTACTACCCATCACAGTCTAACCCATTCCCCCACCCCCTCCCCTCTGAAGCCCTCAGTTTGTTTCTCAGAGTCCATAGTCTCTCATGCTTCATTCCCCCTTCTGATTAATGCAATTCCAACCAAAATCCTTGTAGAATTTTCTATAGAATCTGACAAATTGATTCTAAAGTTCATATGGAAGCATAAATATATGAGTCAACATATCTTGGGAATAGAAGAAAAAAGTGGGGAGAAATTGGCCCACAGTGATCACATTTACAGAGGTCTTTTCTTTTTAATGTTTTTCTTATTATATTATGTTAGTCACCATACAGTACATCCCTGGTTTTTGATGTAAAGTTCGATGATTCATTAGTTGTGTATAACAATCAGTGCACCATGGAATATGTGCCCTCCTTACTACCCATCACCAGCCTATCCCATTCCCCCACCCCCTCCCCCTGAAGCCCTCAGTTTGTTTCTCAGAGTCCATAGTCTGTCATGCTTCATTCCCCTGTCTGATTACCCCCCTTT
Organism: Ailuropoda melanoleuca; assembly: GCF_002007445.2. Lineage (NCBI taxonomy): Eukaryota > Metazoa > Chordata > Mammalia > Carnivora > Ursidae > Ailuropoda > Ailuropoda melanoleuca. Next base: position 89,335,940 of record NC_048219.1, read on the forward strand.
CATTAAACCTTTCTTCCCCTACCGATCTTCCTAGTTCTTATGTTCCATAGATGAGAGAAAGCATATGATAATTGTCTTTCTCTGCTTGACTTATTTCACTTAGCATTATCTCCTCCAGTGCCATCCATGTTGCAGCAAATGTTGAGAACTTGTTGTTTCTGATAGCTGAGTAATATTCCATTGTACATATGGACCACAACTTCTTAATACAGTCATCAGTTGAAGGGCATTTCGGTTAATTCCATGATTTAGCTATTGTGGACAATGCTGCTATGAACATTGGGGTGCATATGGCCCTTCTCTTCACTACGTCTGTATCTTTGGGGTAAACACCCAGTAGTGCAATGGCTGGATCATAGGGTAGCTCAATTTTTAACTTTTTAAGGGACCTCCACACTGTTTTCCAGAGTGGCTGTACCAATCCATTCCCACCAACAATGTAGGAGTGATCCCCTTTCCCCACATCCTCTCCAGCAATTGTTGTTTCTTGCCTTGTCAATTTTTGCAATTCTAACTGGTGTAAGGTGGTATCTTAGTGTGGTTTTGATTTGAATTTCCCTGATTGCTAATGATTTTGAACAATTTTTCATGTGTCTGTTAGCCACTTGTATGTCATCATTTAAAAAAGCGTCTGTTCACATCTTCTGCTCATTTTATGATTTTTTTAATTTGTTTCTCACTTATTGAGTTTGAGAAGTTCTTTGGAGATCTTGGATACCAGTCTTTTATCAGTAGCATCATTTGCAAATATATTCTCCCAATCCGTGGGCTGCCTCTTAGTTTTTTTGACTTTTTCCATGGCTGTGCAGAAGCTTTTAATCTTGATGTAGTCCCACAAGTTCATTTTATCGTTTGTTTCTCTTGCCTTTGGAGATGTGTCGTGAAAAAGTTTGCTTTAGCCATGTCGTAGAGGTTGCTGCGTATGTTCTCCTCTAGGATTTTGATGGATTCCTGTATCACATCGAGATCTTTCAACCATTGGAGTTTATCTTTGTGTATGGTGTGAGAGAGTGGTCAAGTTTCATTCTTTTGCATGTAGCTGTCCAATTTTCCCAGCACCATTTATTAAGAGACTGTCTTTTTTCCACCGGATGTTTTTTCCTGCTTTATCAAAGATTATTTGCTCAAAGAGCTGAGGGTNCATTTCTGGGTTCTCTATTCTGTTCCATTGGTCTATGTGTCTGTTTTTGTGCCAGTACCATGCTGTCTTTGTGATCACAGCTTTGTAGTACAGCTCGAAATCCGGCATTGTGATGCCCCCAGCTTTGTTTTTCCTTTTCAACAGTTCCTTGGAGATTCGGGGCCTTTTCTGGTTCCATACAAATTTAAGGACTATTTGTTCCAGTTCTTTGAAAAATGTCCTCGGTATTTTGATCGGGATAGCATTGAAAGTGTAGATTGCTCTGGGTAGTATGGACATTTTAACTATGTTAATTCTTCCAATCCATGAGCATGGAANCTCTTTGTGATCACAGCTTTGTAGCACAGCTCGAAATCCCGCATTGTGATGCCCCCAGCTTTGTTTTTCCTTTTCAACAGGATTCGGGCCTTTTCTGGTTCCATAAAAATTTAAGGACTACTTGTTCCAGTTCTTTGAAAAATGTCCTCGGTATTTTGATCGGAATAGCACTGAAAGTGTAGATTGCTCTGGGTAGCATGACATTTTAACTATGTTAATTCTTACAATCCACGAGCATGGAATATTTTTCCATCTTTTTATGTCTTCCTCAATATCTTTCAAAAGTGATCTATAGTTTCTAGGATATAGGTCCTTTACGTCTCTGGTTAAGTTAATTCCAAGGTAACGCATGGTTTTTGGTGTTATTGTAAATGGGATGGATTCCCTAATTTCTCTTTCTTCAGTCTCGTTATTCGTGTATAGAAATGCAACTGATTTCTGGGCATTGATTTTGTATCCTGCCACCTTACTGAATTGTTCTATAACTTCTAATAGTTTGGGAGTGGATTCCTTTGGGTTTTCCATATAGAGTATCATGTCNAAGCATCACGTCATCTGTGAAGAGATATATTTTGACTTCTTTACCGATTTGGATAACTTTGATCCCTTTTTGTCATATGATTGCTTTTGCAAGGGCTTCTAGTACTGTGTCGAATAATAGTGGCGAGAGTGGGCATCCTTGTCGTGTACCTGATCTTAAGGGAAAGGCTTCCAGCTTTTCCCCATTGAGAATAATGCTTGCAGTAGGCTTTTCATAGATGGCTTTTATGAGATTGAGAAATGTACCATCTATCCCTACACTCAGAATCGTTTTATTCAGGAAAGGGTGCTGTATTTTGTCAAAAGCTTTTTCTGCATCTATTGAGAGAATCATATGATTTTTGTATTATTCTTTCTGGATAAAATCTAAGACACCGATCGATTTGTGAATGTTGAACCACCGTTGCGTTCCAGGGATGAATCCCACTTGGTCATGATGGATAATACTCTTTTTTTAAAAAATTATTTTAATTTTTTTAAATTTTATTATATTATGTTAATCACCATACAGTACATCCCCAGATTCTGATGTAAAGTTTGATGCTTCATTAGTTGCGTATAACACCCAGTGCACCATGCAATACGTGCCCTCCTTACTACCCATCACCAGTCTATCCCATTCCCCCACCCCCTCCCCTCTGAAGTCTTCAGTTTGTTTCTCATAGTCCATAGTCTCTCATGTTTCATTCCCCCTTCTGATTACCCCCCTTTTCTTTATCCCTTTCTTCCCCTACCGATCATCCTAGTTCTTATGTTCCATAGATGAGAGAAATCATATGATAATTGTCTTTCTCTGCTTGACTTATTTCACTTAGCGTTATCTCCTCCAGTGCCGCCCATGTTGCAGCAATTGTTGAGAATTCATTCTTTCTGATAGCTGAGTAATATTCCATTGTATATATGGACCACAGCTTCTTAATCCAGTCATCTGTTGAAGGGCATCTCGGCTCCTTCCATGATTTGGCTATTGTGGACAATGCAGCTATGAACATTGGGGTGCATATGGCCCTTCTCTTTACTACGTCTGTATCTTTGGGGTAAACACCCAGTAGTGCAATGGCTGGGTCATAGGGTAGTTCAATTTTTAACTTTTTAAGGGACCTCCACACTGTTTTCCAGAGTGGCTGTACCAACTTGCATTCCCACCAACAATGTAGGAGGGATCCCCTTTCTCCACATCCTCTCCAACAATTGTTGTTTCTTGCCTTGTCTATCTTTGCCATTCTAACTGGCGTAAGGTGGTATCTCAGTGTGGTTTTGATTTGAATTTCCCTGATGGCTAATGATTTTGAACATTTTTTCATGTGTCTGTTAGCCATTTGTATGTCTTCATTGGAAAAGTGTCTGTTCATATCTTCTGCCCATTTTATGATTTGTTTATTTGTTTCTCGTGTATTGAGTTTGAGAAGTTCTTTGTAGATCTTGGATACCAGTCCTTTATCTGTGGTGTCCTTTGCAAATATATTCTCCCATTCCGTGGGCTGTCTCTTAGTTTTTTTGACTGTTTCCTTGGCTGTGCAGAAGCTCTTTATCCTGATAAAGTCCCATAAGTTCATTTTATCTTTTATTTCTCTTGCCTTTGGAGATGTGTCGTGAAAAAGGTTGCTCTGGCCGATGTCATAGAAGTTGTTGCCTATGTTCTCCTCTAGAATTTTGATGGATTCCTGTCTCACATTGAGGTCTTTCATCCATTTGGAGTTTATTTTTGTGTATGGTGTGAGAGAGTGGTCAAGTTTCATTCTTTTGCATGTAGCTGTCCAATTTTCCCAGCACCATTTATTGAAGAGACTGTCTTTTTTCCACCGGATGTTTTTTCCTGCTTTATCAAAGATTAGTTGCCCAAAGAGCCGAGGGTCCATTTCTGGGTTCTCTATTCTGTTCCATTGGTCGATGTGTCTGTTTTTGTGCCAGTACCATGCTGTCTTTGTGATCACAGCTTTGTAGTACAGCTCGAAATCCGGCATTGTGATGCCCCCAGCTTTGTTTTTCCTTTTCAACAGTTCCTTGGAGATTCGGGGCCTTTTCTGGTTCCATACAAATTTAAGGACTATTTGTTCCAGTTCTTTGAAAAATGTCCTCGGTATTTTGATCGGGATAGCATTGAAAGTGTAGATTGCTCTGGGTAGTATGGACATTTTAACTATGTTAATTCTTCCAATCCATGAGCATGGAATATTTTTCCATCTTTTTATGTCTTCCTCAATATCTTTCAAAAGTGATCTATAGTTTCTAGCATATAGGTCCTTTACGTCTCTGGTTAAGTTAATTCCAAGGTAACGCATGGTTTTTGGTGTTATTGTAAATGGGATGGATTCCCTAATTTCTCTTTCTTCAGTCTCGTTATTCGTGTATAGAAATGCAACTGATTTCTGGGCATTGATTTTGTATCCTGCCACCTTACTGAATTGTTCTATAACTTCTAATAGTTTGGGAGTGGATTCCTTTGGGTTTTCCATATAGAGTATCATGTCATCTGCAAAGAGAGACAGTTTGACTTCTTCTTTGCCGATTTGGATACCTTTGATCCCTTTTTGTCTTCTGATTGCTGTTGCAAGGACTTCTAGTACTATGTTGAATAATAGTGGCGAGAGTGGGCATCCTTGTCGTGTTCCTGATCTTAAGGGAAAGGCTTCCAGCTTTTCCCCATTGAGAATAATGCTTGCAGTAGGCTTTTCATAGATGGCTTTTATGAGATTGAGAAATGTACCCTCTATTCCTACACTCTGAAGGGTTTTAATCAGGAAAGGATGCTGTATTTTGTCAAATGCTTTTTCTGCATCAATTGAGAGGATCATATGGTTCTTGAGTCTTTTCTTGTTGATATGATGTATCACATTGATTGATTTGCGAGTGTTGAACCATGCTTGCATCCCAGGTATGAATCCCACTTGGTCATGATGGATAATCCTTTTAATGTACTGTTGGATTCTATTAGCAAGGATCTTGTTGAGGATTTTGGCATCCATATTCATTAGAGAAATCGGTCTGTAATTCTCCTTTTTGAGGGGGTCTTTGCCTGGTTTGGGGATCAAGGTAATATTAGCCTCATAGAATGAGTTTGGTAGCTTTCCTTCTGTTTCTATTTTTTGAAATAGCTTTAGGAGAATAGGTATTATTTCTTCTTTGAATGTTTGGTAGAATTCCCCAGGAAAACCGTCTGGGCCTGGAGTTTTATTATTTGGAAGGTTGTTTATCACTGACTCAATTTCTTCATAGTTAATTGGCCTATTTAAGAAATCTATTTCTTCCTGTTTCAGTCTTGGTAGTTTATAGGTTTCCAGGAAGGCCTCCATCTCTTCCAGATTGTTTAGTTTTTTGGCATATAGCTGTTGATAAAAGTTTCTAATAATCCTTGCAATTTCAATGGTGCTGGTCGTGACCTCTCCCTTTTCAGTCATAATTTTAATAATCTCAGTCCTTTCTCTTTGTTTTTGGACAAGTTTTGCCAGTGGTCTATCAATTTTATGGATTCTCTCAAAGAACCAGCTTCTAGTCCTGTTGATCTGCTCTACTGTGGTTCTGGTCTCTAATTCATTGATTTCTGCTCTAATCTTGGTCAACTCCTTCCTTGTCAGTGGGTTAGGCCTGTCCCTCTGTTGCTGTTCCAGTTTCTTGAGGTGAGAATATAGAAACTGCATTTTAGATTTTTCTATTCTTTTGAGTGAGGCTTGGATGGCTATGTATTTCCCCCTTAGGACTGCCTTTGCAGTATCCCATAGGTTTTGGACCGTTGTGTATTCATTCTCGTTGGTCTCCATAAATTGTTTAATTTGTTTTTTGATTTCCTGGTTTATCGAGTCATTCTTGAGCAGGATGGTTCTTAGCCTCCAAGTGTTTGAGTTTCTTCCAGGTTTTTCCTTGTGGTTGAGTTCCAATTTCAGAGCGTTGTGGTCTGAGAATATGCAGGGGATAATTTCAATCTTTTGGTATTGGCTGAGACCTGTTTTGTGTCCCAGAGCATGATCTATTCTTGAGAANA
>NC_048219.1:89342017-89444682 GCF_002007445.2 Ailuropoda melanoleuca
TTACAACTTGTTCAAATATCTCTTCTAGGCCTCTCTTTTTCTCCACCACCTCAGGGATGCTGATAATTCTGAAATTGAAATGTTTCATTGAGTCAGTAATCTCCTGTATCTTTTTTTCATGAAGATGGAGTTTTCCCCCATGTTATATCTCTTTCCTTCTCCGCTATCATCTCATCTTCTTTTTTTAAAATATTTTTTATTATGTTAGTCGTGAGAGACTATGGACTCTGGGTATCATCTCATCTTCTACCTCTCTGATTCGTTCTTTTGCCTCATTTACCCTGGTATGAAGAGCATCCAGTTTAGACTGCATTTCAATGATAGAATTCTTAATTTCTGCCAGTTTCATTCTCATTTCAGCCCTTAGAGATTCTATATTTTCATTAATATTTTTCTCAAGCCTATACATCCTCTTAATAATTGTTTCTCTGAAATTCATTTCTGACAGTTTGGTTATATCCGTATCCATTAGTTCTGTGGCAGAGGCCACAGTCTCTGTTTCTTTCCTTTGTTGGGGGTTCCTCTTTCTTGTCATTCTGATGAGTTATGGTTGTGGGTATATACAGAGTCCAAATTCTTGACCAGGACCCAAGCAAGATGCACCTGTTTTATAGGGACCTTAGGCATATGGGCTTATTCTTTCAGCCTTCTTTCTGGAGGCGTGGCCTGCCATGCTGATACTCAGGAACTCTATTTGGGCAGATTTGCCCTGCCCCCTCTGTGTGTGTGGGGATTGGCATGGTGAGAACTGGTTTTTCCAGCATTTGTTTTCTGGTGGCTTTCCCTGGCGCCATTCTGTGTCTCTTCTGAGAGTCAGAGCAGCAGTAATTGTATCCAAACCTCTGTCTCAGAACAGAGCGATTGCAGTGTGCTCTTCACTGAGCTCTCCAGGCCACACTGACTCCATTTCTGTCAGTGCTGCTAAAAACCTGTAGTGTCCTGGGTTGTGTGCCCCACAGCCACTCTCCCAGTCCTCGCTCCCAGGGCCAGCACGTCTCTGCTGTTTGTGCTTCTAAAACTGCCAGCTTCCCCTGGTTTGCATGTGCACTCCGAAGCTCCAGGTTTCAGCCTGGTTTCCCCACTGCTACTGGTCTGCTAGTATGCCCGCTCCCCACTGCGGGAGGCTTCTGCCTTCCCAGCACCCAAGCGTGGCGGCCCCCTCCTCCTTCTGTTTATCTTCTGATACCTGTGTGCAGACTCTTGGCTCACCGATTTATACCTTGAGACCAAGTGCTGGAGATGTTCTGTTTGTAGAGTTCCAGATTCTTACATCTCAGGCTGATTTTGTGGGTGTTCACTATGGTCTGGTAGATATCCAGCTTGATTCAGGGGACTGGCTGAAATAGGGTCCCCTACTTCTCCCATCTTTCCCCTCCTCCATTCATAGCATTTTTAAGTTCAGCATGATTAAATCTCATTTCTGCCCTTAGAGATTCTATATAGTTGCTAATGCTTTCTGAAGCCTAGCTATTGCCTTCATGATTGCTGTCCTGAAGTCTATCTCTGATATCTTGTTTATTTATTTTTTTATTTTACTGTTTTTTAATACATTATGTTAGTCACCATACAGAACAACCCTGGTTTCTGATGTAAAGTTCGATGATTCATTAGCTGTTTATAACACCCAGTGTACCATGCAATACGTGCCCTCCTTACTACCCATCACCAGCCTATCCCATTCACCCACCCCCTCCACTCTGAAGCCCTCAGTTTGTTTCTCATAGTACATAGTCTCTCATGCTTCGTTCCCCTTCTGATTACACCCCTTTCATTATCCCTTTCTCCCCCTACCGATCTTCCTAGTTCTTATGTTCCATAGAGGAGAGAAATCATATAATTGTCTTTCTCTGCTTGACTTATTTCACTTAGCATGATCTCCTCCAGTGCTGTCCATGTTGCAGCAAATGTTGAGAAATCATTCTTTCTGATAGCTGAGTAATATTCCATTGTATATACGGACCACAACTTCTTAATCCAGTCATTTGTTGAAGGGCATCTTAGTTCCTTCCACGATCTAGCTTTGTGGGCAATGCTGCTATGAACATTGGGGTGCATATGGCCCTTCTCTTCACTACGTCTGTACCTTTGGGGTAAATACCCAGTAGTGCAATGGCTGGGTCATAGGGTAGCTCAATTTTTAACTTTTTAAGGGACCACCACACTGTTTTCCAGAGTGGCTGTACCAACTTGCATTCCCACCAGCAATGGAGGAGGGATCCCCTTTCTCCACATCTTCTCCAGCAATTGCTGTTTCTTGTCTTGTCAATTTTTGCCATTCTAACTGGTGTAACGTGGTATCTTAGTGTGGTTTTGATTTGAATTTCCCTGATGGCTAATTATTTTGAACATTTTTTCATGTGTCTATTAGCCACTTGTATGTGCTCATTGGAAAATTGTCTGTTCATATCTTCTGCCCATTTTAAGATTTGTTGATTTGTTTCTCTCATATTGAGTTTGAAAAGTTCTTTGTAGAACTTGGATACCAGTCTTTTATCTGTAGCATCATTTGCAAAATATTCTCCCATTCCATGGGCTGCCTCTTAGTTTTTTTGACTGTATCCTTGGCTGTGCAGAAGCTTTTGCTCTTGATGAAGTCCCACAAGTTCATTTTATCTTTTGTTTCTCTTGCCTTTGGAGATGTGCCATGAAAAAGGTTGCTGTGGCTGATGTTGTAGAGGTTTCTGCCTAGGTTCTCCTCTAGGATTTTGATGGATTCCTGTCTCACATTGAGGTCTTTCATCCATTCAGAGTTTAGCTTTGTGTATGGTGTGAGAGAGTTGTAAAGTTTCATTCTTTTGCATGTAGCTGTCCAATTTTCCCAGCACCATTTATTGAAGAGACTGTCTTTTTTCCACTGGGTTTTTTCCTGCTTTATCAAAGATTAGTTGCCCAAAGAGCCAAGGGTCCATTTCTGGGTTCTCCATTCTGTTCCATTGGTCTATGTGTCTGTTTTTGTGCCAGTAGCATGCTGTCTTTCTGATCACAGCTTTGTAGTACAGCTCGAAATCTGGCATTGTGATGCCCCCAGCTTTGTTTTTCCTTTTCAACAATTCCTTGGAGATTGGGGGCCTTTTCTGGTTCCATACATATTTAAGGACTATTTGTTCCAGCTCTTTGAAAAATGTCATCGGTATTTTGATTGGGATAGCATTGAAGGTGTAAATTGCTCTGAGTAGCATGGATATTTTAACTATTTTAATTCTTCTGATCCATGAGCATGGATATTTTTCCATCTTTTTGTGTCTTCCTCAATGTCTTTCAGGAGTGATTTATAGTTTCTACAATATAGATCCTTTACGTCTCTGGTTAAGTTAATTCCAAGGTAACGTATGATTTTTAGTGCTCTTGTAAATGGGATGGATTCCCTAATTTCTCTTTCTTCAGTCTCATTACTCGTGTGTAAAAATGCAACTTATTTCTGAGCATTGATTTTGTGTCCTGCCACATTACTGAATTGCTCTATAACTCCTAATAGTTTGGGCGGGGTTTCTTTTGGGTTTTCCATATAGAGTATCATGTCATCTGCGAAGAGAGACAGTTTGACCTCTTCTTTGCCGATTTGGATACATTTTATCCCTTTTTGTTTTCTGCTTGCTGTTGCAAGGAGTTCTAGTACTATGTTGAATAATACTGGCGAGAGTGCGCATCCTTGTCATGTTCCTGTCCTTAAGGGAAAGGCTTCCAGCTTTTCCTCATTGAGAAAGAGACTTGCTGTAGGCTTTTCATGGATGGTTTTTATGAGATTGAGGAATGTACCCTCTATCCCTACACTCTGAAGGGTTTTAATCAGGAAAGGATGCTGTATTTTGTCAAATGCTTTTTCTGCATCAATTGAGAGGATCATATGTTTCCTGAGTCTTTTCTTGTTGATATGATGTATCACGCTGATCAATTGGCGAATGTTGAACCACGCTTGCATCCCAGGGATGAATCGCACTTGGTCATGATGGATAATCCTTTTAATGTACTGTTGGATTCTATTAGCAAGGATCTTGTTGAGGATTTTGGCATCCATATTCATTAGGGAAATTGGTCTGTAATTCTCCTTTTTGTTGGGTCTTTGCCTGGTTTGCGGATCAAGGTAATATTGGCCTCATAGAATGAGTTTGGTAGCTTTCCTTCTGCTTCTATTTTTTGAAATAGTTTTAGGAGAATAGCTTTGATTTCTTCTTTGAATGTTTGGTAGAATTGCCCAAGAAAATCATCCGGGCTGGAGTGTTGTTGTTTGGAAGGTTGTTTATCATTGACTCAATCTCTTCAAAATTAATTGTCCTGTTTAAAAAAATCAATTTCTTCCTGTTTCGGTCTTGGTAGTTTATAGGTTTCCAGGAAGGTCTCCATCTCTTCCAGATTTCTTAATTTATTGGCATAAAGCTGTTGATAAATGTTTCTAATAATCCTTCAAATTTCATTGGTGTTGGTTGTGACCTCTCCCTTTTCATTCATAATTTTGTTAATTTGGGTCCTTTCTCTATTGTTTTGGATAAGTCTTGCCAGTGTTCTATCAATTTTATTGATTCTTTCAAACAACCAGCTTCTAGTCCTGTTGATCTGCTCTACTGTACTCCTGGTTTCTAATTCATCGATTTCTGCTCTAATCTTGGTCAAATGCTTCCTCGTGCATGGATTAGATCTGTCCCTCTGTTGCTGTTCCAGCTTCTTGAGGTGAAAATATAAAAACTGCATTTTACATTTTTCTATTCTTTTGAGTGAGGTTTTGATGGCTATGTATTTCCCCCTTAGGACTGCCTTTGCAGTATCCCATAGGTTTTGGACCATTTTGTTTTCATTCTCGTTGGTCTCCATATATTGTTTAAATTGATTTTTGATTTCCTGGTTTATCGAGTCATTCCTGAGCAGGATGGTTCTTAGTCTCCAAGTGTTTGAGTGTCTTCCAAATTTTTCCTTGTGGCTGAGTTCCAATTTCAGAGCTTTGTGGTCTGAGAATATGCAGGGGACAATTTCAATCTTTTGAACATAGACCAGAACGTTGTCTATTCTTGAGAATGTTCCATGTGCATTAGAATAGAATGAGTATCATTTGGTTCTGGGGTGTAGTGTTCTACATATATCTATGAGGTCCAACTCGTCAAGTATGGCATTCAAAGCTCTTGTTTCTTTGCTGATTTCTTGCTTAGGTGATCTGTCTATTGCTGATAGTGGAGAGTTGAGGTCTCCTACTATTTGTGTATTTTTAATCTATATGTCTCTTTATTGTGGTTAAGAGTTGGCTTTTGTGTCTTGCTGCTCCCCTGTTGTGGGTATATATATTTATAATTGTCATACCCACTTTTTGGATACATCCTTTAAGAATAATATAGTGCCCTTCTGTGTCTCTAACTATAGTCTTTAGTTTAATATCCAATCTGTCTGATATGAGAATTGGTACCCGAGCTTTCTTTTGAGGTCCATTGGCATGAAAGATTGGTTTCCATCCCTTTACTTTCAGTCTGAATGTACCTTTAGGTTCAGAATGAGTCTCTTGTAGACAGCAATGGATGGGTCCTTTCTTTTTATCCAATCTGCAACCCTGTGGAGTTTTATGGGAGCATTTAGTCCATTTACATTGAGACTGAATATTGAGAGATATGATTTTAATGATGCCATGTTTCCAGTAAAGTCTTTGTTTCTATAGATTGTGACTTTCTGTTCTGTATCACTCTTGGGGCATTTTTACTTTTATAGAACCCCTCTTAATATCTCCCTAGGGCTGGTTTCATGGTTACAAAATTGGTCAATGACTGGCGATTCTGGAATGTCTTTATTTCTCCATCAATTCTGAATGACAGCCTTGCTGGATAAAGGATCCTTGGCTGCATATTTTTCTCTGGAAGAGCTTTATAAATGCCCCCCCAGCCCTTTCTCTCATTCCAGGTCTGTGTAGACAGGTCTGATGTAATTCTGATACCTTTGCCTTGGTACGTGAGAAATTTCTTTGCCCTGGCTGCTTTCAATACTGTATCCTTGTATCTAATATTTGTGAATTGCCCTATGACATGACATGACATAGGTTTGTCTTGGTTGAGCTTGGGAGGGGTCCTCTCTGCCTCTTGGACATGAATGTTTGTTTCCCTTGCTAGATTAGGGAAGTTTTCAGCTACAATTTGTTCAAATATCTATTCTTGACCTCTGTTTTTCTCCAATCCCTCAGGGATGCCAATGATTCTGACATTGGAATGTTCCATTCAGTCAGTAATCTCCTGTAACCTACATTCTTGAGATTGGATTTTTTTGAGCAAAGTTTCTGTTTTAGCTTTTTCTTCTCGAAATCGCTGATATGTTCTTCTGCCCCATTCACCCTGGCCATCAGAGCCTCTAGTTTTGACTGCATTTGGCTCATAGAATTTGTAATTTCTGCAAGATTCACTCTCATTTCTGCCCTTAGAGATTCCATATTCTCATTAACATTTTCGTTAATACTTTTTTCACGTCTACACATCATCTTGACCACTGTTACTCTGAATTCCATTTCTGATAATTTGGTTATATCCATATCCATTAGTTCTGTGGCAGATGCCACAGACTCATTGTCTTTTCTTTGCTCGGGGGGGATTTCTCCTTCTCGTCATTCTGATGAGGAGAGGTTGTGGGGTTGTCCAGAGCCCAAATTATTGACCGGGACCCAGGGTCTGTGCCCTTGTTTTATAGAGATCTTAGGGATGTTGGCTTCTTGATTTTTCATTCTGCCTTCTGGGGGAGGGGCCTGCCTCAGCGATACTCAGGCAACCCTGTTTGGATAGTGTCTCTGTGTCCCCTGTGATGGAGGATGGGGCTGGCATACTGTGAGCCATTATTTCCAGGCTTTTGTTCTCTGGAAGCTTTCCCTGGTGGTTTGCTGTGCCTGTTCTGAGAGTTAGAGCATCAGTGGTGAATCTTAGCCTCTGTCTCAGAACAGAGGTACCACGGACCCTTCCTCACTGATGTTCTGGCCACTTTAACTCTGTTTCTGTTGGTGCTGCTCAACCCTGCAGCATCCGGGATGTGCTCTCCACACACAGCATCCCAGCCCTCACTTCCATGGCCAGTGCGTCTCTGTCCTTTGTGTTTCTAACACCGCCAGCCGCCCCCGTGTGCTCCCGGAGCTCCTGGTCTCAGTCTGGTTTCAGTGAGGACACCGGAGCTCCGGTTTTCAGTCTGGTTGCATGTGTTCCCCGGCTCATGGTCTCAGTCTGCTCTCTCCCGGGTGCTGGTCCAGGAGTCCAACCGCTCCCGCATGCAGGTGGCTACCGCTTTGCGGTTCCTGAAAGTGTTGGCTCCCTTCCTCTTCCATTTATCTTCTAATATCTGTGCGCAGTTTCACAGCTCCCCACTTCGTACCTCAATACTCAGAAGTGGAGATGTTCATTTGTAGAGATCCAGATGTATCTTCCTGCATCTCAAGCTTATTCCATGGATGTTCAGGCTGGTCTGGTACCTATCCAACTCAACTCAGGGGACCAGCTGAAAAAGGGGTCCCCTACTCCTCCGCCATCTTAACTCCAAGCCCTCTGACATCTTTTTTATGTCCATATCCATTATGTCTGTGGCAGCAGACATTTTCTCTGGTTCTTTTCTGTTTGGAGTTCCTCCTCCTTGTCATTCTGTTGAGGTATGGTTGAGGGAATGTATAGAGTCCAAAGTGTCAATGACGACCTGGGGAAAATGCACCTATGAAAAAACCCGAAGTGGTTGAAAGCAACCACAGATATTCCATCAAAGCCAAGATGATCCAAAACAATAAAGGAAAAAAGAAGGGGGGGAAGAATAAAAAAAGTGAGCTGGGGAGAGGGATTGTAATCCCTCAGGGTGGACACAGCAGGGTGATCTGCCTGTTCCTGCTTGGTTTTTGGTCAGTGTGTTAGAAGACACTATATCCCCAGATTGCAAGGAAATCATAACTTACATATATGGCAAGATAAAATTGAATAGAGTGAAAAACGTGTTATTATGGGGAATAAATCTAGAAGACATATGTGAAAAAGAAAATCAAAGTTAAGAAGTGACTTAGAAACACACGTGGGAAAATACTAATCTATTTGAAACAGGAGCCAGGTTTAAAAAAGAAAGGAAAAAATAAAAAGAATAAAAACTAAAAAAGAAATGTAAAATTTTAGCCTGAAGTATAAGAGAGTTGTGAGAGAACACCTGGAGCTCCCTATATTATTTTTCCCTATTGCTGGAGTTTTACTGTCCTGTGGGAAATAAGCTTAACATTCGCCTATTCTTCCAGTCTGTCTTCTGTGGGAGGGGAGTGCTGCTGGGCTTCTCAGGCATCTTTGCCTGCTTGTAGTTGCCCCACTCCTTGTCACGGGGATGGGCTTAGTGTGAGCTGTTCAGTTGTGGCACTTTTGAACCCCTGGTGTCTTTCCACTTCTCTTTAGAGGGTCAGAACAAACACGACCCTGTGGGAATCTCTGGCCCAGAGCTGCAAGGTCTTGGACAACCCCCCAGCTCCTCAGCAAATCCTCCATGTCAATCCATCTCCACCTCTGTGTGTACCAAACTCTATAGACTCATGCAACTTGTGCCAGCCACCTGCCCTGGGCAAGTCATAGAGACCTGCCAGGATCTCTGTGCTTTGTGACTTTGCAATTGCTAGTGGTGGTGGACTTGCCTGTGCACCCCCTTTCACAGCTCCTAGGTCACACAGGGTGCTGCCCCAGCATCTCCTCATGGTCCATACTGCCCTGAGAACTGTCCCTGTCATGGGCTCAAGCAGTTCTATATCTTCCCTAGGATGTTAGAGAGCCTGCACCTTCTAGTCCTTTTCAGGGTGGTCAGGCAGAGGACAGTCTCCCTACCAGCTCAACTTGTAGTTTATGGTGTCTGGAGCTGAATCCCTTCTGAGCTCACTGACACAACCAGTCTCCCTGCTCCATTGCTTGGGCACTCTATCAGTTTGGGCCCTCCCATTCTTTCTGAATCTCCTGGAACCCTGAGAACTGTGGTCCTGAGACCACAATGACCCCCTAGAATTCTGCCATTCTTGCCCCCTGTGCCCTTTTCAGAAGGGGGTGCCTCTCACTAGAGTAGGTTTTCAAGGGTCTCAAGTCTTTTGCTCTGGTGTTATATCATTTTCTGGTGGCTGCCTTATGGAGCCTCCCTCAAAAAAAGTAGTGATTTTTCTGCTTGTGGAGATCCAGATAAATCTTTTTACATCTCGGGTTGAATTCATGTGTGTACAGAATGGTTTGATAGATATCCAGCTAAATTCAAGGGACCAGATGAAACGAGGTCTCCTACTTAGCTGCCATCTTGCCCCCCTCCCACCCTATGTCTTTTGATTGAGAATTTACTCCATTTACATTCAGAGTGATTATTGATATATATGAATTTAGTGCCATTTTGTAACTTGTTTTTTCTTTATTTCTGGAGATATTTTTCTGTTTTTTTCTAGGCTTTGTCACTTTTGGTCTTTCCTTCCCACTCATAGAGTCCCCTTTACGATTTCTTGATTGCTTGTTTAGTGATCATGAACTCCTTTAGTTTTTGTTCATCTGGAAAACTTATTTCTCCTTCAATTCTGAATGACAGCCTTCCTGGGTAGAATGTTCTTGGCTGCATATTTTTCCCTTTCAGCACATTGAATATATCATTCTACTGCCTTCTCTCCTGCAAGTTTCTATAGAGAGATGTGCTTCTAACATTATTTGTCTTCCTTTACTGGTTTGGGATTTCCTCTCTCTTACTGCTTTTAGGATTTTTTCCCCTATCTATATATTTTCCAAATGTAACTATGATATGTCTTATTGTTGGTGTGCTTTTGTTGATTTTGATGGAAGTTCTCTTTGCATTCTAGATTTTGATGTCTTTTTCCTTCCCCAGATTAGGGAAGTTTTCAGCTATAATTTACTAAAATAAACCTGCATTCTTTCCCCTCTCTTCTACTTCTAAAATTTCTATGATATGTTATTATGCTTCTAGTCACTGATTTCCCTTAGTCTACATTCATGATCCAATATTTTTCTTTCCCTTTTCTTTTCAGCTAATTATTTTCCATAATTTTATCTTTTGTATCACTTATTCATTCCTCTATTTCTCCCATCCTTCTGGTCATTAAATACAGTCAGTTTTGCATCTTGGTTATAGCATTTTTATTTCAGCTATATGCAAAAGAACTAAACTTGACCACTCTCTCACACCATACACAAAAATAAACTCCAAATTGATGAAAGACCTCGAAGTGAGATGAATCCATCAAAATCCTAGAGGAGAACATAGGCTATATCCTCTTTGACATTGGCCACAGCAACTTTTTTCATGACACATCTCCAAAGGCAAGAGAAACAAAAGAAAAAATGAACTTGTGACTAAATCAAGATAAAAAGCTTCTGCACAGCCAAGGAAACTGTAAAAAAAATTATTTGCAAATGACACTACAGATAAAAGATTAGTCTCCAAGATCTACAAAGAACTTCTCAAACTCAATACACAGGAAACAAATAATCAAATAAAAAAATGGGCAGAAGATATAAACAGACATTTTTCCAATAAGACATACAAATGGCTAACAGACACATGAAAAAATGTTCAAAATAATTAGCCATCAGGGAAATTCAAATCAAAACTACATTGAGATACGACCTTACACCAGTTAGAATGGCAAAAATTGACAAGGTAGGAAACAACAAATGTTGGAGAGGATGTGGAGAAAGGGGATCCCTCTTACTTTGTTGGTGGGAATGCGAGTTGGTACAACCACTTTGGAAAACAGTGTGGAGGTCCCTTAAAAAGTTAAAAATAGAGCTATCCTATGATCCAGCAATTGNAGCCACTCTGGAAAACAGTGTGGAGGTCCCTTAAAAAGTTAAAAATAGAGCTATCCTATGATCCAGC
The DNA here is from genome assembly GCF_002007445.2 of Ailuropoda melanoleuca. Classification (NCBI taxonomy): domain Eukaryota; kingdom Metazoa; phylum Chordata; class Mammalia; order Carnivora; family Ursidae; genus Ailuropoda; species Ailuropoda melanoleuca. The sequence goes on from NC_048219.1 coordinate 89,352,833, forward strand.
AATTGCACTACTGAGTATTTACCCAAAAGATACAGATGTAGTGAAGAGAAGGGCCACATGCACCCCAATGTTCATAGCAGTATTGTCCACAATAGCTAAATTGTGGAAGGAGCTGAGATGCCCTGCAACATATGACTGGATTAAGAAGTTGTGGTCCATATATACATTGGAATATTACTCAGCCATCAAAAAGAATGATTTCACATTTTCAGCAACATGGATGGGACTGGAGGAGATAATGCTAAGTGAAATACGTGAAGCAGAGAAAGACAATTATCATAAAGTTTCACTCATTTATGCAACATAAGAAGTAGGAAGATCTTTAGGAGAAGAAAGGGAAGAAGGAAGGAGGGTTAAAAAGAAGGGGGAATGAACCATGAGAGACTATGGACTCTGGGAAACAAACTGAGGGCTTTATAGGGGAGGGGGCGTGGGGGATTGGGATAGGCTGGTGATGGGTATTAGGAGGGCATGTATTGCATGGTGCACTGGGTGTTATATGCAAGTAATGAATCATGGAACTTTACATCAAAAACTAGGGATGTACTGTATGGTGGCTAACATAACATAATAAAAATTATTATAAATAAATAAACAAAAAATAAATAAATCAAAAGGTTATTTGATTATAAGAAAAAAAAGCCACATTGAGATACCACCTTATACCAGCTAGAATGGTAAAAACTGACAAGGCAAGAAACAACAAATTTTGGAAAGGATGTGGAGAAAGGGGAACCCTCCTACACTGTTGGTGGGAGTGCAAGTTGATACAGCCACTTTGGAGAACAGCGTGGAGGTCCCTTAAAAAGTTAGAAATAGAGCTTCCCTATGACCCAGTGATTGCACTACTGGGTATTTACCCCAAAGATACAGATGTAGTGAAGAGAAGGGCCATATGCACCCCAATGTTCATAGCAGCATTGTCCACAATAGCTAAATTGTGGAAGAAGCCGAGATGCCCTTCAACAGATGAATGGATTAAGAAGATGTGGTCTATATATACAATGGAATATTACTCAACCATCAGAAAGAACGATTACCCAACATTTGCAGCAACATGGATGGGACGGAGGGAGATTATGCTAAGTGAAATAAGTCAAGCAGAGAAAGACAATTTTCATATGGTTTCACTCATTTATCGAACATAAGAAGTAGGAAGATCAGTAGGAGAAGGTAGGGAAGAATGAAGTGGGGTAAACAGAAGGGGGATGAACCACAAGAGATTGTGGACTCTGGGAAACAAACTGAGGGCTTCAGAGGTAAGGGGGGAATGGGATAGGCCAGTCATGGTTATTAAGGAGGGCATGTATTGCATGGTGCACTGGGTGTTATACACAAATAATGAATCATGGAACGTTACATCAAAAACCAAGGATATACTGTATGGTGACTAACATAACATAGTAAAAATGTATTATAAAAATATAATTTAGCCTGACTAGTTTTTAGGTCTTTTATCTGTGCAGTAAGCTACTCCCTGGTGTCTTGTATGCCTTTTTAAGCCCAGTTAGTATCCTTATGTTTTTTGCTTTAATTTCTGAATCGGGTATATTGCTTGTATCTGTTGATTAGATCCCTAGATATGACCTTTTTGCTCTTTGTTTTGCGATGAATTCCTCCATCTTGGCATTTTGTTTACATCTCTGCATTCTGTGTTTTAGGAAAGCCTATTATGTTTCTGCCTCCTGAGAGTTATGGCTTTATGAAGAAGAGGTCATATACTGGCTAGCACTTGGTGCTTCTGGAAAGGTCTCTGGTGTATGCTGTGTGCACTGAGCTGGTGTGTTATGGATGCTCTAGCTCTCAGGTCAGTTCTCTGCAGAGTTTCTCCTTGCTTGGAATGGGGAGTATTTGGATCTTGTCCAGAAAGTGGCAAGTTTTACTAGGTGTGCTCTGGTCTGCTTGTTAAAAGAGGCTTGATGATTTTCCCCCTATACTTAAGCTGTGCAAAAGTCTATGGTTAGTAGATTTGGGGGTTTGTGCTGGTCGTCTGGGGACTGGCCCACTGTTCTGGTTCTCAGTCACACTTGCCCAAATAAAGAAGCAACTGCAAAGCACATGGTATTGGGGCTTGGTGTAAGCAGCTCATGCCTTCGCCATGGGTACTGTGCTGCTCACTGAAGTCAATAGTGCTGATGAGTGAGAGTGGGAGAACAATGGTGCCAGCCTCTCTCTCATCCCCAGAGAGGAGAGTTTGTACCTGCTATTTGGGAAGCCCTCATGGGAGAGTGAACAATCTCCCCTTTTATGTCCCAGGTGCTCCTCAGATCTCTGCCTTCACCCTGTTTGTGTCATGGACATCTGCCTGCCTGGCAGTGCAGTGCACCTGTGTTTTATCCCACACAGGCCAGCTGAGTTTCAAAACTCCAGAGTTTAGGAACCTGGCATGGCATGGACCCACACTGGTCCTCTTGGGGAGGGTCTTTCTGTGCAGGGTTGGTGTAGATTTGTTCCGGAAGGACAGTTGCACTAATATGCAGGGGCCCTGAGTTTAGAGTGAAGTGCAGCAAAAAGCTGGTGTCCAGGTTAGCTGTCCTCAGCAGCTGTGTCTGACCTATGCTTTAAGGATGGGGGAACACAGTGTCAACTGCTGGCTCTTTTTTCCCCTGAGAGGCAATGCCACATCTCCCAGATCACTCCAGGAAGGGGGGGAAACATCTCTTTCAGCGCAAGCCAGGGGACCCTCAGATCATGCCATCTGCTCCCATGCCTTTGCCCTCCTTCTCCACAGGAGCACTGCAGGGCCTGCCAGACTCAATACCAGCCATGGCACAGACCTCTAAAACTCCAGCCATTGAGGTCCACTCGTTGTAAAATCTCTTGATAATCAGCCCCTCTCATTTTCCCAGTCAATGGCTTTGGGGAAGTGTTTTCCTTGTGTGAACTCCTGTGTGCTGCTGTCTGTCTCTCTTTCTGTCTCTCTGTCTCTGTCTCTCTCTCATCTTTCTCCACGATCAGCACTCCCTCCCTTCCACAGTACCTGTGATCCTTTTCTCCCCCAAATCACATCCCTGCACCTCGTACCTTCCATGATGTGGTCTCTTTTCTCCCTCAAGTTGTGCACTTTGTTCTGTTAGTTCTCGTATTGATTTCTTAGGTGTTCAGAATGATTGTATATTTATTCAGCTGCCTTAAGGGATGAGGCAAGCATAGTGTCCTCCTACTTATCTTGCATTTTAGCTCCCTCTACCAATGTTTCAATTACTATTGGCGGTTTTTTGTTTTTTAAAATTTTTATTATTAATTAAACAATTTATTTTAAATTCAATTAGCCACGGTATAGTACATCATTAGTTTTTGATAAAATGTTCAATGATTCATCAGTTCAGTATAACACCCAGTGTTTATCATATCACATGCCCTCTTGAATGCCCATCACCCAGTTCAATTTAATTGACGTATACTGTATTATTAGTTTCAGGGGTACAATCCAGTGATTCATGAGTTGCATACAACACCCAGTGCTCATTACTTCAAGTGCCCTCCTTAATACCCATTGCCCAGTTATCCCATTCCCCCACCCACCCCTCCCCAGCAATTCTCAGTTTGTTTCCCATAGTTAAGAGTCTCTTATGGTTTGCCTCCCTCTCTGTTTTTATCTGATTTTATTTTTCCTTCCCTTCCCCTATGATCCTCTTTCGTTTCTTAAATTTCACATATGACTGAAATAATATGGTATTTGTCTTTCTCTAACTGACTTATTTTGCTTAGCATAGTTCCTCTAGTTTTATCCATGTCATTACAAATGGCAAGATTTCGTTCTTTTTGGTGGCTGAGTAATAGTCCATTGTATATATATGCCACATCTTCTTTATTGATTTATCTGTCAATGGATATCTGGGCTCTTTCCATATTTTGGCCATTGTGGACATTGGTGCTATTACACTACTATGTATTTACCCAAAGGATACAAACATAGTGATTCGAAGTGGCACATGCACCCTAATGTTTATAGCAGCAATTTCTAATGATGCTTTGATAATTAGTGCTTATTCAGAGAATGAATGGTGATGGATAGATATGTATGAATTGATTAATATTTAGGGTTAACTACCATATATTCAGTTATTTTTATATGTACATTTATAGTATAAAAATTATTTTCTTTTCTTTCACTAATTAACTAATATGACTAGTGTACTGTTGATCGCATAGCACAGTGATCAAAGTTTGTATAGTCTTTCTTAAAATATTTAAAAGTAAATTGAATATATTCTGAGTCTCATCAGAAAATTCAGCCTGTGTTTTGTTTTTTCATAGAACTTCTGTCCCCAATAGTTGTGATCTTGAACACCCATTGATTAATTTCACTTTAATTTGAATTTCAAAAGTGAAAGTGGAAGAAAATGCAATATTTATAGCAGCAGTGTCCACAATGGCCAAAGTAAGTAAAAAGCCCAGATTTCCATTGACAGATGAATCAATAAAGAAGAAGTGGTATGTACACACACACACACACACACACACACACACACACACACACTGGAATATCACTCAGCCACCAAAAAGAATGAAATCTTGCCATTTCAATGACGTGGATGAAACTAGAGGGAATTATGCTAAGAAAAATAAGCCAGTTAGAGAAAGACAAATACCATATGATTTCACTCATATGTGGAATTTGAGAAATGAAAGAGGATCATAGGGGAAGGGAAGGAAAAATAAAATCAGATGAAAACAGAGAGGGAGGCAAACCATAAGTGACTCTTAACTATGGAAAACAAACTGAGGGTTGCTGGAGGGGAGGTAGGTGGGAGGATGGGATAATTGAGTGATGGGCATTAAAGAGGACACGTTTGTAATAAACATTGGGTGTTATAATGCAACTGATGAATAACTGAACTTTATCTCTGAAACTAATGATACAGCATATGTGAATTAATTGAATTTAAATAAAATAAAATTAAAAAAGAAATGTTCATTTGATCCCATGGCAGGGAGCTATGTTTGTTTGTGAAGACAAAAAAGAAGAGCAACTATACCTTGTTAGAAAGTTTATTGACAAGCTAATGATAGGCATAGATTTGAACCAGCAACCCTGACATGAGAATGTCCTTACCTGTCCAAATTTTTTTTTTGACTAAGTCAGTTTTCAAATTAGGTTGAATTTGCATTTTTAAAAATCAAAATGCATTTTAAAATTAAATTATTCATAGGAATATCTGAAAAGTGTAATAGATTCTGAAACTGAACTGCTCAACTGGGCCACAAAACAAAAAGTTAAAATAGAAATGGTCATCTAGGAAAAACCCAGGGACCACAAGTCGGGAAGAGATGTTTGACAAGCACACTTGCAAGGCTACTTTAAATCACGCAGTGATGATGATTACAAATAAAATGCTGGTTTTCGATCAGGAAAAAAAAAAGAAAGTTTATTGACAATTTTTATGCAATATAGGAGGTCATGAAAATAAATTCAAAAGTAGTAATATGAAGTTCCAGTGGTGGCACAAAAGATGCAAATATTCTGATTCTTCAACTACTACAACATTCTTTGCTCAGGACATGGAATGTGTTACAATATTATTAGAGAAATTTTGGCTCCAAAATCATGTTTTTTAGCTCCCTGGATAGGTTTGTCAATGGTCAATTAAAATAAAATCTGGAAAGTCCAAAATCTGAGTTTCAGATATTTTTAAAAAATGATTATTTTATCCCAAAGCACTCAAATCATTTTGTCATATAGTTCAGAATATAGTTCCAAGCGCTATTTACTTCTTCCATTCACTGTTTTCTATCCAAAGAGCTTGGTGATTATGGAGTCTTTTTTTTTTATGGAGACTTAAAATAAAAACAAAACCACACCGAATGAGAGGAATAGAGTACAGTGCTACAGTTAAATAAAAGAACATATATATGCCCCCACTAACAAAAGAAAGGATCATGGTAAATAATTTAATTCCATGTTGTATTTTCATTTCTTCACGGGTTGGTTCTTATCCTGAGTGAGTTTGTTTTCTGTTGGCTTCAAATGATTATTCAAAGTAATAATACCTTTGTTCTTGGACATATTCATAGAGCGGAGTTTTGCTATCTAAGTGAAGGGAACCTGAGTCTGTTCTCTCCCTTTTATGGCAACCTCTGGCTTCCATGTTTCTTGCCTGCTTATCATCCACATCCTGACTATATATTCTGGTGCTTCCTAACAAACTTGATTCAGGCCCTTGCTTTTGCTTTTCCCCCGTCCACATGATTGTACTGCTTGATGAATATTTATACCCACATTCTTCAGTTCCTGTAAGGTCTTGACTATCATGAGAGTGACTGGAAATGAATCCTTGACTTCTGCTTCTGCTGTCAATTGACTGCCCATAGCTGTCACTTGATAGTCCATGGCTATATAGTTGTCTTTCATTAGTGCTGGATCCAGATTGACCTTGGATGTCTCCTGATTGTCTATTACTTAATCCCTGTCTTACTAAAGTTGTGCTGGATCTTACCTGCTCATGAGAAGATATATCTCCTAAGTGCTGCTGGCTGGATCCATATATACCTATAGTATTGAATTCTGACTGTCCATGCCTAGACCCTGATGGTTCATGAATCTGTTTCCCCCAATCTTCTGAATGCTCTTTATTATCACTATGGGATCCATGCCTTAGAGTTGAATTAGATTTTGAATAGCTGTGATCTGATATGGACTGTCCATGGCTGGATATAGAATGGTTGCTTGACTGCCTATGAGTAATAGATCCCCAACTTCCATATTGAACATGGGTGTCATTTGATGGTTCATGACTTACTACTGAATGCCCATGAATAGATCCCTGTCTTCTAGTTACATTGGATCCAGACTGATTATGGGAATCACTTGACTGTCCATGACTTGAACTTTGTCTTCTTATTATTTCAGTTGCTTTTGATCCTGTATGGTCAAATCGAGAAACTGATGGTCCATGTGTAGACACTTGATTGTTTGCAGCTCTATCCAATGACCTCAAAGGGCTAGAATTGCGGCTGCTTGTTCTGCTGCCCCCAGAAGGTCCATACCCAGACTGCCCATAGTCATATTCTGCACTTCCATAACTGCCATGTTTCCAACCTTGACCTGAACCATGTTGTATTCCACTAATCTGTGACTGAGAATGACTTACTCTAGATTGGTGATGACTGCTATGTGACTGTTTCCTTATGCTGTCCTTGGACTGCCTATGGGTATCATGTGACTGTGTATGGCTGGACGCACGTCTCTCTATTGTGCCAGTTCCTAATTGCCCATGGGAAGATGTGGTCTGACCCTGGACAGAGCCTGAGTATGTAGATTTGTCTCCTGTCAGCTCATGGGAGTGAGAGTGCCCCTCTGTGTCACTGGACTCACTACCCCTGGATCTCCTTCTTGTAGCCCTACTGGATGCTGTCCTGGTGGCTTGTCCATCACTGGCTTGGGAACGTCTACTGGTATCTCCTGACTGTGCATGAGTAGTTCCCTGTCTCCTTGTAGCTGTTGTTCCTGACTCTCCTTTTTGAGATCCAGTGTGGCCATGAGAGGATCCTGCATGTGTCTGTGGGACACCTGAGTGCCATTCAGTGTCTGGACTCACTGACACTGGATCTCCTTGTAGCCCTGCTGGACTGTGTCCCGGTGGCTTGTCCATGACCAGTTTGGGTATGTCCACTGGAATGTCCTGACTGTGTATGAGTAGTTCCCTGTCTCCCTTTAGCAGTGGATCCTGACTCCCCATGTTGAGATCGAGTGGGGCCATGAGAGAATCCTGTGTGTGTCTGTGAGACTCCTGAGTGCCTCTCTGTGTCACTGGACTCACTACCCCTGGATCTCCTTCTTGTCGCCCTACTGGATGCTGTCCTGGTGGCTTGTCCATGACTGGTTTGGGAACGTCTACTGGTATCTCCTGACTGTGCATGAGTAGTTCCCTGTCTCCCTGTAGCTGTTGTTCCCGACTCTCCTTTTTGAGATCCAGTGTGGCCATGAGAGGATCCTGCATGTGTCTGTGGGACACCTGAGTGCCATTCAGTGTCACTGGACTCACTGACACTGGATCTCCTTGTAGCCCTGCTGGACTGTGTCCCGGTGGCTTGTCCATGACCAGTTTGGGTATGTCCACTGGAATGTCCTGACTGTGTATGAGTAGTTCCCTGTCTCCCTTTAGCAGTGGATCCTGACTCCCCATGTTGAGATCGAGTGGGGCCATGAGAGAATCCTGTGTGTGTCTGTGAGACTCCTGAGTGCCTCTCTGTGTCACTGGACTCACTACCCCTGGATCTCCTTCTTGTCGCCCTACTGGATGCTGTCCTGGTGGCTTGTCCATGACTGGTTTGGGAACGTCTACTGGTATCTCCTGACTGTGCATGAGTAGTTCCCTGTCTCCCTGTAGCTGTTGTTCCCGACTCTCCTTTTTGAGATCCAGTGTGGCCATGAGAGGATCCTGCATGTGTCTGTGGGACACCTGAGTGCCATTCAGTGTCACTGGACTCACTGACACTGGATCTCCTTGTAGCCCTGCTGGACTGTGTCCCGGTGGCTTGTCCATGACCAGTTTGGGTATGTCCAATGGAATGTCCTGACTGTGCATGAGTAGTTCCATGTCTCCCTGTAGCTGATGATCCAGACTCTCGTTGTTGAGATCCAGAGTGGTCATGAGAGGATCCTGCATGTGTCTGTGGAACTCCTGAGTGCTTTTCGGTGTCACTGGACTCACTGAGACTAGATCCCGTTCTTGCAGTCCTACTGGAACCTGCCCTTGTCGTTTGTCCATGACCCGACTGAGCATGTCTATTGGTATGTCCTGACTGTTCATGTGTAGTTCCCTGTCTCCCTAGAGCTATGGATCCTGACTCTCCATGTTGAGATCCAGTGTGACCATGAGAGGATCCTGCGTGTGTCTGTGAGACTCCTGAGTGCCTTTCAGTGTGACTGGATTCACTGAGACTGGATCCCCTTCTTGCAGTCCTATTGGATTCTGTCCTGGTGGCTTGACCATGCCCTAACCCAGCATGTCCCCTGGCATTTCCTNCTCTGTGTCACTGGACTCACTACCCCTGGATCTCCTTCTTGTCGCCCTACTGGATGCTGTCCTGGTGGCTTGTCCATGACTGGTTTGGGAATGTCTACTGGTATCTCCTGACTGTGCATGAGTAGTTCCCTGTCTCCCTGTAGCTGTTGTTCCCGACTCTCCTTTTTGAGATCCAGTGTGGCCATGAGAGGATCCTGCATGTGTCTGTGGGACACCTGAGTGCCATTCAGTGTCACTGGACTCACTGACACTGGATCTCCTTGTAGCCCTGCTGGACTGTGTCCCGGTGGCTTGTCCATGACCAGTTTGGGTATGTCCACTGGAATGTCCTGACTGTGTATGAGTAGTTCCCTGTCTCCCTTTAGCAGTGGATCCTGACTCCCCATGTTGAGATCGAGTGGGGCCATGAGAGAATCCTGTGTGTGTCTGTGAGACTCCTGAGTGCCTCTCTGTGTCACTGGACTCACTACCCCTGGATCTCCTTCTTGTCGCCCTACTGGATGCTGTCCTGGTGGCTTGTCCATGACTGGTTTGGGAATGTCTACTGGTATCTCCTGACTGTGCATGAGTAGTTCCCTGTCTCCCTGTAGCTGTTGTTCCCGACTCTCCTTTTTGAGATCCAGTGTGGCCATGAGAGGATCCTGCATGTGTCTGTGGGACACCTGAGTGCCATTCAGTGTCACTGGACTCACTGACACTGGATCTCCTTGTAGCCCTGCTGGACTGTGTCCCGGTGGCTTGTCCATGACCAGTTTGGGTATGTCCAATGGAATGTCCTGACTGTGCATGAGTAGTTCCATGTCTCCCTGTAGCTGATGATCCAGACTCTCGTTGATGAGATCCAGAGTGGTCATGAGAGGATCCTGCATGTGTCTGTGGAACTCCTGAGTGCTTTTCGGTGTCACTGGACTCACTGAGACTAGATCCCGTTCTTGCAGTCCTACTGGAACCTGCCCTTGTCGTTTGTCCATGACCCGACTGAGCATGTCTATTGGTATGTCCTGACTGTTCATGTGTAGTTCCCTGTCTCCCTAGAGCTATGGATCCTGACTCTCCATGTTGAGATCCAGTGTGACCATGAGAGGATCCTGCGTGTGTCTGTGAGACTCCTGAGTGCCTTTCAGTGTTGACTGGATTCACTGAGACTGGATCCCCTTCTTGCAGTCCTATTGGATTCTGTCCTGGTGGCTTGACCATGCCCTAACCCAGCATGTCCCCTGGCATCTGCTGACAGTGCATGAGTAGTTCCTTGTCTTCCTTTAGCTGTGGATCCTGACTCTCCATGTTGAGATACAGTGTGGTCATGAGAGGATCTTGCATGTGTCTGTGGGACGCCTGTGTGCCTTTCCGTGTCACTGGACTCACTACCACTGGATCTCCTTCTTGTAGCCCTACTGGACGCTGTCCTGGTGGCTTGTCCATCACTGGTTTGGACATGTCTACTGGTGTCTCCTGACTGTCTGTGACTAGTTCCCTGTCTCCCTGGAGCTGTGGATCCTGACCCTGCATGATGAGATCCAGTGTGGCCATGAGAGGATCCTGTGTGTGTCTGTGAGACTCCCGAGTGCCTTTCAGTGTCACTGGACTCACTGACAGTAGACTCCCTTCCTGCTGTCCTACTCATTTCTGTACTTGTGGCTTGTCCATGACCTAACTGGCCATGTCTACTGGTTTCTCGTGACTGTGCAGGAGTATTTCCCTGTCTCCCTTTAGCTGCGGATCCTGAGTCTCCTTGTTGAGATCCAGTGTGGCCATGAGAGGATCCTGCATGTGTCTGTGGGACTTCTGAGTGCCATTCAGTGTTACTGGGCTCACTGAGACTAGATCCCTTTCTTGCAGTCCTCCTCGATTCTGTCCTGGTGGCTTGACTGTGCCCAAACCCGGCATGTCCACTGATGTCTCCTGACTGTGCATGAGTAGTTTCATGTCTCCCTTTAGTTGTTTCCCTTGTCTGAGTTTCAGGTGAATCTGGTATAGGACTTTCAGATTTTGGAGACCCTTTTCCAGAACAGGTCCTATAGCTTTCTTCTCCTCCTAGCCTAGGGTCATATTTGTCATAGCCAGTGGATTGACCTGAGTTAACCTCATGTTGATCATAACTAGAAGACTGTCTTGAGTTAGATTCACATTGACTATGTTTAGAGGACTTGCCTGAGGAAGACCCAGAGCCAAAACTGGCAGATTGCCCTGAGCTGGAACTATGTTGGCCATAGCTAGACTGACCTGATCTAGACTCATGTTGTCCAAAGCCCAATGAATGGCCTGAGCCAGTCCCAGAGGTAGGGGACTGATGTTTGCTAGATCCATATCCAAAGCTGGAGGATTGACCTGAGCCATATCTATGTTGTCCAGAGCTAGAAGATTCATGTCCACCAAACCCATGTTGTCCATAACCAAACGACTGTCCTGAGACAGACCCATGCTGACCAAAACCAGAGGAATGACCTGAGAAAGATCCCTGTTGTCCAAAGCTAGAGGACTGATCTGAGCTGGATCTGTGTTGTCCAAAGCCAGAGGACTGTCCTGAGCCAGACCCATGCTGGCTAAAGCCAGAGGCCTGTCCTAAGCTTGACCCATGTTGGCCAAAACTAGAGGACTGACCTGAGCCAGATCCCTGTTGTCCAAAGCTAGAGGACTGACCTGAGATGGATCCATGTTGTCCAAAGCCAGAGGACTGTCCTGAGCCAAACTCATGTTGTCCAAAGCCAGAGGACTGACATGAACCAGAGCCATATCCAAAGCCAGAGGATTGACCTGAGGCTGACCCATGTTTTCCAAAGCCAGAGGACTGTCCAGAGCCAGACCCATGTTGTCCACAGTTAGTAAATTCATTTGAACCAGACCCTTTTTGATGAGATTTTGAAAAATGTCCACAAGAACCAGATTCATATTGACCATAACTAGAAGACTGACTTGTTCCAGACCCATACTGTTCACAGCAAGAGGACTGACTTGAACCTGTTCTCTGTTGTCTTCCACAGTTCTGTGTTTGACCACATGCTCTAGATCCATATTCTCTCTGACTAGAAGACTGGCTGCAGGAGCTAGGCTCATGCTGACCATATCCAGAAGACTGACCTCCTGAATTACATCCATGACCTAGTCCTCCACTACTTCCTGATTGATATCCTGACTGGGTACAGCTAGATTGATTTCCTTGCCCTCCAAATCTACCTTCATGACAAGAAGTAGAAGCATTTTGTGGCCTTCCACACCCACCTGAATTGCTGGAACCACATGCATAGCTTTGCCTTCCATTGTTTCCTGAGCTTCTAGAGCTAGATCCAAGCTTTTGTCCTCTACTCTCTCTTGACTGAGTAGAGTTTAATTCAAGTCCACTAGCATCCAATCCATGTGACAGACCACCATGACTCTTCCTTCTCCTACTCTTTGATCCAGATCCAGATTCATATTCCTTTTCAGACTCCCTAGAGGGGCTAACATGTGACTTGTTTCTTCTTTCCCCCAGCTCTCCAGAGCTGGAACCATGTCTTTCTTTGCCACTATTCCATGAGTGACCAGAGCTAGACCCACGGCGTCTTTTCTCAAATTCCTCTTGGTTTCCTGAGCTAGATAAACTACCTTGCCTTCCCAGCCTCCTTGAGTTTGGCCCATGTCTATGTTTCATTCGTCCCCTTAAGCCCTCAGAACCATAACCATGCTCCTCTCCCTCACTCCAACTTGAATGTCTGTAACCTGATTTCTGTCCCAGTGTATCTTCTTCTTCCTCTTCTGTTTCACTTTCTTCCTTTTGGTGTCGATGACCACGCCTATGCTTCTTTGACCCTGAAGCTTTGCAGTATTCTTTGCTGAGAACCTTGTTGCAGGCCATAGCCAGCTTGAATACCATCAGAAGAAACTCAGTAAAGTCCAGTCTTCGGTCATGATCTCGATCTAGCATGTGCATGATAACATCCACTGTGTCTGGATCATCTGGGTTCTGTATACAAGTGACATACCAAAGGAGACCTATTCAGCCTAGCCCACATAGGCAGGTAAAATATTCAGGTAAAGCTGTGGAATTGTGGATGTTTAACATTAGGTATTTTAAATCCAGTCAAATGTTACTTTAAACTAAAGCAGCCTAATAGGACCCAGCAGGTGAGAAGAGGTAATATAAAAGAATAATCTATTGGGAACCCCAGCAGAATACAATTCAAGGACCTAGCTAGGGTATTAGGTACTCAGGTATAGCATACAGGAAAGAGTTGAATAATTCAAGTTCGGTACCTGGTATATTTTAGTTTTACATACATTTTAAACATTACATGCTAATAAAAAATTATTAAACATTACATGCTAATATATTCTATGTTAGGATCTATAATTTTAAAGGTAATAGTTAAGTACTTCCCAAATAGATGGAAGAAATGCTTGTTTTTTGTTTGCAGTTTTTAGTCATCCTGGCTACTTGACCAGCTCTCCCTGTAGACATTTCCCTCTCTATACTTTTTCTTCCATATTTAATAGGGCAATCTTTTAACTCATGTTTTAGCACACATTTATTTTCTGTTTTTTCAGAGGGAGAAACCTGGGGGCATAAAAAAGTCTGAGGGTCTACATGGTGGGTGAACGCAGAAAAATGAAAAACATTCACCTTTCTAAAAATAAATAATGCCCCAGAAGACTTTCTGATGTCCCCAAAAAGTACACTCATAGAGTTTGTCCAAAGACCACTGAGAGTGCACACTTTTTAGCTAATCTTTGGTCACATAACAGAGAATTTACAAGACCCTAGCAGCCTTCAGTCCTGGTGTATGGGTTCTTACCTTCAGAATTGGACGAAACTCTTTCTCCAGAAGTTCCTTTAGTTCATCCTTGCTCAGTGTGCGACATTCCCCATCTTGCTTGGTGTATTTGTAGAAAACGTCAATGACCGTGACAACACTTCTCAAGAGGTCGGTCATCTTTTTGCAAGTTTAAGTGAACCTGAAGAAAAAAGAAACAAAAGACCCTATTATGTTGTTTTCCTTTAACCTATAAGCAAGAGATTTTTCAAATCTCTTGTCTCTTTTAAACCTAAAATACTTCAACAAGTAAGGATGGGTTAGGGATCTTTCAATACAGTGAAAACTTTGTTAATTTTGGGTTACTTTGCTAGGATCAAGTCATTGCATGTTGCTGACTGAACTAGGATTAGAGCTCAGATCTCCATGTCATGGATGAATATATTCCTTACATAATGTCTCTACACTTTGTGTACTTTGGTGTTCTGGGTATTGTCCTGGAGCTTCCAAAGTTTCCAGAACCACCCAGATGTATTATCCCAGTCTCCCTGGTGTTTCACTGGTTCTCTTGAGTCAAAAGTGACATACCTTCTATCATACCTATTTCTCATCTGGGCACTAGATGCTAAACAGGATTGTTAAGGCCTTCAGCAAATAAACAATGGGCAAGTTACCCATTACCTTGGTGATTCAGAAGCATGAGATAGCCCTCAGCAGTGCTCAGGAACTATCCTAATCTCAGCTTCAACCAAACTCTTCAATCTTATTCTTATTCAATAACCAGGGAAAAGGCTCAGGAATGCAGGCAGTAGTTTGTCTACTGTGGATAACTTGATCTTGGAGTCCCAGGCACTGACACTGAACAGGGAAGGGACTCTACACCAGTGCAGGTCACCCCTCTATTTCAGCTGGCCAACCCAGAAAAAAAAATGGCATGCAAAAGACTAGGAAGGAGTGTGGAATGGCCTAGAAGAAGGCAAACTTCTTGGATTATTCATCTTGACAATAACAAATTTATTCTAAAAAGACCCCAGGATAAACAAAACTAACCAACCAAATAAATAAACAAAAAGAAAAGAAGAAGAAACAAGAATGAAATGGCCAAATATATATTAAAGTCTGACTTAGCTCTTACTCCTGAATTTCTAATGTGGACAACAATCAAATACCCATCAATGTAGCTGAATGAATTTTCTCTCACCTGGTTCACCAAAGGAACACGTAGGATAAAGCCTGATGCAGCTTGCAGGGTGACCAGTGGATTGAGATAGTGGCCTTTATATAGCTAAAAATGTGTGGGTGCTGTCCTCTGTGGGATGGACTACTGATTCATTTCTAATCAAATCTAACCCCACCTCTGTCCATGTTTATCTTCCTACTTCTTTGCATTCTTATCTTTGAGATGATTGCAAAAAGGACAGTGCTGGTCCAGCTTCCAGTGTGAGGACATGTTGTAGGACACTTTTTTCAGGGTCATACACTTGTGAAAAGCAGAGAATATGTTTTAGAGGACTTGTGTAGTTCATTACTTTCATTTAGTACCCACAATAAGTAGCAAAGTGTAATAAAGGGATAAAGAAAGCGGGGATAATCAGAAGGGGGAATGAAGCATGAGAGACTATGGACTCTGAGAAACAAACTGAGGCCTTCAGAGGGGAAGGGGGTGGGGGAATGGGATAGGATGGTGATGGGTAGTAAGGAGGGCACGTACTGCATGGTGCACTGGGTGTTATACGCAACTAATGAATCATCGAACTTTACATCAGAAACCAGAGATGTACTGTATGATGACTAACATAATATAATAAACATTAAAAAAAAGAAATAGAATATCTGTACCCTGAAAGGCCAGGTTTCTTTTTATAATGTAACCATATTTAAGACAACATGGAAATAAAGAAATAAAAATAAGCCAGAAAAAAAAAGTAACAAAGTGTAAGATACTTGACAGGTGTGCAGTAAATGCATATTCAATTGAAAATGAACATAGGTCATGAGGCTTACCCAATTCATATCTTTTTGCAATAATAATAACTACCAGTTATTGAGAATTTACTATGTGCTAGAAATTGTGATGAATATTTTTCATACATCTTCTCGTTTAATCTTTATAAGATTTTTGTGAGATTTGTTTGTTCATCCCATGAAAAATCGTTCAGGGAGCATGAGTCTTCATCAAGGTCACACAGCCTGTAGGTGGAGAAACCAGGGTTTGAACCTGTAGCTACCTTATTATAAGGTCCTTTCTCTTAACCATTATACTAGCCTACCTCTGTATATCTATCACATACACCTATTATGTGGAAAATTACGCACTCTTTTAGGAACGTCAGGCCCAGCCAAACACAAAAAATAGGAAAGAGTGATATAAGGAGTACTATCAGCCAGGAAGACAAGAAATATTCTTTGGCCCCATGAAGGTCTTCTCTAAGCTACAAAAGTATACATTAATAGGCTATACACAAAGTGATGTTTTAAGAACTCTTCAGGGTGAATCTACAGTGAGCTTTTCTTCTTGGGATTTTTTTCCTGGCATCCTGCTATCCATTGGTTATCTGGCAGCTTTGGGCCTAGGCCCTTGGACAAATGTCATTTATATACAGAAAGTCTATCAAATATAATACCTTACAGAAGTGAAAATAATCAGAGAGTTGTATTAGGCATGGAGAGGCAGCTCTTCTGTACTTTGCCACCAGGTGATGATGTGTCTGCTGATGCTGAAGATAGCAGCTGTCATTAATTGCTTACTATCTTCTAGGCATGCTGGCTTTTCATTTCTCTATTCTTTTTTAAAGGTTTTTAAAATAATTTACTTATTAGAGAGAGAGAGAGAAAGAAAGAGAGAGAGAGCGGCACAAGCAGGGAGAGCAGCAGGCAGAAGGAGAAGCAGGGTCCCCGCTGAGCAAGGAGGCTGACATGGGACTTGATCCTAGGACACTGGGATCATGACCTGAGCTGAAGGCAGATGCTTAACCAACTGAGCCACCCAAGGGCCCCTTATCTATTTATTCTTGACAGTAACTCTGTAAGGTCAATATTAATGCCACTCTCATTTTACAAATAAGGAAATGAAAGCATAGAGAAATTTAATAATATGTCAAAAATCACAGCTAGTAAGTGGCAGCTCTGAGATAGAAACCCATGCTATCCAATGTGAGAGTTGGGCACATCTATAACCACATCAATAGCACATACTTGGGGGTGGGGAGGGTTGATTCCTATCTGGGTGTTCCTCCAGGGAAGTCATCTTAAATTATTCACCGCACCATCTAGATAGTGCCTAGAACTTAGTAAATACTTAGAACTGGTGTCTGTTCACAAAATAATGGTTACACCACTGAGATACACCCATTGCTCTTGTAGCCATGGAGCCCTAAACCAAAATGGCCACACAGAAAGCTGTGTTGTCCCCTAGATATTGTAGTCATTTTCAATAGTAGGCATCTTTTGGAACTGTGCTTGTTTTTTGCTGAGATGACTGCAAATGTCAGGAAGATTTTCAGAGTCCGACTCCAAACCAAGACAGGTTTTAAAGCCCCCCTTGCATAGCAACTCCAGTGTAGAACTTTGAAGCCAGTTCCATTGCTTGCCTCTTCAGAACTCCAGTATGCACTCCTGTATGCTGTGTGTGTTCAGGTCTTTCTGACTTGCTCACAGAGAAAAGAAAAGGAGTGAGAATGATTTTGATATCCAATCTGAGCTCTATCTTTTCCTGGCTATGTTCCTTAGGAAGTTCTCTAATCCTCTAAGCCTCAGTTGTCCAACTTTATAAAAGTGGGAATAATAACACCGACCTCACTAGTGGAGATTGCTTAAGATAATATCACATATAGGAGGCACTCAATAATGTTAGATAAAATTAAGTTAGGAGCCAACAGTAGGCCTTTAAAAGCAGAAATACTACGTCTCTGTCAAAAGCATGGTAACTCATGATTCTTTTTATTTAGAAAAATAACAATTTCATTGAGCTATAATTTATATACCATAAAATTCAACCTTTTAAATTGTAGAATTCAGTGATTTTTAGTATAGTCATGGAGTTGTGCAATTAAGTCAGGCTTGTCATGGTATCTGTGTCCTTAAGTAATTTACCTCACTTGTTAGTGCTTTAGTTTTCCCTCTGTAATAACCACAAAGGGGTGTTAGTGTCAGGGTGCAAGTGGACTCAAGTCAGACTATTTTAGCTGCAATTATCAGGAATAGTCAGGGTTCTACCAGAGCTCCATTTTTTGGAAAGGAACCAAAGTGATGGTCTCTAAGGGTTGATTGGATGACCTGCGGAGAATTTTGCCTTCCTGGGTTCTGAAAGGCAGTTTAGTCCAGTGAAGCAGAATCCTGGAGCCTGGAGATAGGGTGTAGTCTCAGCTACACCATTTCTCTGGGTCTGGGTCTCTTTTCTGCCCTATTCTACCTATCTCATCACCCTCTGCTCGTTCCATATTTACACTATTCTGGGCTTTCTTCGATTTTAGGCCGATTTGGTGAAGCTGGTGCATTATTGGCCACTGAATTGTCTTGAGGCAGAAGCAATAACTTGGAATATTAAGAATAATTGTAATTATACCAGCTTTTGTTTTCTCTTCACTGAATGTTGGCTGAATTTTGTTTCCATGGCTAATCGTGTTCCAAGGTGGGGGGACACTTCTTTAAGTTAAAGTACTTCTGCTTTGGGTTCCTATCATGTTCAAATGGAATTCCTTAAGGACTTGCCTTGGGGCCTAAGTGGGGCCATGCCTGTCATAACAGCCAAGCACTTTCTCTATGCTGGGACTCTTAGGAGCCCCAATTTTTGGGGTTTCTCAATGAACTCACCTTAGAGCTGATACCTGGGTGCTGCTCTAGGGGACTAGAGCATATTAAATGCTTCTTTTCTCTAAAAGTGGTTTAGGGAGCTGTTCTTAACTCATGGTATGATGTGGTAGAAAGAGCATTGACTTTGTAGTAAAACAGACTGTTTCTATACACAAGCTCCAACAAACTCCTATAATACCTTGGGCAAGTTTTTAAATCTGTGTCTGTTTCTGCACCTGCGGGATAATGAAGATAATATCAGACATGTGGGAATTAGATGAGATAATATTAGGATACTGTTGAGTACCTGATAGGGATTTAACACATTCTCTTTTCTTTTCCTTCTTATTCTCAAGGTTAATCTGATTAGTAGTTTATCAATAGCATTTGGGGGTGATGGTTCCTGGATATGATTCTTAGCCTCTTCCCTCCTGGTAGCCACTCTTCCAAAGTGAAATCAGAGGCCAATTGTGTTGAACTGTTGGAACCCAACCTTCAAACGAGTTTTGTATTTCTGTTATGAAAAATCCATGGTACAGGACTGGAGGAGATTATGTTAAGTGAAATAAGTCAAGCAGAGAAAGACAATTTTCATATGGTTTCACTCATTTATGGAACATAAGAAATAGCAGGAATCAGTAGGAGAAGGAAGGGAAGAATGAAGGGGGGGTAAACAGAAGGGGGAATGAACCACAAGAGACTATGGACTCTGGGAAACAAACTGAGGGTTTCAGAGGGGAGGGGGTGGGGGATTGGGATTGGCTGGTGATGGGTAATAAGGAGGGCACATATTGCATGGTGCACTGGGTGTTATACGCAAGTAATGAATCATTGAACTTTACATCAGAAACCAGGAATGTACTGTATGGTGACTAACATAATATAATAAAAAAACATTAAAAAAAAAGAATGCCCCACTCCCAGATTCCTTTCTTATTTTACCACACTTTGTTAATATCTCAAGACTCATATGCTGGAGCAATAGTCTCACAAAGAGATGCTGCTGACAGACACACCCAGGCTTTCAGCCTGGAATGGGAGGCTTCAGCATCTTCTTCTATCCAGATCTAAGTGAGATGTACCNCGATCAAAATACCGAGTACCATCTGGGACCTCTAGATGCTCTTGAATTTTACTTGGGGCCATTTCTGAAGGCTGTGTCTCAGATGCTTAAATGGTCCTTGTGCCCACAATATCAATAACCTGTGATGGCAGTATGGATTTTGGAAACTTCCTGGATACATAAACCTCACTTGAAATGGGAAGAACTTGGATTAGCACTGGAATGCTGGACTCACTAGATGATCTAGAATTTGTATTTTGACAAGTAAGGCAGCTGATCTTTTTTTTTTTTTCTTAAAATAGACTAGAACATGTACCAAAGTAAGTTCCCTGAAAGGCTGTAAGTATGTGCCCAAAATTTTGGGGGGAGCTCCTTCTTCAAAGCATTTAGAGCAGTATATCATTGTAAATATAATTTGGTATGTGAAAATATTGGCATTTTAATCATGAATTTGATTTTGGAATAATTTATAAGCATTTGAAACCATGTTGGTAAATAAAGAGAATAATGCATGAAGTTTAAAAAATAGAGTCTGTGTTCAGTGTGATGAGCACTGGGTGATGTACTCAACTAATGAATGAATCATTGAGCATTATATCAAAAACTAATGATGTACTATACCTTGGCTAATTGAATTTAATAAAAAAAAAATAATAAAAAATAAGTAAAATGTAAAAAAATAAAGTAACCAGACTAATTTTTTTCTGTGCACTTGCTCTCAGCAATTCATTTTACTTCAGCAAGCATTTTGTAATGACTTTCTATGCTCCCATGACCCTTTTCTTTGTGGGAATATGCTTCCAAAGGTGAAGCAGTCCAAGATTATGTGCAACAGTATAATGAAGCTAGATCAGCATTGGGGCTTGGCTTGGGCTTTGGTCATCAGGAAAACTGTTGAAGATTTAAGTATGTTTTCCAGGAAATTACATTTTTGGGGGGTTATTTATGAGATTGAAATTTTCCATCACTCCCTTTCATTGATATTGGTACTATCTTGTTTGAAAAAGTGTTGAGGATTTGCCATTTGGCATTTCCCAGGATGCATTGTGCATACATGTGCATGTGAACACACAAATATATAGATGTGAATATGCACTTGTCCATACCTAAATCACCATAAAGTTTAATGAGAGATAGACTTGCTCTAGAATATCAAATGAAGCTGATTTTTCATGCTTATGGATAGAAGAAATTGACAAAAATTATATCTGAGGCTGCTGGGGATGGTATCTTTGAATATCCCTGGAGAAATTAAATCCAGGACCTCTATGAGTTATAGCTATCAGGTTCATATTTTGTTAATTTTGGATTAATTTCATTGATTGTTACCATTAACTACGATCATTTCATTTGTTTCCCTTTAAAATTAGTGATGTTTATTTTACTTATTATAAATAAAGTCACTCCACCCATGTGCTAATTCCTTGCTTCTGGCACTGACTACTACACTTTAGGGCTTGAGTCTTCTGGGATTATTCAGTTTAAATCACCTCTGAGCATCTGGACTCCAAAAGGAAGGATAACAAAGTGGGATTTGTGAAAAACCATATCTGCAGTGTCTCATTTTTTTATGTTGATAAATTTGTTTATTTTTTTAATTTAATTTTTTTATTATGTTCAGTTAGCCAGCATATAGTACATCATTAGTTTTTGATGTAGTGTTCAACAATTCATTAGTTGCATGTAACACCCAGTGCTCATCACAACACGTGTTGTGATGTGCAGTGTCCCATTTTTATTTTAGTAGGAAGTTTTCTTCCTTGGGGACTGGAGTCTTAAATTAGGGACACTAGATCACCAGCTTAGCAAGGTAATTGCAAAAGGCAGAGAGAGTAATTATTTTGTGTTAACTATTAAAAGATGACTAAGGTCTCAGGGATTGACCTCTAATCCAGTTGCTTCACCCACTGCCCCTAGTTTTGTACAGGTCAAAGACACGTGGAACAGAACTGTTCCTTGAAGGTCCAGGACCCCTTGTCTAGGGAAACAAATACTTAGCTTTTTAAGATGTTTAAAGATGACATTCTACTCATTTTTGAGGTGGTTATGGCTTGAGAGGCAGATGGACCCATGAAGAGTGGGGCTTGGGGCCTTTGCCACAAGGGGAGAGGCTATTAGCCTAGGTCTCTGTGAGGGCCTTTCTCACACACATTTCCTAAGTCTGGTCTATGTAGAATAATTCAGGGCAAACACAGGGTAGGACTCTTGAAAGAATGTTTCTTGGGTTCTGCCTAAAGACTAAAACAAAATTCTACTAGCAAACTTGTTTAACCTAGTGATTAAGAGCATAAACTTTGGAATCTGACAAATCTGGGTTGGAATCCTGCCTCTGACACTCATTAGTTATGTGACTTAATATTTCTGTAAATATGGGGAATTTTCTTCAGAGGGTAGTTATAAAATTTAAAAGAATTAATTCAAATGCCTGGAACAAAAGAACCATTCAGTAAGAGGCAAAGAGGGCACGTGGTATGAAGAACACTGGGTGTTATATTCAACTAATGAATCATTGGACGTTTTATCAAAACCTAATGATGTACTATACCTTGGCTAATTGAATTTAAATAAAAAAGAGGCAGAAATTGCTATTTTTTTTACTAAAAAACCCCCAAACCCACCTATCTTTTTTTTTTTTACATTTGCTTGAAATATTGATATTTTCTGTGTCCACTTTGTGGATTATATCATCAACATGAATGTTACTTTTACCAGGTTTTTTTTGTTTTTTTTTGGTTTTGTTTGTCTTTTTTTTGAGAGCCAAAATCATATGTCAGACATTGTGCTCTAGATTAATCAACTTCTCTGGGCATCAAATACTATACAAGGTGACCTGTGATTAGTCTGCTTGGAAGAAGGCCTTGGTTCTGCTTGGTTGGCTAGTGGGTCACATTGATTAAAGGTAATTATAATGCCAATAATCTTGATGCTGTTTGTGGTGGTGATGATGATGACACAAACTCTATTCATAATGAGGATAGAATCCTCAGATCAGACCTATTTATTTTTGCAGCAGATCAAAGAACAGGATTGAGATTTGCCTTCAGGTACATGGATTGTTTTCTTTCTCTTTCATTCACTCTATGACTGATCTACTGTGGGGGCTAAGGGGTTATGATGCATTTATCTTGCTTTTCTAATGTATAACCTCTCTTTCTCTGGTTATGCTCTAGCCCCTGGAAGCCCCTTCCTGGTTGGTTGTCTATGGTTCTTAGCCACCTCATCTTCACCAGAAAGGTTTTCTCTCCCCAGATCTAGAGACCAGGGATTCTTTGGGTGCTTTATAAGTAGAAAAATCTTTCTGTCCCTTTTCTCATAAAGAAGCCAGATTTCTAGCAGTCTGTAATGGATTATGGATTTATGGGTTCCTGCACTGCCTCTTACCCTCTGACTCCCATAGAATTCTTTTTTTTTTTTAAGATTTTGTTTATTTATTTGACAGAGAGAGCACACAGGCAGGGGGAGCAGCAGAGGGAGAGGGAGAATCAGACTCTCTGCTGAGCAGGGAGCCCAATGTGGGACTCAATCCCAGGACTCTGGGATCATGACCTGAGCTGAAGGGAGAAACTTAACAACTGAGCCACCCAGATGCCCACATGGAAAGAGTCCTTTTTGTTTTTTAATAGATCCTTAGTTTTTGTTATATATTCAATGATTCAAAATTGCATATAACACCCAGTGCTCATCCCATTGCATGCCCTCCTTAATACCCAACACCCAGTTAATCCATTCAGAAGAATTCTGATTAAGAAGTAGTTTTGTGTGTGGGGTGCCTGGGTGGCACAGCAGTTAAGCATCTGCCTTCGGCTCAGGGCGTGATCCCGGCGTATGGGATCGAGCCCCACATCAGGCTCCTCCGCTAGGAGCCTGCTTCTTCCTCTCACACTCCCCCTGCTTGTGTTCCCTCTCTCACTGGCTGTCTCTATCTCTGTCAAATAAATAAATACAATCTTTTTAAAAAAAAGAAGTAGTTTTGTGTGATTTGGATTGGTCTAAATATCAGGGAGACATTTGGTGACTGGGGCATATTTTGCAGCTTTAGAAACTTCCTCTACCTACATGTAAAGCTGAGCTATCAAGTCCAGCCACTTCTTTGTTCAGCAATCTGCTCAAGCCTGCTAGTGCCTGAAGTTCAGCTGAAGCAAAACCCAACCCAATTTAGGTCTTTAAGTAAAGCCAGAGGCAAGTTGAGTCAGGTACATACTAGCCAAGTTCAGATCCTGCCTGCTGTAGGACTGGTTCTCTCATCTGTTAGTTCCACAGCCCAGCAATCCAGGGCCTAGGCTGGGCTATTTGTCAAACAGCATTTTGAATGATAAGGCAGACTGCATCTCTATTTTGAGAATGGTAGTAAAGGGAAGGTCCTTTGTATATTAATTTAAATATAAATTCTATGCCCCTGCCCTAAGAAATGCAGAGATTGGCTGTCCTGAACCACACCTGTGTCATGTCCATGGCAGAGGACTGTACTTCAATCCTTGGTGAATTTGAAACGAGAGTCAGTCCCATATGCTTTATTCTTATACCCATGAAATATTCACAGGAGCAGATATTTGCTGGGTCATTGGTAAAGGAATAGGAGGTTAAGTGCCAAATATACACCAGTGCTCATCCTCTAGATACAGTCACAATAATAGGAGAGCCAACTCCCAACCCTTTCTGTGAAAATATAAAAGATAAATATGATACAGTATAATGCAAAGAATTCTAGATCATTCCTGACTTCTTTCTTTCTTTCATACCTCAAAGGCACACTGTCAACAAATCTTACTGATTCTACCTTCAGATTATAACCAGAATCTGCACAATTCTCACCACCACTGCTGCTACTACCCAGGTTCAACTGCCACCATTTCTTGTGGGTACTCTTAGCCTCCTAACTGATTTGCTGCTCCTACTCTTAACAGTGGACTGTGTGAATATTTCAAAACAGTGGCCTGACCAAGTCTCTCCTCTGCTTAACGCTCTGGAGTGCCTCCTGTCTTGCTCAGAGTAAACCAGAGGCCTGAGAGGGACTATAAGGTCTCTGACCTCACCCTGCTACTCCCCCTTATTCTCTTTTCTGCACCACACTGGTCTCTCATCTGAGTTTCCTCTCTCTGAAGTGTTCTTTCATAGCTATTTTTTCTTTGTCTCCTTTAAGTCCCTGCTCAGTTATTATCTTTGGGCTTTTCACTTTTGACCAAGATGGAATAATATGGATTGGACTTTACTCTGCTACTTTTGTCAGCTACAATCTAGTTAAAAAAAATGAAACAAATATTTTCATGAATTGGACAGCATGCAACATGGGGAAAATAAATGAATTGATCCCCAGTTTGAAGCCTAGAGAGAGTTTCCAGGCCTCAACATGAGAGGAAACCTAGGTGGGGTCAATCCATCAAAAGGACGTTACCTTTCTAAGTGTAATATGAACCAAAACTGAATAGACCTGCAAGAATAAATAGTCATTTATAGTCAGAGATTTCAAAACTCCCTCAATAGTGGGTAACATGTAGAACAAAATCAGTAAGTGCATAGAACTCTTGAAGAACACTATCATTTGCAGCAACATGGACGGGACTGGAGGAGATTATGTTAAGTGAAATAAGTCAAGCAGAGAAAGACAATTACCATATGGTTTCACTCATTTATGGAACATAAGAAATAGCAGGGACCAGTAGGAGAAAGAAGGGAAGAATGAAAGGGGGGTAAACAGAAGAGGGAATGAACCACGAGAGACTATGGACTCTGGGAAACAAACTGAGGGCTTCAGAGGGGAGGGGGTGGGGGATTGGGATAGGCTGGTGATGGGTATTAAGGAGGGCACATATTGCATGGTGCACTGGGTGTTATACACAAATAATGAATCGTGGAACATTGCATCAAAAACTGGGGAAGTACAGCATGGTGACTAATATAACAAAATAAAAATATTATTTTTTGAACATTTTTATATTTTTTGATCATTTTTTATTATATTATGTTAGTCACCATACAGTACATCCCTAGTTTTTGATGTAAAGTTCCATGATTCATTACTTGCATACACTGGGTGTTATACAAAATAAAATGGAACATAAGAACTAGGAAGATCGGTAGGAGAAGAAAGGGATAAAGAAAGGGTGGTAATCAGAAGGGGGAATGAACCATGAGAGACTATGGACTCTGAGAAACAAACTGAGGGCTTCAGAGGGGAGGGGGTGGGGGAATGGGATAGGCTGGTGATGGGTAGTAAGGAGGGCATGTATTGCACGGTGCACTGGCTGTTATACGCAACTAATGAATCATCAAACTTTACATAAAAAATAAATAAAAATAAATTATAAAAAAATTATTTAAAAAAATAAAGTGCATTTGTGACATTTATCTAGAATGACTGAATTCTGGGCCATAAAACAAGTCTCAATAGATTCAGATGATTCAAATGCTATAGACTATGTTTTCTGATTGCAATGGAATTAGGAATTAACAGAAAGATATCTGGGAACTCTCAAATACCCAGAAACTAAAACAGACTTCAAATTAGGTTAGGGGGAGGAGTTAAGATGACGGAGGAGTAGGGGTCCCCTTTTTCATCTGGTCCCCTGAGTTGAGCTGGATAGGTACCAGACCATCCTGAATACCCATGGATTCAGCCTGAGACAAAGAAAGATACACCAGGACCTATACAAATGAGCATCTCCAGCACTGAGTATTGAGGTACGAAGCGGGGAGCCATAAATCCAAGCACAGATACTGGAAGATAAATGGAAGGGGGAGGGATCCTCCGCATTTGGGTGCCGGGAAGCGGTAGTCAACTGCACAGGGGAGCGGGTGAACTCGCGGACCGGCACCTGCAAGAAAGCAGACTGAGACCGTGAACCTGGGAACATGCGCAACCAGTCTGAAAACCAGCGATGCGGGGTGTGCACAAGCCACACTGAAATAGGGAGCTCAGGAGTGTTCGCAGGGGTGGCTGGCAGCTGGCGGTGTTAGAAACACAAAGGACAGGGGCATCTGGGTGGGCGCAGTTGTTAAGCATCTGCCTACGGCTCAGGGCGTGATCCCGGTGTTCTGGGATCAAGCCCCACATCAGGCTCCTCCACTGGAAGCCTGCTCCTTCCTCTCCCACTCCCCCTGCTTGTGTTCTCTCTCGCTGGCTGTCTCTGTCAAATAAATAAATAAAAATCTTTAAAAAATAATGAAACATGAATGACAGAGACGTGCCAGCCCTGAGTGTGAGGGCTGGGATGCCGGCTGTAGGGCACACATCCTGGGATGCTGCAGCGTTTAGCAGGACCAACAGAAACAGAGTTAAAGAGGCCAGAAGAGCTCAGTGGAGAGAGGACTGCGATCTCTCTGTTCTGAGACAGAGGCTGGGATTCGGCCACTGCTGCTATGACTCTCAGAAGAGGCACAGAAAACCACCAGGGAAAGCCACCAGAGAACAAAAGCCTGGAAATACTGGCGCACATTGTGCCCATCCCCATTCCCCCTTTCAGGGGACAGGGAGACTCTACCCAAACAGGGTTGCCTGAGTATCAGCGCGGCAGGCCCCTCCCCCAGAAGGCAGGCTGAAAAATCAAGAAGCCCAAATCCCTAAGATCCCTATAAAACACGGGCGCACGGCCTGGGTCCTGGTCAATAATTTGGGCCCTGGACAATCCCGCAAACTCTCCTCATCCGAATGATGAGAAGGAGAAATCCCCCCCAGCAAAGAAAAGACAATGAGTCTGTGGCCTCTGACATAGAACTAATGGATATGGATATAACCAAATTATCAGAAATGGAATTCAGAGCAACAATGGTCAAGATGCTGAGTAGACTTGAAAAAAGTATTAACAAAAATGTTAATGAGAATATAGAATCTCTAAGGTAGGAAATGAGAGTGAATCTGGCAGAAATTAAAAATTCTATGAGCCAAATGCAGTCAAATCTAGAGGCTCTGATGACCAGGGTGAATGAGGCAGAAGAACGTATCAGTGATTTGGAGGATGGGTTAGTAGAAGAAAAAGCTAAAACAGAAACTTGGCTTAAAAAAATCCAATCTCAAGAATGTAGGTTACGGGAGATTACTGACTGAATGAAACGTTCCAATGTCAGAATCATCGGCATCCCTGAGAGGGTGGAGAAAAACAGAGGTCTAGAAGAGATATTTGAACAATGTAGCTGAAAACTTCCCTAAGCTAGCAAAGGAAACAAGGATTCGTGTCCAAGAGGCAGAGAGGACCCCTCCCAAGCTCAATCATGACAAACCTACACCACGTCACGTCATAGTGCAATTCGCAAATGTTAGATCCAAGGATACAGTATTGAAAGCAGCCAGGGCAAAGAAATTTGTCACGTACCAAGGCAAAGGTATCAGAATTATGTCAGACCTATCTGCACAGACCTGGAATGAGAGAAAGGGTTCAGGGGGCATTCTTTAAAGCTTTTCAGAGAAAAACATGCAGGCAAGGATCCTTTATCCAGCAAGGCTCTCTTTCAGAATTGATGGAGAAATAAAGAACTTCCAGAATCGCCAGCCATTGAACAATTTAGTAACCATGAAACCAGCCCTACAGGAGATATTAAGGGGGGTTCTATAAAAGTAAAAATGCCCCAAGGGTGATACAGAACAGAAAGTCACAATCTATAGAAAGAAAGACTTTACTGGCAACATGGTGTCATTAAAATCATATCTCTCGATAATCAGTCTCCATGTAAATGGCCTAAATGCTCCCATAAAATGCCACAGGGTTGCAGACTGGATAAAAAGACATGACCCATCCTTTGCTGTCTACAAGAGACTCATTTTGAACCTAAAGATACATTCAGACTGAAAGTAAAGGATAGGAATACCATCTTTCACGCCAATGGACCTCAAAAGAAAGCTCTGGTAGCAAATCTCATATGAGACAGATGGATTTTAAACTAAAGACTGTAGTTAGAGACACAGAGAGCACTATATTATTCTCTTTTTTTAATGTTTTTTTGTTATACTATGCTAGTAAACATACAGTACATCCCCCGTTTCCAATGCAAAGTTCAATGATTCATTAGTTGCGTATAACACCCAGTGCACACTTCAATACGTGCCCTCCTTATTACCCATCACCAGTCTATCCCATTCTCCCACACCCTTCCCTCTGAAGCCCTCAGTTTGTTTCTCAGAGTCCATAGTCTCTCGTGCTTCATTCCCCCTTCTGATTACCCCCCTTTCTTTATCCCATTCTTCCCCTACCGTTCTTCCTAGTTCTTAAGATCCATAGATGAAAGAAATCATATGATAATCGTCTTTCTCTGCTTGACTTATTTCACTTAGCCTTATCTCCTCCAGTGCCGTCCATGTTGCAGCAAATGTTGAGAATTCATTCTTTCTGATAGCTGAGTAATATTACATTGTATATATGGACCACAACTACTTAATACAGGCATCTGTTGAAGGGCATCTAGGCTCCTTCCATGATTTAGCTATTGTGGACATTGCTGCTATGAACATTGGGGTGCATATGGCCCTTCCCTTCACTACATCTGTATCTTTGGGGTAAAAACCCAGTAGTGCAATGGCTGGGTCATAGGGTAGCTCAATTTTTAACTTTTTAAGGGACCTCCACACTGTTTTCCAGAGTGGCTGTACCAACTTGCATTCCCACCAACAATGTAGGAGGGATCCCCTTTCTCCACATCCTCTCCAACAATTGTTATTTCTTGCCTTGTCTATTTTTGAAGGCAGAAAAAGATGGAAAAATAATCCATGCTCATGGATCGCTAGAATTAACATAGTTAAAATGTCCATGCTACCCAGAGCAATCTACACTTTCAATGCTATCCTGATCAAAATACTGAGGACATTTTTCAAAGAACTCGAACAAATAGTCCTTAAATTTGATGGAACCAGAAAAGGCCCCGAACTGCCAAGGAACTGTTGAAAAGGAAAAACAAAGCTGGGGACATCACAATGCCAGATTTCGAGCTGTACTACGAAGCTGTGATCACAAAGACAGCATGCTACTGGCACAAAAACAGACACATGGACCAATGGAACAGAATAGAGAACCCAGAAATGGACCCTCAGCTCCTTGGGCAACTAATCTTTGATAAAGCAGGAAAAAACATCCAGTGGAAAAAGGCAGTCTCTTCAATAAATGGTGCTGGGAAAATTGGACAGCTACATGCAAAGAAGTGAAGAGAAGGGCCATACGCACCCCAATGTTCATAGCAGCATTGTCCACAATAGCTAAATCGTGAAAGGAGCCGAGATGCCCTTCAACATATCACTGGATTAAGAAGCTGTGGTCCATATATGCAATGGAATATTACTCAGCTATCAGAAAGAATGAGGCCTCAACATTTGCTGCAACATGGACGGCACTGGAGGAGATAAGTGAAATAAGTCAAGCAGAGAAAGACAATTATCATATAATTTCTCTCATCTATGGAACATAAGAACTAGGAAGATCTGTAGGGGAAGAAAGGAATAAAGAAAGGGGGGTAATCAGAAGGGGGAATGAAGCATGAGAGACTATGGACTCTGAGAAACAAACTGAGGGCTTCAGAGGGGAGGGGGGTAGGGGAATGGGTTAGACTGGTGATGGGTAGTAAGGTGGGCACGTATAGCATGTTGCACTGGATGTTATATGCAACTAATGAAACGTAATATAATAAAAAACATTAAATAATCATACATTATCTCGGAATTAACTTAACCAGAGATGTAAAGGCTCTATATTCTAGAAACAACACATCACTCTTTTTTTACCATAATAATATTTTTATTATACTATGTTATTCACCATACAGTACATCCCTGGTTTTTGATGTAAGGTTTGATGATTCATTAGTTGCATATAACACCCAGTGCAGCATGCAATACGTGCCCTCCTTACTACCCATCACCAGCCTATCTCATTCCCCCACCCCCTCCCCTCTGAAGCCCTCAGTTCGTTTTTCAGAGTCCATAGTCTCTCATGCTTCATTCCTCCTGATTACCCCCTCTTTCTTTATTTGTTTCTTCTCCCGATCTTCCTAGTTCTTATGTTCCATAGATGAAACAACTGAATTTTAAAAGTCAATTCTTTTATTTAAATTCCAGTTAGTTAACATACAGTTAATATTAGTTTCATGTGTACAACAGAGTGATTCAACACTTCCATAATAAAAAAAATTTTTAATAATAATTTTTTATTATATTATGTTAGTCACTCTACAGTACATCGCTAGTTTTTGATGTAAAGTTCCATGATTCATTACTTGCGTATAACAGCCAGTGCACCATGGAATACGTGTCCTCCTTATATTAAAAACTTAAAAAAAAAAGTTAATATGTGGAATTTAAGAAACAAAAGAGATGAACATAGGGGAAGGAAGGGAGAAATAAAATTAGATGAAATCAGAGAGGGAGACAAACCATGAGACTCTTAACTGTAGGAAGCAAAGTGAGGGTTGCTGGAGGGGAGGTGAGTAGGGGGATGCAGTAACCGGGTGATGGGCATTAAGAAGGGCACAGGATGTAATGAACACTGGATGTTATATGCATCTGATGAATTACTGATTTCTACATTTGAATCTAATGATGCACTATATGTCAACTAATTGAATTTAAATAAAATAATATTACTCAGCTATCAGAAAGAACGAATTCTCAACATTTGCTGCAACATGGACGGCACTGGAGGAGATAATGCTAAGTGAAATAAGTCAATCAGAGAAAGACAATTATCATATGGTTTCTCTCATCTATGGAACATAAGAACTAGGATGAACAGTAGGGGAAGAAAGGGATAAAGAAAGGGGGGGGGTAATCAGAAGGGGGAGTGAAGCATGAGAGACTATGGATGATGTGAAACAAACTGAAGACTTCAGAGGGGAGGGGGGTGGGGGAATGGGATAGACTGGTGATGGGTAGTAAGTTGGGCACATATAGCATGGTGCACTGGATGCTATACGCAACTAATGAAGCATCAAACTTTGCATCGGAATCCGGGGATGTACTGTATGGTGACTAACATAATATAATAATAAAAAAATAATAAAAAAATTAA
This sequence comes from Ailuropoda melanoleuca, assembly GCF_002007445.2. Classification (NCBI taxonomy): domain Eukaryota; kingdom Metazoa; phylum Chordata; class Mammalia; order Carnivora; family Ursidae; genus Ailuropoda; species Ailuropoda melanoleuca. The sequence continues at coordinate 89,384,367 of NC_048219.1, forward strand.
AAAAGTTTAAAAAATAATAAAAATACCTAGGAATAAATGTAACCAAGGAGGTGAAAGATCTGTACTCTGAAAACCATAATTAAGACACTGATGAAAGATATTGAAGATGGCACACACACAAAAAAATGGAAAGATATACCAATGTCATATATTGTAAGAATTAATATTGTTAAATATCTATACTACCCAAAGCAATCAAGAGATTCAATGCAATCCCCATCAAAATACCAATGGCATTTTTCACAGAACTGGCTTAAAAAAATCCTAAAATTTGTATGGAACCACAAAAGACTCCAAATAGCCAAACCAATCCTGAGAAAAAACAAAGCTGGAGGTATCATGCTTCCCAATTTCAAACTATACTACAAAATTATAGCAATAAAAATGGTATGGTACTGGCATGAAAACAGATACATAGATAAATATAATAAAATAAAGAGCCCAGAATTAAAACCACAGATATAAGGTAAATTAATCTATGATAAAGGAGGCAAGAAAATACAATGGGAAAAAGACAACCTCCTCAATAAATGATGTTGGAAAATCTGGACACTTACATGCAAAGAATGAAACTGGACAACTATTTATACCAAACACAAAAATAAATTCAAAATGGATTAAGTACTTAATTGTATGACCTGAAACCATAAAACTCCTAGAAGAAAACATAGAAAATAACCTCCTTGATATTGGTCCTAGCAATATTTTTTGGATCTATCTCCTCAGGCCAGGATGATAAAAAGTTAAATAAACAAGTGAGACTACATAAGACCAAAAAAACTTCTGCATGGTGACAGAAATTATCAACAACATGAAAAAGCAACCTACTGAATGGGAAAAGATATTTACAAATCATACATCCAATAAGGGGTTAATATCCAAAATATATAAAAACTTACAGAAGTTAATATAAAGAACCCACAAATACTCCAATTAAAAAAAGGACAGTTTTCCCAAAGAATACATACAGATAACCAACAGGCACATAAAAAGATTCAAATTGGCAAAGAAGAAGTCAAACGCTCTCTCTTTGTGGATGAAATGATACTTTATGTGGAAAACCCACAAAGCTCCACCCTCAAATTACTAAAACTCATACAGCAATTCAGCAGCATAGCAGGATACAAAATCAATGCACAGAAATCAGTTGCATTTCTATACACTAACAATGAGACTGAAGAAAGAGAAATTAAGGAATTGATTCCATTTACAATGCCACCAAAAACCATAAGATACCTAGGAATAAACCTAACCAAAGAAGTAAAGGATCTATACTCTAGAAAGTACAGAACACTTATGAAAGAAATCAAGGAAGACACAAAAAGATGGAAAAACATTCCATGCTCATGGATTGGAAGAATAAACATTGTTAAAATGTCTATGCTTCCTAGAGCAATCTACACTTTTGATGCAATCCCTATCAAAATATCATTGACATTAGGAGAAGGAAAGGAAAAATGATGGGGGGGAAATCAGAGGGGGAGACAAACCTTGAGAACCTGTGGACTCTGGGAAACAAACTGAGGGCTTCAGAGGGGAGAGGGGTGGGGAGATGGGTTAGCCCTGTGATGCATATTGTATGGAGCACTGAGTGTTATACACACAAATGAATCATGGAACATTACATTAAAAACTAATGATGTATTGTATGGTGACTAACATAACATGATAAAATTTTTAAAAAATGAAAAAAATGCCATTGACATTTTTAACAGAGCTGGAACAAACAATCCTAAAATTTGTATGGAACGAGAAAAGACCTTGAATTGCCAAGGTATTGTTGAAAAAGGAAACCAAAGCTTGGGGCAGCACAATGTCAGACTTCAAAGCTATTTTACAAAACTATGATCATCAAGATAGCATGGTATTGGCACGAAAACAGACACATGGATTAATGGAACAGAATAGAGAGCCCGGAAATGGACCCTCAACTCTATGGTCAACTAATCTTCGACAAGTCAGGAAAGAATATCCAATGAGAAAAAGACAGTCTCTTCAATAAATTGTGCTGGGAAAACTGGACAACCACATACAGAAGAATGAAACGGGACTATTCTCTTACACCATACACAAAGATGAACTCAAAATGGATGAAAGACCTCAATGTAAGACAGGAACCCATCAAAATCCTAGATGGGAACACAGGCAGTAACCTCTTTGACATCAGCCACAGTAACTTCTTTCAAGAAATGTCTCTAAAGACAAGGGAAACAAAAGCAAAAATGAACTATTGGGACTTCATCAAAATAAAAAGCTCCTGTACGGCAAAAGCTACAGACAACAAAACCAAAAGGCAACCCATGTGGAGTGGGAGAAGATATTTGCAGATGACATATCAGATTAAGGGCCAGTATCCAAGATCTATAAAGATCTTCTCAAACTCAACAAACAAAAAACAAATAATCCAGTCAAGAAATGGGCAGAAGACATGAACAGACACTTCTCCAAGGAAGACATACAAATGACTAACAGACACATGAAAAAATGTTCCACATCACTAGCCATGAGGGAAATGTAAATCAAAACCACAGTGGCAAAAATTGACAAGACAGGGAACAACAAATGTTGGCAAGGATGTGGAAAAAGGGGAACACTCTTACACTGTTGGTGGGAATGCAAGCTGGTAAGCCACTCTGGAAAACAGTATGGAGGTCCTTAAGACGTTAAAAATAGAGGCACCCTATGACCCAGCAATTGCACTACTAGGTATTTACTCCAAAGATACAGACATAGTGAAAAGAAGGGGCATGTGTACCCCAATGCTCATAGCAGCAATGTCCACAAAAGCCAAACTGTGTAAGGAGATGAGATGCCTTCAACAGATGAATGGATAAAGAAGATGTGGTCTATATACATAATGGAATATTACTTGGCCATTAAAAAGGATGAATACCTACCATTTGCGTCGACATAGATGGAACTGGAGGGGATTATGCTAAGTGAAATAAGCCAAGCAGAGAAAGACAATTATCATACGGTTTCACTCACATGTGGAATATAAGGAATAGCGCAGAGGACTGTAGGGGAAAGGAGGGAAAACTGAATGGGAAGAAATCAGAGAGAGAGAGACAAGCCATGAGAGACTCTGGACTCTGGGAAACAAACAGGGTTATAGAAGGGAGGGGGTCGGAGTATGGGGTAGTCAGATGATGGGTATTAAGGAGGGCACATGATGTAATGAACACTGGGTACTATATGGAACTAATGAATCATTGAACACTACATCAAAAACTAATGATGTACTATATGGTGGCTAATTGAACATAATAAAAAATAGTAATAATAAAAGTTGGCAAAAAATAATAAAAAAAGATTCTCAACATTACTAATCATTAGGAAAATGCAAATCAAAGCCACACTGTAATACAAACTTACACCTGTAAATCACACTAAAGAATGGATAAAGAAGATATATATAGATATAGATACAGATGTATAAATATATAGATATAGCTCACACCTGTATATATATATATATGTATATCACCTGTGTGTGTGTGTATATATATGTATATACATATATACATTATGGAATATTACTCAGCCATTCAAAAAATGAAATCTTGTCATTTGTAATGATGTGGATGGAACTAGAAGGTATTATGCTAAGCAAAATAAGTCAACCAGAGAAAGACAATTATATGATTTCACTCATATGTGGAATTTAAGAAACAAGACAGAGGATCATAAGGGAAGGGAGGGGAAAGTAAAATAACATGAAATCAGAGAGGGAGACAAACCATAAGGGACTTGTAACTATGGAAACAAACTGATGGTTGCTGGAGTGGAGGTAGGTGAGGGGATGGGGTAACTGGGTGGTGGGCATTAAGGAAGGCACTTGACGTAATGAGCACTGGGTGTTATATGCAACTGATGAATCACTAAACTCTACCTCTGAAACTAATAATATACTATATGTTAATTAATTGAATTTAAATTAAAAAGTGTAATATTTTTGGTTACCTATCTTCTAGACTGGTCCCTGAGGTAGCGGCATGTATTTTTTATGGTATTCCAGCATCTACGTGGGCCAGGCACATAATATGGGGTCGGAAAATATTTGTTGAACAGAACCAAACTAAACTTAGTAACTTATGGTTGACAGAGTGTTCTTACATAATTAGTTCATTTGATCCTCATAATAACCATTAGAAGTATTATTATATCCGTTTGCCAATGAGGAAATGGGCTCAAAGAGGTCAGTTGAGTTGCCTCAAAATCCCACAGATGGAGAAGGAGAAATAGACTCAAACTTAGATTTTTCTGACCTGAAGACCTGAAGTCCATTGTTTTCTTCATTAGAATCATCTAATTATTTATGTAATGGTCATTGTGGTAGACAGAATGGCTCCTCAGAGATGTGTACATCCTTATCCTTGGAACCTGTGAACTATATTACCTTACATGGCTAAAAGGACTTTGAAGATTAAATTAAGGATATTGAGATGGGGAAAGTGTCCTAGATTATCCAGGTGGCCCAGTGCAATCCCATGTATCTGTATAAGAAGGAGGCAAGAGGGTCAAAGTTGGAGAGAGGAGATGTGGCGATAGGAGCAGGGGTCAGAATGATGTGCTTTAAAGTTGTGCTTTAAAGAAGTGTTCTTTTTTTTTTTAAAGATTTTATTTATTTATTCAACAGAGATAGAGACAGCCAGAGAGAGAGGGAACACAAGCAGGGGGAGTGGGAGAGGAAGAAGCAGGCTCATAGCGGAGGAGCCCAATGTGGGGCTCGATCCCATAACGCCGGGATCACGCCCTGGGCCGAAGGCAGAAGCTTAACCGCTGTGCCACCCAGGCTCCCCTAAAGAAGTGTTCTTGAGCCAAAGAATGCAGACAGCCTGTAGAGGCTGGAAAAGACAAGGAAATGGATTGTCTCCTAGAATTTATAGAAATAGGAATACAGCTTTATCAACACCTTGATTTTAACCTGTATGACCCATTTTGGATTTCTGACCTCCAGAACTGTAAGAGAAAAATTTGTGTTGTTTTAAGCCACTAGACTTGTGGTAATTTATTACAGTGGTAACAAGTAACTAATACAGTAATAACCTATTGTTAGTCTGTGTCAGTGTTGCATAGACCTTTAAATAGTCCCAGATGAGATGGTTCCTGTCTGTTTACTTCCAGGATCCCACGTCATCCTTAGTCATCAATTTTAAGGTAGTAATGGTGTAGTTTGAGAACTACTTATTAATTAAGTATCAATAAGTATCTGTTGGCTAACTGATATACATTCAGGGCTCTGTAAATGTGAATGTCCAAAATCAGATACAGAGAGTTAAGATGGCAGAGTAGTAGGAGGATGCTATGCTTGCCTCATTCCTTGACACGGTTAGGGAAATATCAAATCATTCTGAGCACATAAGAAATTGATCTGAAGACTGAGAGAATAAACTGCACAACTAGAGGGAGAGAAGAGGCCACATCATGGAAGCTAGGAGGTGTGGAGATGTGATTTGGGGCAGGAAAGCACTGCAGGTTCTGTGGAGGGGAGGGAGTTCTGATCATGGAGAGAGGAGAGAGAGAGAGAGAAGGAGAAGGGACTGATTGCACAAGAAAAACACTTCTCTAAAACCATTGACTGGGAAAACAAGAGGGGGTGATTGTCATGAGTTTTACAACCAGCAGAGCTCAAACACTTGTGTTTTGGAAGTCTACACTGAGGTCAGTGTGGAGTCTGGTGGGCACAGTGGTACTCCTGTGGAAAAGGAGGACAGAGGTCTGGGAGCAGAGGGTGCAATCTGAGGATCCCCTGGGCTGCACAGGGACAGATAATTTCCTCTTCTTGGAGCATCTCTGGGAGAGGTGCCATTGCCTCTCAGGGGACAAAAGAGGTGGCAGGTGATACTGCACTGCCCCATTCCTTAGCATAGGGGCAGAGACACCTGATGAAGACAGCTAACCTGGATGCAGGCTTTTTGCTGCACTTTACTCTAAATTCCAAGCTACTGGGTATTGGTGTGACTGCCTTTCTGGGACAAACCTACACCAGCCCCAGCATGGCAAGACTATCCCCCAGAGGAACAGTGTGAGTTCATGTCACACTGGTTTCCTAAAGTTTGGACTTTTGAAACTCATCCAGTATGCCTGAAATAAAACACAGGTGCGCTGAGCTGCTGGGTGGACAAGATGGCTCAGACATGGACAGGGTGAATGTAGGCATCTGAGGGACACATGGGACACACAAGGGGAGATTGTTCTATGAGGGCGTCCTGGACAGCAGTGTATGTCAACTCCCCTCTCTGGGGATGAGGGAGAGGGCTGGTACCATCCTGCTTTACCACCTATCAGCATGGACTGACTTCAGTGAGCAGCAGAGTACCCACGGTGAAGGCCTGAGATGCTTACACCAAGCCCCACACTTTGGTGCTCTACAGGTGCTTCTTTACTAGAGCAAGTGTGCCTGAGACCGGAGTAGTGTGCCCCTCCCCCAGAAGACCATCATAAACCCCCAACATGCACCAAGTCTACTGACCATAGAGTGCTGCAAAGCTTGAGCTCTAACAAGCAGACCCTCTGGTAAAAACTCTCCACTTTCTGGACAAGATCCAAACACTCCCCACTACATGCAAGGAGAAACTCTGCAGAGGACTGACCTGAGGGAAAGAGCAGCCAAAACTCAGCAACAGAGTCCATGTAGCACACATCAGAGACACTTCTTGAAGTGCCAGGCTCTGGACACTATATGACATCTTTTTTTAATCTTGTATTTATTTATTTTTGCTTGTGTGTGCAGGCATGAGAAAGAGAGAGAGAGGGAGAAACCACGAACGGGGGGGGGGGCAGAGAGAGAAGCAGACTCCCCGCTGAGCAGGGAGCCCAATGCAGGACTCAATCCCAGGACTCCAGGATCATGACCTGAGCTGAGGGCAGATCTTAAACCGACTGAGACAGGCACCCAGTATATGACCTCTTCTAAATAAAGCCATTACTCTTAGGGCTAGGAAACATAGCAGGCTTTCCTATCACACAAAGGAGACAGAGACAGATAAAATGCAAAGATGGAGGAATTCATCCCAAAAAAAAGAAAAAGGAAGGGTCATGTCCAGGGATCTTATCAAAACAGATATAATATGCCTGATCCAGAATTTATTTTTTTTCTTTTTTTTAGGGGTTTATTTTTTATTTTTAGTTTTAGGTTTTCCAATCTGAAACAACAAACTGCTTTTATTTTTATTTTTTTATAATAATACTTTTTTATTATATTATGTTAGTCACCATACAGTACATCCCTGGTTTCTGATGTAAAGTTCCATGATTCATTACTTGCGTATAACAACCCAGTGCACCATGCCATACGTGCCCTCCTTACTAACCATCACCAGCCTATCCCACTCCCCCCCTCCCCTCTGAAGCCCTCAGTTTGATTCCCAGAGTCTATAGTCTCTCATGGTTCATTCCCCCTTCTGTTCACCCCCCCCTTTCTTCTTTGCTTTATTCTCCTACCGATCTTCCTACTTCTCATGTTCCATAAATGGGTGAAACCATATGATAATTGTCTTTTTCTGCTTGACTTATTTCACTTATTATTATCTCCTCCAGTCCCTCCCATGTTGCAGCAAATCCTGAGAAATCATTCTTTTTGATGGCTAAGTAATATTCTTTGATGGCCAAGTAATATTCCATTGTATATATGGACCACATCTTCTTAATCTAGTCATCTGTTGAAGGGCATCTCGGCTCCTTCCATGATTTAGTTATTGTGGACAATGCTGCTATGAACATTGGGGTGCATATGGCCCTTCTCTTCACTATGTCTGTATCTTTGGGGTAAATACCCAGTACTGCAAAGATAAACTCCAAATGGATGAAAGACCTCAATGTGAGACAGGAATCCATCAAAATCCTAGAGGACAACATAAGCAGCAGCCTCTTTGACATCAGCCACAGCAACTTGTTTCATGACACATCTCCAAAGGCAAGAGAAACAAAAGAAAAAATGAACTTGTAGGACTTCATCAAGATCAAATCTTCTGCACAGCCATGGAAACTGTCAAAAAAACTAAGAGGCAGCCCACGGAATGGGAGAAGATATTTGCAAATGACACTACAGAAAAAAGATTAGTCTCCAAGATCTACAAAGTACTTCTCAAACACAATATACAAGAAACAAATCAAAAAATGGGCAAAAGATATGAACAGACACTTTTCCAATGAAGACATACAAATGGCTAACAGACACATGAAAAAATGTTCAAAATCATTAGCCATCAGGGAAATTCAAATCAAAACCACACTGAGATATCACCTTATGCCAGTTAGAATGGCAAAAATTGACAAGGCAGGAAACAACAAGTGTTGGAGAGGATGTGGAGAAAGGGGAACCCTCCTACATTGTTGGTGGGAATGCAAGTTGGTATAGCCACTTTGGAAAACAATGTTCAGGTCCCTTAAAAAGTTAAAAATAGAACTACCCTGTGATGCAGGCATTGCATTACTGGGTATTTACCCCAAAGATACAGACATAGTGAGAAAAGTGCCATATGCACCCCAATGTTCATAGCAGCATTGTCCACAATAGTTAAATCGTGGAAGGAGCCGAGATGCCCTTCAACAGATGACTGGATTAAGAAGCTGTGGTCCATATATACAATGGAATATTACTCAGCTATCAGAAAGAACGAATTCTCAACATTTGCTGCAACATGGACGGCACTGGAGGAGATAATGCTAAGTGAAATAAGTCAAGCAGAGAAAGACAATTATCATATGATTTCTCTCATCTATGGAACATAAGAACTAGGATGATCGGTAGGGGAAGAAAGGGATAAAGAAAGGAGGGGGTAATCAGAAGGGGGAATGAAACATGAGAGACTATGGACTATGAGAAACAAACTGAAGGCTTCAGAGGGAAGGGGGGGAATTGGGATAGGCTGGTGATGGGTAGTAAGGAGGGCACGTATGGCATGGTGCACTGGGTGTTATACTCAAGTAATGAGTCATGGAACTTTAAAAAAATTAAAAAAAAATAAAAAGAATGGGCAGAAGATATAAATAGACATTTTTACAAGGGGGACATATAAATAGATAACAGAAACATGAAAAATGCTCTACATCATCAGGAAAATACAAATAAAAAATACAATAAGGTACCACCTCCCGCCTATCAGAAGTGCTAAAATTAACAATACAAGAAACAACAGGTGTTGGTGAGGATGCAGAGAAAGGGGAATGCTCTTACACAGTTGGTGGGAGTGCAAATTGGTGCAGCCACTCTGCAAAACAGTATGGAGTTTCCTCAAAAATTTAAAAAGAAAACTACCCTATGACGCAGTAATTACACTTCTAGGTATTTTGAAAAGATACAAAAATACTGATTTCAAGGGCTACTTGCACCCCAATCTTTATAGCAGAATTATTTATAATAGCTAAATTATGGAAAGAGTCCAAATGTCCATTGACTGAGGAACAGATAAAGAAGATGTGGTATATATACAATGGAATATTACTTAGCCATAAAAGTGAATGAAATCTTTCCATTTGCAGCATGTTGATGGAGCTAGAGTATATTATACTAAGCAAAATAAGTCAGAGAAAGATAAGTACCATGTGATTTCACTCATATGTGAAATTTTAGAAACAAAACGGATGTAATAGGGGCAAGGAAATAAATGAGAGGGAGGCAAACCATAAGAGACTCTTAACTATAGAGAACAAAGTGAGGGTTGCTGAGGGGAGGTTGGTGAGTGGATGGGTATTGGATGAGTACTGGGTGCTATGTGTGAATGATGAATCACTAAATTCTACTCCTGAAACTAATATTACACTAGATGTTAACTAAGTAGAATTAATTAATTAATTTTATTTATTTTTTTGACAGGATAGAGAAACAAATGATTTTTTTGTAGCCTGTGAGCTCTAAAGCAATGTTTCACAGAATATTATCCAAGGACTAGCTACATAAGAATTACCTGGCGATGTCTATTAAAATGCATTTTTTAATTATTTTTTCTAAAAAGTTGAAACATTGAAAAAAAAAAGGTCAAGCGGGAGAAAACTGACAAAGGGTACAGGGAAACTGTATATTTTTGCAACTTCTTGTGAATATATACTTATTTCAAAATAAAAAGTAATTTTATTTATTTCATTATTTTATTTTTTTTTATTTTTTTTTTAAAGATTTTATTTATTTATTCGACAGAGATAGAGACAGCCAGCGAGAGAGGGAACACAAGCAGGGGGAGTGGGAGAGGAAGAAGCAGGCTCATAGCAGAGGAGCCTGATGTGGGGCTCGATCCCATAACGCCGGGATCACGCCCTGAGCCGAAGGCAGACGCTTAACCGCTGTGCCACCCAGGCGCCCCATCATTATTTTATTTTTTATCTCTTTGATTTGATTTGATTATTATTTTTTAAAAAATTATATCAGGTAACCAGTGGCTAAAAATTTTTTTTTATAAAAAACAAAAAAACTCCCCCACCAAACATCATATAAAAAAATGTGACTTCATGATCTTTGTCTGAGGCTTTGTGAACTCCGGAATGAGATTTGTTTCTTGTCTCCATCAGAGAGATTACCTCAGTATGTATTTAATTTAATCCAGTGGTGAGATTAACTCAGTAGAGAAGGAACATTCCACTATGATAAGGATTTTTCAGGGGCCAACATGGAGTCTTTCTGAAACACAACCCAGTGTGTTACAGCTCTCAATTTAGACATAAGTGAAGAAATGCAATATCTCAACTCTAGATATCTGCTGATCAATATTCCTTATTCCTATCATTTTTTATACACACATGCAAATAGTCTTTTTAATTTCCCTTAATATTTACCACTTTCTTTCTCTGTATTCCTCCTGCCTCTTGTTTAACTATTGGCAAAAGATAAAATAGTGACTGCACTAGACAATTTATTCATAAGACAATAAAATATCATTTTTCCTTGTTTGGGAAGACTGACCTATTTCAGCACTTTTTAAAAAGTTATAATTGATTTTAAAAAGTTGGAATTAGAGAAGTCTGGACAACTGTACCAGGACATATCCTAATGTGCTCTTAGTGCAAGGGGTAAAGTGTCTTTACCAGTGGGCAGGGAAGTTCCACTGGGAACTGGAGCGGGGAGGAATAGACAATAAATGAGTAAACATATGATATGAGAGATGGTGAAAAGTACTATGGAGAAAAATAAAGCAGGATAAGGAAGAGTGGGAGTTGGGGGGCATTTTGTATAAGGTGTTCAGGAAAGGGCTAACTTAGAAAGTGACATATGGGTGAAGGCAAGAAGGTAATGAGGACTAAAGACATGCTCCCAGTAGAGGAGCTTCATGGATAGAACAAGAACAAATAGCTCCCTGTGGTAGGAGCTATTTGGTATATTTAAGAGACAGAAAGGAACTAGTGTGGCTGGAATGGAGTAAACAGGGAGACACATAGAGGATGAGGTTAGAAAGCGGTGGGGGCAAGATCTTATACGATAAAACAGTAGTCAGGTAGGAAAGTTTTGAGGTATAAGCTAGGCCAACCTGTAAACTTGACCAGGCACAAATAAAAAAGTTATTTCAGATGTATTATAAATTAGGTGAAGGACAAGATAGAGAGTATGCCTGCCAAGCCTAGACTAAAGCATCCTCATCTGCTCCATATTTGTGATAAAATTGATGTAATTGCAATAAAAGAATGATTAGGAAGAGAAATCAGATTTTAGTGCAGTTAATAAAGTTATCATTACTATGTGCTTATTATGTGCCAGGAATATATTGAGCACTTGAAATATAGTATTTCTTTAATCCTCCCTACTATTATCCTTCTTTTACAGGTGAGTTACAGAGAAGTTAGGCAACTTTCCCCAAATCAAGTAAGGATTTCACTTCAGGTAGTCTGGCTTCAGAGTCACAACAGTAGACAGCCTCTCTACTTGGAATAAGAGAAAGAAAACCAACTGCCAGAGAAGATTTAGAAACCCAGGTTCTGTAGAACTCAAGTAAATTAGGCCCTCACTGTGTGCCCTAAACTTACTGGACTTACTGTTAGGCCAGGTAAAGGTGGATCTTTAAACTCTGTCACATCCTAATAATTTGCTAAACTGTGTATACAGCTGGCTTTGGAGCCAGCACTACCTGAGGCATGGGATTCCTAATAGTGCAGTAAAGAATCTTCTTGTTCTCTAAACAAGTGACTGAGTATGATCATGATGAATCACTTCTTAGAAAGGTGTTAAAGAGGATCCAGGGTCAGCCCTTGATGTATTACACTCCCATACCTTCTCCCTGGTCCCACGTTAATGAGCACTGCCAAGAATGCAAGAGTTTTGTCTTAGATGACAGCATCCAATTATGCAGGAGCACTGTGGGAATGATTGGCACCCAAGAAGTCTGCTCTCAAGAATGCAGGAAGTATTTTAGGGTGACAGGATTCAAGAATCCAAGGCAATTGAGTCTGAGGTGTTCCCAGCTATTTTCCCAAATGACAAGGCCAATGAAAATAGAGTTGAATGAAGGTCAGAATAATTAGATGTTTCTTTTTTTCCTCTCAAAGAGGGTGGGGATAGTGTTGTTAACACAAGGCTTGGTGTACCCATCTGGTTTTGACTAGGAAAAGAGAGCCACTGTGAGTATTATGGGAATAAGAGTCTTAGTATAGGAATTAGGGATTATGAGACTGTGGGAGGAGCTGAGAGAATGAAAGTCTTCCAAGGACTGGAGAAAAAGTCAAAGACTGGAGAAAAGTGGGGAAATTCTAGAAGCTATCATGTGTGGCCACCTTGACCTCCTAGTAATAATGGCTCCCTCTTTGCTCCCACTTCACAAATTTCACACAAATCCTGTTCATTGGCAAACTATAATTGCAATTTGTATAGGAAGAGGTTCTGGAAAATGTAGTTCTTAAACTTAGAAAGGCATGGTGGTGGTGATGGTGTCAAGTTTACAGTAGACAGTGTGGCAGACATGGTGTAAAACCTCCAAGAATGCAAGGATGAAGAGAGTAATCAACCAACTGTTCTACCAGTGCCCTCTGCATTTTGACCGGCATCATTATACCACACTTACTGCTCAGAATCCCTATTTGGGACCTGTCTTAGCATCTACACCCTCCTGTTGTCTACACACGCAGGAAATCATTCAACTCCACCTCCACTCTAACATTATTTTTTTGTCTGTTTTTGTTTATCTGTGTAGCTCCTTATTCTCCTGAGCATAAAAAATGCTCAAGTCTCTGTCATCTTAAAAACATTTCTTCCTTGACCTCATTCTATTTCTTTATTTTCTTGCAGAGTGAAGCTTCATGAAAGAGTAGTCTCCCCTGGAGTCTTTCTCCTCCTTTCCTAATTTTATTACATTCATTTTAGTATGAGTTTGATTCACACACCACTCTAATATTAAAATCAAGGTCACCATAATTGCTAAACTCTAAGGCCATTTTTGTTCTTGACATTTTCTTGGTCTCTCTGTACCATTTGAACATTTGACAGCCCCATTGTTGATACTATCTCCTCTCTTGGCTTCTGTAATATAACACTATTCTCTACTTCTCTTATTATTCTTTCACACTTCACTGTGATATTGTCTTCTTTCCTTCATGCACACTTTAAGGATTGTATTCCCCTGTGTTCCACCTGAATTCCTCTTCTTTATCTGTACAGTTTTTATGACGTATTCTTATCCATGTCTTTGATCTTTTTCTAAATAATGTTTATTTTGTTATATTAGTCACCATACAGTACATTCCCAGTTCTTGATGCAATGTTCCATGATTCATCACTTGCGTATAACACCCAGTGCACCATGCATAGGCTGGTGATAGGTATTGAGGAGGGCACATATTGCATGTCTTTGATCTTAACCCAATTTGATTGTCTTGCTTTATGATTTGATGATTTTTTGGTAGTTATATACTTTCATTTTTAAATTTAAAATCAACGTATAGTGTATTATTAGTTTCAGAGGTAGAGTTTAGTGATTCATCAGTTGCATATAACACCCAGTGCTCATTACATCAAGTGCCTTCCTTAATTCCCATCACCCACTTACCCACCCTCCACCCACCTCCCCTCCAGCAACCTTCAGTTTTTTTCCAATAGTTAAGAGTCTCTTATGGTTTGTCTCCCTCTCTGTTTTTATCTGATTTTATTTTTCCTTCCCTTCCCCTGTGTTCATCTGTTTTGTTTCTTAAATTTCACATATGAGTGAAATCATATGGTATTTGTCTTTCTCTGACTGACTTACTTCACTTAGCGTAATAAACTCTAGTTCTGTCCATATCATTGCAAATGGCAAGATTTCATTCTTTTTGATGGCTAATATTCCCCCCCACCTTCTTCATCCATTCATCTGTTGATGGACATCTGGGTTCTTTCCATATTTTGGCTATTGTGGACATTGCTGCTATAAACATTGGGGTGCATGTAGTGATATACTTTGATTCTTTTCTCTTTATCTTTTTTGTATTGGTTCTAGGTTTTCTCTTTGTAGTTACCATGAGACTTGAATAACACTTTTTATTGTTCTAATAGTCTCTTTGAACTGATAACAACCTAAATTCAATCACATACAAAACCTTCACAATTTTACCACTTCTCTGCCACCACATACACTATGTTACTGATCTCAAAATTTTCTTCTTTTTGTATTGTGTATCCATCAACCAATTTTTGTGGTTAGTTTTTCTTAATATTTTTGTCTTTTACCTTTCATACTAGAGTTAAACATGATTTATGCACCACTGTTAAAGTACTATGTTATTCTGTATTTGCCTATCTATATACTGACCTTTACCAGTGAAATTTATACTTTAATATGCTTTCATGTATCTGTTTAGCATTGTTTTGTTTCACTCTGAAGAACTCTCTTTAGCACTTGTAGTAATGCAGGTGTAGTGGTGATGAGCTCCTTCAGTTCTTGTACTGGGCTTCCTGCTTAGCAGGGAGTCTACTTCTCCTTCTCCCTCTGCCCTTCCCCCACTCATTCTCTCTCTCTCTCAAATAAAAAAAAATAAAGATTTTTTTAAAAAAAGCTTTTTCAGAAATCCATGTAAGAAAAGCAGTGGCAGTGGAAATGGAAAAGGCATGGTTCAAGGAAATATTTAGACACTAGATTTGACAGAATTTGACGGGAATTTTCTCACTCTGGGAAGTGAGAGAGTAGAATTTAGGATGATTCTTGGGTTTCTGGTACATGCAATGGGATGAATTGTAATGCACAGAGAGAAGACCTATAGGAAGAAGAGAAAATTGAAACAGGGAAATTGTGATGTCCATTTAGTATATGTTGATGCCTGTTGAAAAGATTAATAGCAGTCTAGCAGAATCCATTTTCTCCCTTTTCCACACAATAGTAGCTAGGATGTGGCTGGCCAGACTCCTTTGGGACTACATTTCCCAGTCTTTCTTGAGGCTGGTGGTTGGCATATGACTAAGATCTTTCTGGCAGAATGTTGCCAAGAGGGAAGTAAATAATTTTTCACTTGCTTAAGAAGAAATCCTTGTCCCTGGGTTTATTTGCTGGCCTTAATTCCCTTCCTGTATTATCTGTCTTCTGTAAGACTCAAATAGTTCAAATATTAGTCCAAATACTCCTTGTCTCCTGAGGCATGTGTATATACAGTATAGCACTTTTCATAATCTGCTTTAACTTTTTCTTTATGTATGTCATTCAACATATATTTATTGTCTATCATAAGCCAGGCACAGTCCTGATGCCCTTACAGAGTATGCAGTACATCAGGCAAACTGATACTAAACAGTACACAAATAAATATAAAATATGAACTGTGAATTCTATAGAGATAAGCAGAGAGCATTAGGAGACAGTATAACAGGGATATCTAATTTAGATTGGGGACCAGAGCCAGGAAAAGCTTCTTTGAGGAAATGACATTTAGGCAGAAACCTGGAATATAATTTTGGTACTTGCTATTGTCACTTTCTTACCTCCCCTTTATTCTTAACCCAATGCTTTAACCCCTGTCCTGGGAGTTTATGTGTGTGTTGTTCCCCTTTCCTCAAATGACCAGCCCTGCTGGTGGTAAAATACTCTTCATTATTTTTTAAGATTCATTTTCTTTTTTTTCTTTTTATCCTGAAGATTTTTTTATGTTCAGTTAGCCAACATATGGTACATCAGTAGTTTTTTATGTAGTGTTCAATGATTCATTAGTTGCATATAACACCCAGTGTTCATCACATCATGTGCCCTCC
Organism: Ailuropoda melanoleuca; assembly: GCF_002007445.2. Classification (NCBI taxonomy): domain Eukaryota; kingdom Metazoa; phylum Chordata; class Mammalia; order Carnivora; family Ursidae; genus Ailuropoda; species Ailuropoda melanoleuca. The sequence goes on from NC_048219.1 coordinate 89,400,499, forward strand.
TTTATACCCATCACCTGGTTACCCCATTCCCCCACCTCCCCTCCCTTCTGTAACCCTCAGTTTGTTTCCCAGAGTCCAGAGTCTCTCATGGTTTGTCTCCCTCTCTGATTTCTCCCCATTCAGTTTTCCCTCTCTTCCCCTACAGTCCTCTGCGCTATTCCTTATATTCCACATATGAGTGAAACCATATGATAATTGTCTTTCTCTGCTTGACTTACTTTACTTAGTGTAATACCCTTCAGTTCCATCCATGTTGATGCAAATGCAGGTATTCATCCTTTCTGATGCTGAGTAATATTCCTTGAGATTCATTTTCAGCCTCTGACCCTTCATGAAAACTTTCCTGACTCCTCCAGGCAAAATGAGTCATTTCTTCCCCATTCTGAATCTTTTTCTTATTTAAAAAAATATTTTAACTTATTCATGAGAAACAGAGAGAGAGGGGGGCAGAGGCAGAGGGAGAAGCAGGCTCCCCGTGGAACAGGGAGCCCAATGTGGGGCTTGATCCCAGGACCCTGGGATCATGACCCAAGCTGAAGGTAGATGTTTAACTGACTAAGCCACCCAGGTGCCCCTTGAATCTGCTTCTATTATGACAGTAATTACCTAAAATATGAGCTCCTTGAGATGAAAATCTGTCTTATACCTTCTGCATCCTACTATTGCCCTGTTCCCTTAGAACTTTTAGATTCTTCTGTGCAGTCTAAAAATCTCTGCTTCCTCAAACATTCCTTTTATGACATGGTTTAAAATCCTACTAATTTCCTTGTTAAATGCACTTCAGCTTACAATTATCTTTCTTTTTTTTTAAAGATTTTATTTATTTATGTGACAGAGAGACAGCCAGTGAGAGAGGGAACACAGCAGGGGAGTGGGAGAGGGAGAAGCAGGCTCCCAGCCGAGGAGCCTGACGTGGGACTCGATCCCGGAACGCCGGGATCACGCCCTGAGCCGAAGGCAGCCGCTTAACGACTGCGCTACCCAGGTGCCCCTACAATTATCTTTCTTAAAATGTGTCATCCTTAGCTAAATTCAATTCAAAATGTGTAGTCTAGCTACATAAAATAGACCATTACCTCCCTTCTTATAAAACTAGACATATTTATCCTATGATTTATCAATTTTTTGGCAATTATGTAACAATATTAAATCATACTGAGTTGACTTGTAGGAGAGGGACTACTGGTCAACCAATTTGGTCTTATCCTACACTTGTGCTCTTGGGTTTTTGGACTCAAGGAAAGAACTTTACATTTGCCCCTTTAAACTTCTTGTTTTATTCAGCCACCAATATAACCTGCAAATATAATTTTTTGAAACTAATTCTGACTTGAAGATGTTTTTCATCTTTTTCAGCTTTCTGTCATCTGCAAATCTGACAAATCTGTTTTAGAAATTAGCATCCAAATAACTAATAAAAATGTTAACTAGAATAGGATGTGGATAGAATGCTACCATGATACATAAGCTTCCTTAAGAAAGATGATACTATTTCATTCTTTTTTTAAATAATATTTTTATTATATTATGTTAGTCACCATACAGTACATCCCTAGTTTTTGATGTAAAGTTCCATGATTCATTAGTTGCGTATAACACCCAGTGCACCATGCAATACGTGCCCTCCTTAATACCATCACCAGCCTATCCCATTCTTCTTTATGTAGCTGTCCAATTTTCCCAGCAACACTTATTGAAGAGACTGTCTTTTTTCCATTGGATATTTTTTCCTGATTTGTCAAAGATTAGTTAACCATAGAGGTTAGGGTCCATTTGTGGAGTCTCTATTCTGTTCCATTGGTCTATGTGTCTGTTTTTGTGCCAATACCATGCTGTCTCGGTGATCACAGCTTTGTAATATAGCTTGAAGTCAAACAATGTGATACCCCCAGTTTTGTTTTTCTTTTTCATCATTCCCTTGGTGATTTGGGATCTTTTCTGGTTCCATACAAATTTTAGGATTGTTTGTTCCACCTCTTTGAAAAATGCCAATGGTATTTTAATAGGGATGGCATTGAAAGTGTAAATTGCTCTGGGCAGGATAGACATTTTAACAATGTTTATTCTTCCAATCCATGAGCATGGAATGTTTTTCCATCTTTTTGTGTCTTCCTCAATTTCTTTCATAAGTGTTCCGTAGTTTCTAGAGTATAGATCCTTTACTACTTTAGATTTATTCCCGATATCTTGTGGTTTTTGTTGCTATTGTGAATGGATTCGCTTATACCACACACAAATATAAACTCAAAATGGATGAAAGACCTCCATGTGAGACAGTAATCCATCAAAATCCTAGAGGAGAACACAGGCAGTAACCTCTTTGACCTCGGCCATAGTAACTTCTTTCAGACATGTCTCCAAAAGCAAAGGAAACAAAAGCAAAAATGAACTTTTGGGACTTCATTAAGATAAAAAGCTTCTGCACAGCAAAAGAAACAGTCAACAAAACTAAAAGGCAGCCCACAGAATGGGAGAAGATACTTGCAAATGACATAAAAGATAAAGGGCTGATATCCAAGATCTATAAAGAACTTCTCAAACTCAACACATAAAAAACAATCAAGTCAAAAAATGGGCAGAAAACATGAAAAAACACTTCACCAAAGAAGACACACAAATGGCTAACAGACACATGAAAAGATGCTCAACATCACTAGCCATCAGGGAAATACAAATCAAAACCACAATTAGATACCACCTTATACTAGTTAGAATGGCAAAAATTATCAAAGCAAGAAACAACAAATGTTGACGAGGGTGTGGAGAAAGGGGATCCCTCTTACACTGGTTGGGAATTCAAGCTGGTACAGCCACTCTGGAAAACAGTATGGAGGTTCCTCAAGATGTTAAGAATAGAGCTACACTATGACCCAGCAATTTCATTACTAGGTATTTACCCAAAGATACAGATGTAGTGAAAAGAAGGGGCACATGCACCCCAAGGTTCATAGCAGCAATGCCCACAACAGCCAAACTGTGGAAGGAGCCGAGTTGCTCTTCAACAGATAAATGGATAAAGAAGATGTGGTCCATATACACAATGGAATATTACTCAGCCATTAGGAAGGATGAATACCTACCATTTGCATCAACATGGATGGAAGAGGAGGGGATTATGTTAAGTGTTAAGTGAAGTAAGTCAAGCAGAGAATGACAATTATCTTATGGTTACATTCATATATGGAACATAAGCAATAGCACGGAGGACAATGGGGGAAGGAAGAGAAATCCAAAGGGGGAAAAATCAGAGAGGGAGTTGAATCATGAAAGACTATGGACTTGGGAAAACAAACTGAGAATTTCAGGGGGGAGGGTGTATTAAGGAGGGCATGTGCTGTGATGAGTACTGGGTGTTATACATAACTAATGAATCATTGAACAGTAACAAAAACTATTGATGTACTATACAGTGGCTAACTGAACATAATAATAATAATAAAAAAGAAAGATACTATTTCACCAGTAACCACCTTTAATCTTGGCAATTATATAATTGTTTATACTTCTGAGATTCCTCTAACTTGTCCACAAGGATATTGCAAGAGATCTTGTCAAATGTCCTGCTGAAGTCCAGTGACATAACTTTTCAGCACAATAGAATAATCATGATGTACATTTAAATTAGGAATGAAAATAATTTTATTGAGTTCAAATGAAATGAATAAAGAACATGGCTTTTATGCAAGTATGACCAAGGAAGTAGCATCAGAAACTCACAAGTATAATTCCTGCAAGACAGAACTTTTAGAAGAAAAAGTTGAAAGAGAAATTGGGACAATAAGCAGAAATATAAATGGCTGTAGATGTGACCATCAGAAGAAATTTAAAAATGGGAATTACACTTAACTCATGAAGCATTGAACATTATATAAAAAACTAATGATGTGCAACTAATGAATCATCGAACCTTGCATCAGAAACCAGGGATGTACTGTATGGTGACTAACATAATGTAATAAAAAAACATTAAAAAAAACTAATGATGTAATATACCCTGGTTAATTGAATTTAAATAAAAAATTAAAATGGGAATACAGAAAATAAAAGGAACAAATCAAGGGAGGGACTCAACCAGAGTTTTGTTACACGTCTTCCTTATTTAGACATTGAAATAGCACTACAAAATAGATTTAAAGGCTTAAAGAGGTAGGGGACTTGCCTGTGGTCTCATAGCCAGAGGTGAAACTGTGATTTGAACCCAGATAATTCTGACACTAAGAGACTAGAAATTTTTACTATACTAGGCTGCTTGGTTAAGTTAAATTAGGATGCCTTTAGGGAGAATCTAGAAGGATAAAACCCAAGGTTGGTGTCTCCAGAGAGAACAATTCAGAATAGGTTCAGAGAATGGATCTTGGACTCAGAGAGGGATTTTTCTTTTTCAGTGAATAAGAATGCTAAGCCTGATGTGTTAGCGCAACCTTAAAGTACAAGTCAAGTTGGAAAGAGCAAGGAAGGGCTGAGACACATTCCAGGTCAAGGACTGAAAGAATGACCCTTCCAGCTAGGGGAAGGACTTGGTCAATAAATTTGCAACTGGAGTTGAGGCTTGGGCTTGAGACAGATGGCTCTTCACTGCAAGCTGAAGTTGGTGAGAAAGCAGGTTGTGATGGAACAGTCCTGGGAACACATTCCAACAGACAGACCCTGGGGATTAAGCTGGCTGCAGAGATAACTACTAAGTATATATTCTTATTGCCACTCATATAGATGAGGAAATTGAGGGCCAAGGCATTAGCTAACTTGGCCAAGATTACATATCCAATGTGTGGAAGATGCAGAATTTTAACCTAGGCCACCTGGCTCCAGAGCCCACTTTCACTTTCAGCACTGACGCTGTGTTGTCTCTTCAGATGTCATCTCCTGTGAAACTTTCTCAGACTCCACATCTGTCTTCCCATTAGAGCTAAGTTATACTTTCATAGGTATTCACCTTCTACCTTTAATTACCTCGCATTATTGTTCATTTGTCCTTGTTTTTTTCTCACACATATTGAGCTCCTCAAGAGCCCAATTGAAGCCCTTTGTTCCACTTGCCTGTCTACACCAGCACAGTGCCTGGAATTTAGTGACACCCAATAGTAGCTAACTAGATGGATGTATTATAAAATAAGATTATTGGCTATAGGCAGCAGTCATCACCTCTGCCTTACATAAGCAGAATAGCATTTTATAGGAAGGATATCTAGTGGTTTATATTATTGATCAGAAGACTAAAGACTATGTCAAGAAAACAGGCAGGAAAATAGGGAAATTAGGCAACAGAAAAAAGAAAAACTTGTTCAGGACCTGGTGCGTAAAAAAAAAATCAGTTATTATAGGTAAGACATTTAGAACACTGTTAGTCACCTTGTAAGGGAGTGATAATGTTTAGTATATATGAGTTGGGTCTTAAAGGGTATCAAGTTCACCATCTGGAGGGAGAAGGACCAGCATATGCAAAGGGCCTGGTATATTAAGGGAATTTCTACAAGCTTGATATAGCCAGGGGATAAGATATATCAAGGAGGGCAAAGCAGGGGTAAGTCACAGCAAAAGCTGAGTTTGGCAAAAGAGGACAGAAATCATGCCAGGGAGGGCCTTGCGAATCTTTATCAGAATAAAGTCCTTGTTTAGAATTTGTTCTAAGGGCAAAGGGGAACTGGTGGTAGCTTCTAAATAGGGTAAGTCATGTACTCCAAACACAGTTTCTGTTTAATTGTGAGTTGCAAATGATTGGGGTTCCCTTCTGGGAATGGCAGGCAAGGCTGGAAGACTATGTGTGACTACTAAGCACTGTTGAGGACACACATGAAATATGATGAAGTTTACACACAAATCTTGGCTACAGCTTTAGAGGCACATTTGAAGCCATGACCCCTAGTGACCCTCAGAGTGTGGGCCACTCCCTTGGCAAATACATCATGGGCTTGGTTTGAAGGAGAGGGTCCTGGTCATCTGATCCATGTAGGTAAGAACCTATAGCAAGGGGTTTTGTCTGCTGATGGTCACATTGAAGAGTTCTGATGGCTGGCTTCTTTGATGGCATATTTCCCACTGCATTGTGCTGCTGCCACACAAAGCCTCAACATGACTCTCCTAACTATAAGTCAGGGGGAATGGTCCCAACATAACTTCTGGAGCCATTGTGAAGAATCTCTCATGAAAACAGCCATAAATTCAAAGACACTGTATAAATGCCCTCTAAGCAATGGCTGTGTGTGAAAGAGAGACTCTTTATGAGCTCTGCAAGCCTGAGACTGCCTTGTGAAGGTTGAGGGCATGGCCTGGAAAGAAGAAACTCCCACAGTAGGACACACAGGTGTCAACCTGTGGGGCCAGCCCCTGCCTTGGCCAAAGTCAAAAGCCAGTTCCAGGAAGCTCAAATGGATTTAAAGAAACACACTTCTTTTTTTGATTATAAAGGGAAAATTGTAAAATGCAGAAAAATACAAAGAAAAAAGTGAAAATCTCGTGAAATTTCATGATTCAGGGACACCTCAGTGGCTCAGTCGGTAAAGTGCCTGCCTTCCCACATTGGGCTCCTTGCTCAGTGGGGAACCTGCTTCTCCCTCTGCCTACCTCTCCCCTTGCTTGTGCTCTCAATCTCTCTGACAAATAAATTAATAAAAAATCTTTAAAAATTTTCATGATTCAGACTTCACGATTTACTCCTAACATTTGGTTTATAGCCTTCAGTGTTTCACTTATGTATACATGTGTCTGTATGTGTATTGTATAAATACATATATATATGCATGTGTATATAATAAAATATATACAAGATGAAATTTACCATTTTAACAATTTTTAAGTGTCCAGTTCAATGGCATTAAGTACATTCACACTGCATGCAACCATCACCATCCTCCATCTCCAGAAGTTTTGATCCTCCCAAACTGAAACTCTGTACCCATTAAACACTAATTTCCCATTCTTCCCTCCCCACAGCCCCTGGCAAGCACTATTTTACTCTCTGTCTCTATGAATTTGACCATTCTAGGTACCTCATACAAATGGAACCATACGGTACTTGTCCTTTCGTGACTGGTTTATATCACTTAGCATAATACCCTCAAGGTTCATTCATGTTGTGGCAAGTGTCAACATTTCCTTCCTTTGAAGACAAATACCGTGTGATTTCACTTATATGTGGAACCAAACCCAACCAAAACAAATTAAAAACAAAAAACCAGAAATATACTTAAGTATAGAGAACAAACTGGTGGTTGCCAGAGGCGAGAGGGAGGTAGGATGGGCAAAATAGATAAAGGGGATGAAGAGGTGCAAACTTCTGGTTGTAAAATACATAAATCTCAGAGATGAAAAGTACAGCATAGGGAATATAGTCAATAATACTGTAATAATAAAAGGGGAGAGATGGTGACTACACTTATTGTGGCGAACACTGTGTAATGGATAGAATTGTCACGTCACAATTCAAGTACACCTGAAACATATTAATGACATTGCATGCCAACTATACTTCAATAAAAAAAAGACCTCACCCCCAAATTTTCTTCCTTTGGCTGAATAATATTTCATTGCATTTGTATATACCACCTTTTAAAAAAATTCATTAATCTGTTGATGGACACTTGAGCTGCTTCCACCTTTTGACTCTTGTGAGTAATGATGCCATGAACATGAATTACCAATATGTTTGGGTCCCTGCCTTCACTCCTTTGGGTATATGCTCAGAAGTGGAATTGCTGGGTCATATGTATTTTAAAATTTGATAATAATTTTGTATCAAATTGTGAGAATTTTCCAATGTCATTATAAACTCTTTTATATCCTGATTTTTAATGACAACCTAGTATTTACTCCATTATCTTGGTGTCCTATTCTTGGATATTTTTATTATTTCCAATTTTTCACTACTGCCATACTGTAGCAAACACCCAAATACAAATATTTGAAGACATCTGATTCTTTTTTAAAAGATTTTATCTATTTATTTGAGAGAGAGAGAGAGAGAGAGAGAGAATGAGTTGGGGGAGGGGCAGAGGGAGAGGGAGAAGCAGACTCCCTGCTGAGCAGGGACCCCCCCCCCCCCGACATGGGGCTCCATCCCAGGACCCCGAGATCATGACCCAAGCCAAAAGCAGATGTTTAATGGACTGAGCCACCCAGGTGCTCCTGATTATTTCTTTAATATGATAAAACCCTAGAGGTGAAATCATTGCATCCTAAATACGAACATTTTTAAAGCTCCTGGTGTATATTCATAAACTTATTTTTATAAAGTTTGCTCCAATTTTTTTTAATTTTAAATTTTTATTATGTTATGTTAGTCACCATTCAGTACCACATTAGTTTTTGATGTAATGTTCCATGATTCATTGGTTGCATATAACACCCAGTGCTCCATGCAGTACGTGGTCTCCTTAATACCCATCACAGGGCTAGCCCATCCCCCCACCCCCCTCCCCTCTGAAACCCTCAGTTTGTTTCCCAGAGTCCACAGTCTCTCATGGTTCACTCCCCCTTCTGTTTACTTCCCCTTCATTATTCCCTTCCTTCTCCTACTGATCTCCCTGCTATTTCTTATGTTCCACAAATGAGTCACTCATTTGTGCTCCAATTTTCCACCTCTCCAGTAGTGTTTAACCCATCATACTATCACTTATTTTAAAAAGTTATTTTTTAAATTTAAATTCAATTTAACATATAGTGTATTATTTGTTTCAGAGGTAGAATTTCGTGATTCATCAGTTGGATATAACACCCAGTGCTCATTCCATCAAGTGCACTCCTTAATTCCTATCACCCAGTTACCCCATCCCCCCCCACCTGCCCTCCGGCAACCCTCAGTTTGTTTCTTATAGTTAAGAGTCTCTTATGGTTTGTCTCCTTCTCTGTTTTCATCTTAACACAATTAATTCTTTTTGCAACCTGGCATCCTAGATAACTGACCCACCGGCAACACATTTCTGGTCCTAGCTTCCCAAGCTGAGGTTGTGGGTACCCAGGTTTGGAAGAGGATCTGGGAAATATGATTAGAGGAAAAGAACAGAAGCTGGCAGTTTCCTGTGTGCGAAAGTCAGGTAGGCTGGTGCAGGTGGTAGGGATAGGTGTAGACGGCAAAGGAAAGCACATGCACCCACGTTGACTGAACATCTCTACATGAAAGTTGCTGTGCACATAGTATTAATACAACAACTCCGTGAGGGAGGCATGATCCTCATTTTCCAGTGAGGAACCTGAAACTCAGAAAGAGTTTCAGTTCCTAAGTTATGCAGATGGTAGGTAGCAGAGACAGGATTCAACCCAGGTGTGTCTGACACTCTGACACCTGGACTGGCATTGGCGTCTTTTTGCTACACCACAATGCTCTCAGGAGAAGACTGGACCCCTGAGATACAGAAAGAACAGAAAAGGTGGTTGCAAAGTCAAAAATGAACAAAGAAACAAACAAAAAGCCAGACTCTTAAATAGAGAGAACAAACTGGTGGTTGCAGAGGGGAAGGGGGGGCATGGACAAAATAGATAAAGGGGATGAAGAGGTACAAACGTCCAGTTACAAAATAAAGAAGTCATGGAGATGAAAGTACAGCACAGAAAATACATAGACAAATTTTATTGTTAGTTCCTAGGTCCAGGGAGAAGTGAAGTTTGTCATTCTGTGTGAGGGGGATGAAAGATGCCTCCATTTGGTGGATGGTCACATTCCCCTGTGAAGGTGTGTGGGTTTAGAACTCGTGGCATGCCATTGAACTGGATAAGCTGGCTGATTTCAACAGATGCCATAAATTGCTGTAGAGCCACCTGCAGGCCCTACATCCACCTAGGTGAGGTGCTTATGTAAGATTGTAGAGTGGAGTAATCAGCAGCTTGTTCAGATGGCAAAACTCTAGAGGGGAGGCAGAGGCCAGAACCAGCTAAGTGAGAAAGACCAGGTCATGAGTGGAAAAAACATAAACCTGTGTTTTACCTCAGATTACTGCACTGCTGCTAAATTTCAGGAAAAACAATACCTTGTGTTATGTTAACTTGTGATTTAATCTTTCATTGATTTGGGTAAGGAGGTATAAATAAATTTACAACACCCATTCATAACACAAACACTTCAACCATTGGTATGGCTACTGGTCTTATCACAAAATAGATGGTAATTAGGGTACTGAGTTCCTGGGTGATGTATCATGGAAAAGAGAAGTTGACTTTAGTCCTCTGTTTTATTAGGGCAACTATGTGTTTGTTGTGAGTGGCAGGCGGTGGCAAAGATGCTTATTGAAATGACAGAGGATGTTTTGGGAGGCGGAGGTTGCAGTCACACTGAGTAGGGTTTCATTACAAACACATCTCTCTGCACCAGAGATTGAGGCTCAAATAGCCATTTTCAGGATTGGTGATGGCTATGGCAGAACCACCTGGAATCATACCAATGCTTAGGTTCATTTAGGGAGCCCGCAAGCAGAAGGCATGGACTTTTGCACTCTGAGCTGATTCCTTGGTTATTTCAATAAACCTTCCATTATATCTATTAGCTTCATGTTAGCTCCTTGATGGAGAAACTTAGGTCTGGTTCATTTTATAATATGCCCAGCACAAAATTGGTGTTCAGTAAATTTGTAGTAACATACAAATATATAGTAGCATAGCATTCCATTTTTATTATTTGTGATTATTTAGATTTGGGATTAGGATCAAAAGACAAAGTGGATTTCAACCTCTTTATGAGAATTTTCCTCTAGGGATGGTGACTTTCCCTTGGAAAAATAATAGGAACCAAATAAGGAATATGTAATGCTATGGGACTAAATGTATCATAAAACAAAAGTTTGATTTTTCCAGTCAATGTGGACCAAATTGTTCTAGTTTGTTACATGTGCTTCTCTAAGTCCGATGCCATAGCTGAGGCACTAAGCGTTGACTATGTCCTTGCCATCCACAAACATTCTCCATTTCCCTGCCCAAGTCTTGGGGAAAATAGCCAATTAGAGGTCCACTCACTACTCTCTTCTTAGGTAACAGCCTGACAGTCTTGAGACACAGAAACTGATTTTGTCCTGATAGATCAGGGGCTTGGGAGACAGAGGAGAGAGTTGGTCTTACGTGGGTACTTTGAGAGTAATACTCAGATGTTCAGCCCTAATCCTTAGGTTTTCTTTGGCATGGAAATGGCCATAGTTGAGCCATGGCCCAGAGCAGCTGCTAAAAGCCACAATTATGTTCATAGGAAGAAAGCCCAGCCCCTGAGAATCTTCTATCCTGGGCCATGGTCAGGCTGTTTAGGACCATTTGTATCTTCTCCTTCTTCAAATGTTCTTTGCTTTCTAAATTTAGTTCTTAACATTTTTTGAGTGCTGACCATGCCATGTGCCAGATATATGTATACTTTTATATGCAAGGATTTATCTATCCTCACAACTACTAACTATGAGGAGAAACCACTATTTTCTCCATTTTATAGGTAAGGTAACTATTATAGGTACATCTGTATCGACGGCACAATTCTTATAAGATGTGAGGTTTGACTCTACTGACATGGGATGCTCTAAATAACTGAAAATAGACCAATGGAACAGAATACATGGAAGCTATTCCGTAACCATACATGTTCGTATAATGTGTATATTTATATACATGCATATATAATTTTATATAAGTATGATTTATATGCTTTACATATCGATGCATAATTTATCTTTTACATACATATAATTTATAGATATATTTTGCATATAAGTTTGCACATATCAGTATAGACATACATTTTCCTATAGATACTTATATAGTAATTTGCATATAGAAGATCTGGAAGGGATTAAATAACGATTAAATAAATCTCTGGGCAAAATATTATTGATGTTTTTTGTACTTGTGTCTTTGCTTGTGCCTTTTATGATATCTCCATGATCAACATATAGTGGTTCGTAACTAAATTTTCTTAATTTTAAAAAAGGATTTTTTACTTTACTTAAGACATTTTAAAACATGCATTGACTGAACTCCTGACTGCTCTGTATAGGATTATACAAAATGCAGGCAAAACCCTGGGTCCAGAGAAGCACCTGACTGGCTAGTTACCATAATTCGGTTGATTTCTTTTCTAGACAGGAGAGTGGAGACTTCCCATGGTATGCATTACTGTATTGTCCCCAGGACTCTTCTCCAACAGGCAGTGCTCTTCAAGTTGGCTCCATTTTTTTTTTATCTTTGTGATGTTAGTTCTTCTCCAGAGAATCCCAGGTACACTAGAACAAGTGTCCCCTCAACATTTCACCCAGAGCCATGTCCTCAGCTGCCCTGATAGCACCATGGAATGGGGAGTCTCTTCCCCTGGAGATCTGTTTAGTGCTCTAAGAAGAAGTTTCAGGAAACACTTTCAGTCATACTAGGTGATGCTGCTTTGAGAGTCTGCCTTATCTGTTTCAACAGGCCCATCCCTAATCCTCAACCCCTCTAGAAGAACTAGGCCTTGGGAATCTGCAAACCTCTTATTACTCAGGCAGACAATAGAGACAAAGCCATTTGGCTACTTTAGCTTTTTAATTTTCTCCCTCTGTTACATGGAACTATGTCAGAATAGGAGGTTCCCTTTCCACCCCAAACTCTGTCACTTCCCAGAGATGTATTGTTCATGTGTGAGTGGGGAGCACTGAGGACACTCCACACAGCTGAGGGGTCTACATCCATCTTGGGAGATGAATTCCATGTTCCTGTGTGTGGCCAGGACAAAGGCGGGCCACTGCCTTGGTCTCAGGGCCCCCAGAAGTGTAGATTGCTGTTTCCTGCCTTGAGGGGAGGATGTCTATCTTCCTGCCTCTCCACGAAGACTGGTCCAGAAATACACTTTTCCAGGTGAGATAATTAGGCATCCACAGGGCCATGCCTGTGCAATGGAGCCAAAGCCCTCCTGCAGAAGCTCCTTTAGAGGTATTAGTCCTCACCACCACCAGGGGGAAGCAGTGCAGTGTACCTGCCCTTTATATGAAAGCGAAGTACTGGTGGAAGAGGTTGGCTGGGCTTTGGAGGGAGGCTTCAGCCCTGAGTATCCCTGAAAACCCATCCATTTCACACAATATAGGCAATGTGACTGGGGATTATGAGCTTTGCAAGAGTCAACAAAATGAATAAAAAATAAATAGATGTCTTTCTTTTTTTTAAATATTATGTTATGTTAGTCACCATACAGTACATCATAAGTTTTTGATGTAGTGTTCCATGATTCATTGTTTGTATATAACACCCAGTGCTCCATGCAATACATGCCCTTCTTAATACCCATCACCGGGCTAACCCATCCCCGCATATGGTAGCCACATTTAAAAAAAATAAAAAGAATCAGGTGAAAAAAATATATGCATATGATCAAAAAGTTCTTTATATCTTAGTAATTGTGTCATTCAGTTCTTCTCAATATTTAATGCTTGCACGGAGAGAAAGAAAGCATTCCATTATTATTGTGGTTTTTTTCTTCAAGTTTTTAATTTAAATTCCAGTTAGTTAATATACAGTGTAAAATCAGTTTCAGGTGTAGAATTTAATAATTCATCACTTATATATGATAGTTACTGCTCATCACAAGTGCCTTCCTTAATTCCCATCACCTATTTGACCCATTCCCCCCACCATCCTCCACTCCAGTAACCATCAGTTTGTTCTCCACAGTTAAGAGTCTATTTCCTGGTTTGCCTCTCTTTTATTCCCCCACTCCCCCCACCATATTCATCTGTTTTGTTTCTTAAATTCCACATATGAGTGAAACCATATTGTATTTGTCTTTCTCTGACTGACCTATTTTGCTTAGCATAATATTCTCTAGCTCCATCCATGTCATTGAAAATGGAAAGATTTCATTCTTTTTGATGGCTGAATCTTCTTTATCCATTCATCAGTTGATGGATATTTGGAATCTTTGCATAATTTGGCTATTGTTGATAATGCTTCTATAAACATCAGAGTGCAAGTATCCCTTTGAATCAGTATTTTCATATCCTATGGGTAAATACCTGGTAGTGAATTGCTGGGTTGTAGGGTAGCTCTATTTTTAACTTTTTGAGGAACCTCTATACTGTTTATCAGAGTGGCTTCATCAGTTTGCATTCCTACCAACAGTATAAGAGGGTTCCCCTTTATTTGCATCCTCGCCAACACCTGTTGCTTCCTGTGTTGTTAATTATAACCATTCTGACAGGTTTGAGGTGGTATCTCATCATGGTTTTGATTTGTGTTTCCCTGGTGATGAGTGATGTTGAGCATCTTTTCAGGTGTCTATTGGCCATCTGGATGTCCTCCTTGGAAACATGTCTATTTATGTCTTCTGCCTATTCTTAACTGGATTACTTGTTTTTTGGGTGCTGAGTTTGATAAATTCTTTCTAGATTTGGATACTAACCCTTTATCAGATATGTTATTGGAAATATCTTCTCCCATTCCATAGGCTGCCTTTTAGTTTTGTTGATTGTTTCTTTCACTGTGCAGAAGCTTTTTATCTTGATGAAGTCCTGATAATTTTTGCTTTTGTTTCCCTTGCCTCTGGTGACTTGTCTAGAAGCAGTTGCTGCAGCTGAGATCAAAGAGCTTGCTCCTTGTGTTCTCCTCTAGGATTTGAATGGATTCTTGTCTCACATTGAGGTCTTTCATTCATTTTGAATTTATTTTTTTAGTATCGTGTAAGAAAGTGGCAGTTTCATTCTTCTGCATGTGGCTGTCCAGTTTTCCTACCATTTGTTGAAGAGACTGTCTTTTTTCCATTGGATATTCTTTCCTGCTTGTAGAAGATTAGTTGACCATAGAGTTGTGGGTCCCTTTCTGGATTTTCTGTTCTGTTCCATTTATCTATGCGTCTATTTTGTGCCAGTACCATACTGTCTTGATGATTATAACTTTGTAATATAGCTTGAAATCTGGAATTGTGGTGCCTCCAGCTTTGTTTTTCTTTCTCAGGACTGCTTTGACTGTTTGGAGTCTTTGGTGGTTCTGTACAAATTTTAGGATTGTTTGTTCTAGCTCTGTGAAAAATGCTGGTGGTGTCTTGATAGGGATTGCATTAAATGTGTAGATTGTTTTGGATAGAGTAGACATTTTAACAATGTTTCTTCTTGCAATCCATGAGCGTGGAATGGTTTTCTATTTCTTTGTGTCCTCTTCATTTTTTTTTTCATAAGTGTTCTGTAGTTTTCAGAGTACAAATATTTTACGTCTCTGGTTAGGTTTATCCCTAGTTATCTTATGGTTGTTGGTGCAGTTGTGAATGGGATTGATTCACTGATTACTCTTTCTGCTGCTTCATTATTGGTGTATAGAAATACAACAGATTTCTGTACATTGATTTTGTATTCTTCAACTTTACTGAATTCATGTATCAGTTCTAGGAATGTTTTGGTGGAGCCTCTTGGGTTTTCTACACAGAGTATCATGTCATCTGTGAATGGTGAAAGTTTGACTTCTTCCTTGGTGATTTGGATGCCTTTTATTTCTTTGTGTTGTCTGATTGCTGAGGCTAGGACTTCCAATACTATGTTAAATAACAATGGTGGCAGTAGACATCCCTGTTGTGTTCCTTCTGTAGAGGAAAAAGTTCTCAGTTTTCCCTAATGAGGATGATATTAGCTGTGGGTCTTTCTTATATGGGCTTTATGATGTTGAGGTATATTCCATCGATTCCACTTTGTGGAGGGTTTTTATCAAGAATGGATGCAGTATTTATCAAATGCTTTTTCTGCATCTATTGAGAGAATCAATTGTTCTTATCCTTTCTTTTATTAATATGGTCTATCATGTTGATGGATCTGTGAATATTGAAACAGGAATAAATCCCACTTAATCATGGTAAATGATTCTTTTAATGTACTGTGTATTCAATTTGATAGTATTGTTTTATTTAAATTCCATTAACCAACATACAGTATATCATTAGTTTCAGATGTAGAGTTTAAGAATTCGTCAGTTGTGTATAACACCCAGTGCTCATCACATCATGTGCTCTCCTTAATGCCCATCACCCAATTACCCCAAACTCCCCACACCTCCCCTCCAGCAGCCCTCAGTTTGTTTCCTATAGTTAAGAGTCTCTCATGGTTTTTCTCCCTCTCTGATGAATTCCCATTCAGTTTTCCCTCTCTTCCCCTATGATGCTCTGTGCAGTTTCTTAAATTCCACATATGAGTGAACCATATGATAATTATTTCTCTGATTGACTTATTTCACTCTGCATAATACCTTCCAGTTCTATCCATGTCAGTGTAAGTGGTAAGTATTCATCCTTTCTGATGGCTAATAGTCCATTGTGTGTGTGTGTGTGTGTGTGTGTGTGTGTGTATCACATCATATATCACATCTTCTTCATTCATCTGTTGATGGACAACATCTGTTGATGATCTCAGCTCTTGTCACAGTTTGGCTATTGTGGACATTGCTGCTATAAACAGTGAGGCCTCCAGCTTTGGTTTTCTTTTTCAATGTTCCTCTGGCTCTTTGGGGTCTTTTCTGGTTCCACACAATTTTAGGATTATTTGTTTCAGCTCTGTGAAAAATATCGATGGTATTTTGATAGGGATTGAATTGAATGTATAGATTGCTCTGAGTAGTATGGATATTTTAACAATATTTAGTCTTCCAATCCATGAGCTTGGAATGTTTTTCCATTTCTTTGTATCTTCCTCAATTTCTTTCAGTAAGTGTTCTGTACTTTTTAGAGTACATATCCTTTACTTCTTTTGCCAGGTTTATTCCTAGGTATCTTACGGTATTTGTTGCAATTGGTAATGGGATTGACTCCTTAATTTTCTTTCTTCTGTCTCATTGTTAGTTTATAGAAAGGCAACTGATTTCTGTGCATTGATTTTATATCCTGCCACGTTGTTGAATTGCTGTATGATTTCTAGCAATTTTGGGGTGAAGTTTCTTTGGGTTTTCCACATAAAGTATCATGTGATCTACAACGAGTGAGAGTTTGACTTCTTTGCCAATTTGAATGCCTTTTATTTCTTTTTGTTTTCTGATTGCTGAGGCTAGGACTTCTAGTACTAAGATGAACAGCAGTGGTGAGAGTAGGTATCCCTGTCATGTTCCTGACCTTATGGGAAAAGCTCTCAGTTTTTCCCCATTTAGAATGATATTCTCTGTGGGCTTTTCATAGATGGCTTTTATGATATTGAGGTATGCTCCCTCTAATACTATATTTTGAAGAATTTTAATCAGGAAAAGATGCTGTATTTTATCAAATGCTTTTATGCATCTTTTGAGAGGATCATATGGTTCTTGTCCTTTCTTTTATTAATGTGACATATCACATTGATTTATTTGTGAATGTTGAACCACACTTGCATCCCAGGAATAAATCCCACTTGGTCATGGTGAATAATCCTTTTAATGTAGTGTTGGATCCTATTGGCTGGTATCTTGGTGAGAATTGTGGCATCCATGTTCATCAGAGATATTGGCCTGTAGTTGTCCTTTTTAGTGGAGTCTTTGTCTAAAAGTTTTGGAATCAAGGCGATCCTGGAATAATAGAATCGGTTTGGAAATTTTCCTTCCATTTCTATTTTTTGGAACAGTTTGAGAAGAACAGTTGTTTGCTCTTCTTCAAATGGTTCATAGTATTCCCCTAGGAAGCCATCTGGGCCTTGACTTTTGTTTGTTCAGAGATTTTTGATTACTGATTCCATTTCTTTGCTAGTTATGGGTCTCTTCAGGTTTTCTATTTCTTCTTCTTTCAGTTTTGGTAGTTTAGGCTTTGTTTGCTGTTTCTTTTCTAGCTCTTTTAGGTGTAAGGTTAGGATGTGTATTTGAGACTTCTTGCTTCTTGAGGTGGGCCTGTATTGCAATATACATCCCTCTTAGGACCATTTTTGTTGCATCCCAAAGGTTTTGGACTATCATGTTTCATTTACATTTGCATATATATGCAAATATAAGTATGCATAAATATATGCAAATATCTAAATATCTATATATCTATATCTATCTATGTATATCTTCTTTAATTTCCTGTTTAACCCATTCAGTAGTATGTTCTCTAATTTCATTGTATTTGTGGTCTTTCCAATTTCTTCTTGTGGTTGGCTTCAAGTTTCATAGAATTGTGGTCAGTAAGTATGCATGGTATGATCTCAATTTGTGTACTTGTTGAGACCTGATTTGTGACCTAGTATGTGATCTATTCTGGAGAATGTCCCATATGCACTCGAAAAGAATGTGTATTCTGCTGCTTTAGGATGAATTGTTCTGGATATATCTGTTAAGTCCATCTTTTCCAATGTGTCATTCAAAGCCATTGTTTCCTTGTTGATATTCTGTTTGGATGATCTGCCCATTGCTGTAAGGGAGTGTTAAAGCCCCCTACTATTATTGTATTATTATCAATGAGTTTTTTAGTGTTTCTTATTAATTGATTTACATATTTGGGTGCTCCCAAGTTGGGGGCATAAATATTTACAATTGTTAGATCTTCTTGTTGGGTAGACACCTTCATTATGATATAGTGCCCTTCTTCATCTCTTGTTATAGTCTTAAAATCTAGTTTTTCTGATATAAGTATGGCTACTCTGGCTTTTTTTTTAATGCCCATTAGCATGATAAATAGTTGTCCATCTCCTCCCTTTCAATCTGTAGGTGTCTTTAGGTCTAAAATGAATCTTTTGTAGGCAACATATAGATGGTCTTTTTTTTAAATTCATTCTGATACCCTAAATCTTTTGATCGCAGCATTTAGTCTGTTTAAATTTAGAGTAATTATTCATTGATATGAATTAAGTGCCATTATATTACCTGTAAAATTGGTGTTTCTGGAGACTTTTTCTGTTCCTTCTAGTCTTTGTAGCTTTTGGTCTTTCTTTCCCACTCAGAGTCCCCTTTAATATTTCTTGCAGGCTGGTTTAGTTGTTACAAACTCCTTTAGTTTTGTTTGTCTTGGAAACTCTTTATCTCTATTATTCTGAATGACAACCCTACTGGGCTGCAGATTTTTCCCATTCCACATGTTTAATATATCATGTCACTTTTTTCTGGCCTGCCATATTTCTGTGGATAGGTCTGCTGCAAACCTGATCTGTCTTCCCTTGTAGGTTAAGGAACTTGTTCCTTTGTGGCTTTTAGGATTCTTTCCTTACCTCTGTATTTTACTAATTTTACTACAATATGTTTTGGTATTAGCCTGCTTTTGTTGATTTTGATGGGATTTCTCTGTGTTTCCTGGATTTGAATGTCTGTTTCCTTCCCCAGAGTAGGAGAGTTTTCAGCTATAATTTGCTGAAATAAACCTTCTGCTCGTTTTCCCTCTCTTCTTCTTCTGGAACTCCTATGATATGAATGTTATTACACTTTATGGAGTCATTGCATTTCCTAAGTCTGCATTCGTGTTCCAATATTTTTCCCCCTTTTCTTTTCAGATGCATTATTTACTATAATTTTATCTTCTATAACACTTATTCATTCCTCTGCTTCTTCCATCCTTGTGGTCATTACACCAGTTGGTTTTGAATCTCAGTTACAGCCATTTTATTTTATTTTATTTGTTCTGTCTAGTGTTTATGTCTTTTATGTCTGTGGTAAGGGACTCCCGATTATCTTTTATGCTTTTCTGAAGCCCAGATAGTAATCTTATGATTGTGGTTTTAAATTCTGGATCAGGCATAATACTTTTATCTGTTTCAATTAGACCGTTGGCTGTGACCTCTTCATTTTTTTGTATTTATTTACTTTTTATTAATAAAAATAATTTTTATTATGTTAGTCACGATACAGTACATCCTTGGTTTTTTATATAAACTTCCATGATTCATTAGTTGCGTATAGCACCCAGTGCACCATGCAATATGTGCCCTCCTCACTACCCATCATCAGCCTATCCCATTCCCCCCTCCCCTCTGAAGCCCTCAGTTTGTTTCCCAAAGTCCATAGTCTCTCATACTTCATTCCCCCTTCTGATTGCCCTTCCTTTCTTTATCCCTTTCTTCTTCTACTGATCTTCCTACATCTTATGTTCCATAAATGAGTGAAACCATATGATAATTGTCTTTCTCTGCTTGACTTATTTCACTTAGCATTATCTCCTCCAGTGCTTTCCATGTTGCAGAAAATGTTGACAACTCATTCTTTTTTGTAGCTGAGTAATATTCAATTGACTATATGGACTACAACTTCTTAATCCAGTCATCTGTTGAAGGGCATCTCGACTCCTTCTATGATTTGGCTATTTGGACAATGCTGCTATGAACATTGGGGTGCATATGGCCGTTCTTATCACTATGTCTGTATCTTTGGGGTAAATACCCAGTAGTGCAATTGGTGGATCAGAGAGTAGCTCAATTTTTAACTTTTTAAGGGACCTCCACACTGTTTTCCAGAGGGGCTGTACCAACTTGCATTCCCACCAACAATGTAGGAGGGATCCCCTTTCTGCACATCCTCTTCAACAATTGTTGTTTCCTGCCTTGTCAATTTTTGCCATTCTAACTGGCGTAAGGTGGTATCTCAATGTGGTTTTGATTTGAATTTCACTGATGGCTAATGATTTTGAACATTTTTTCATGTGTCTGTTAGCTATTTGTATTTTTACTTCATTGGAAAAGTGTCTGTTTATATCTTCTGCCCATTTTATGATTTGTTTATTTGTTTCTCCTGTATTGCGTTTGAGAAGTTCTTTGTAGATCTTGGATACCAGTCTTTTATCTGTAGTGTCATTTGCAATTATCTTCTCCCATTCCGGGGGCTGCCTCTTAGTATTTTTGACAGTTTCCGTGGCTATGCAGAAGCTTTTGATCTTGATGAAGTCCCACAAGTTCATTTTTTCTTTTGTTTCTCTTGCCTTTGGAGATGTGTCATGAAAAAGGTTGCTGTGACCAATGTCATAGAGGTTGCTGCCTATGTTCTCCTCTAGGATTGTGATGGATTCCTGTCTCACGTCGAGGTCTTTCTTCCATTTGGAATTTATTTTTTTGTATGGTGTGAAAAAGTGGTCATGTTACATTATTTTGATGTAACTGTCAAATTTTCCCACCACCATTTATTGAAGAGACATTTTTCCACTGGATGTTTTTTCCTGCTTTATCAAAGATTAGTTGCCCAAAGAGCTGAGGGTCCATATCTGGGTTCTCTATTCTGTTCCATTGGTCTATGTGTCTGTTTTGTGCCAGTAGCATGCTGTCTTTGTGATCACAGCTTTGTAGTACACCTTGAAATCTGGCAATGTGATGCCCCCAGCTTTGTTTTTCCTTTTCAACAATTCCTTGGCAATTTTGGGCCTTTCTGGGTCCACACAAATTTAAGGGCTGTTTGTTCCAGTTCTTTGAAAAACGTCATTGGTAGTTTGATCGGGATAGCATTGAAAGTGCAGATTGCTCTGAGTAGCATGGACATTTTAACTATGCTATTTCTTCCGATCCATGAGCATGGAATGTTTTTCCATCTTTTTGTGTCTTCTTCAATGTCTTTCAAGAGTGATTTGTACTTTCCAGAATATAGATTCTTTACATCTTCGGTAAAGTTAATTCCAAGATAACGTATTATTTTTGGTGCTATTGTAAATGGAATGGATTCCCTAATTTCTCTTTCTTCAGTCTCATTGCTCATGTATAGAAATGCAACTGGTATTTGAGCATTGGTTTTGTATCCTGCCACATTACTGAATTGCTATGTAAGTTCTAGTAGTTTGGGGGTGGATTCTTTTGGGTTTTCCATATAGAGTATCATGTCATCTGTGAAGAGAGACAGTTTGACTTCTTCTTTGCCAATTTGGATACATTTTATCCCTTTTTCTTGTCTGATTGCTATTGCAAGGACTTCTAGTACTATGTTGAATAATAATGGTGAGAGTGGGCATCCTTGTCGTGTTCCTGATCTTAAGGGAAAGGCTTCCAGCTTTTCCCCATTGAGAATGATATTTGCTGTAGACTTTTCATAGATGGTTTTTATGAGATTGAGGAATGTGCCCTCTATTCCTACACTCTGAAGTGTTTTAATCAGGAAAGGATGCTGTATTTTGTCAAATGCTCTTTCTGCAACTATTGAGAGGCTCATATGATTCTTGACTATTTTCTTGTTGATATAATCTATCACACTGATTGATTTGCAAATGTTGGACTACGCTTGCATCCCAGGGATGAATCCTACTTGGTCATTATGGATAATCCTTTTAATACTGTTGGATCCTATTAGCTAGGATCTTGTTGAGAATTTTTGCGTCCATATTCATCAGGGATATCGGTCTGTAATTCTTTTTGATGGGGTCTTTGCCTGGTTTGGGGATCAAGGAAATACTGGCCTTCATAGAATGAGTTTGGTAGTTTTCCTTCTGTTTCTATGTTTTGAAACAGCTTCAGGTGAATAGGTATTATTTCTTCTTTGAATTTTTGGTAGACTTCCCCGGGGAATCCATCAGGCCCTGGACCCTTGTTTTTCGGGAGGTTTTTAATCACTGCTTCAATCTCTTCATAATTAATTGGTCTTTTTAAAAAATCAATTTCTTCCTGCTTCAGTCTTGGTAGTTTATAGGTTTATGAGAATGCATCCAACTCCTCCAGGTTGTTTAATTATGGGCATAAAGCTGTTGATAAAAGTTTCTTATAATCCTTCCTATTTCATGGTGTTGGCTGTGACCTCTCCCTCTTCATTCATAATTTCATCAATTTGGGTCCTTTCTCTATTCCTTTGGATAAGTTTTGCCAGTGATTTATCTATTTTATTTATTCTTTCAAGGAACCAGCTTCTAGTTCTGTTGATCTGCTGTACTGTGCTCCTGGTTTCTAATTCATTGATCTCTACTCTAATCTTTTTTTCATAAAAATATTTTTATTATATTATGTTATTCACCATATAGTACATCCCTGGTTTTTTGTGTAAAGTTCCATGATTCATTACTTGCATATAACACCCAGTGCAACATGCAATACGTGCCCTCCTTACTACCCATCAGCAATCTATCCCATTCCCCCACCCCCCTCCCATCTGAATCCCTCAGTTTGTTTCTCATAGTCCATACTCTCTCATTCTTCCTTCTCCATTCTGATTACCCCCCCCTTCTTTATCCCTTTCTTCCCCTACTGATCTTCCTAGTTCTTATGTTCCATAGATGAGAAAAATCATATCATAATTGCCTTTCTCTGCTTGACTTATTTCGCTTAGCATTATCTCCTCCAGTGCCATCCATGTTGCAGCAAATGTTGAGAACTCGTTTTTTCTGATAGCTGAGTAATATTCCATTGCATATATGGATCACAAATTCTTAATCCAGTCATTGTTGAAGGGCATCTCGGTTCCTTCCACTATTTAGCTATTGTGGACAATGCTGCTATGAACATTGACGTGCATATGGCCATTCCCTTCACTACCTCTATGTCTTTGGAGTAAATACCCAGTAGTGCAATGGCTGGGTCATAGGGTAGCTCAATTTTTTACTTTTTAAGGGACCTCCACCCTGTTTTCCAGAGTGGCTGTACCAACTTGCATTCCCACCAACAATGTAGGAGGGATCCCCTTTCTCCACATCCTCTCAGCAATTGTGGTCTTACCTTGTCAATTTTTGCCAATCTAACTGGCATAAGGTGGTATCTCAGTGTGGTTTTTATATGAATTTCCCTGATGGCTAATGGTTTTGAACATTTTTTCATGTGTCTGTTATCCATTTGTATGTCGTCATTGGAAAAGTGTCTGTTCATATCTTCTGCCCCTTTTATGATTTATTTGTTTCTCACGTATTGAGTTTGAGAAGTTCTTTGTAGATCTTGGATACCAGTCTTTTATCTGTAGCATCATTTGCAAATATATTCTCCCATTCTGTGGGCTGCGTCTTAGTTCAAAAAACTACACAGTCAAAAACTGTGTCCTTGGCTGTGCAGAAATTTTTATTTTGTTGATGTCCCACAAGTTCATTTTATCTTTTGTATCTCTTGCCTTTGGAGATGTATCATGAAAAAGATTGTTTTTGCCGATCTCGTAGAGGTTGCTGCCTATGCTCTCCTCTAGGATTTTAATGTATTCCTGTCTCACATCGAGGTCTTTCATCCATTTGGAGTTTATCCTTGTGTATGGTGTGAGAGAGTGGTAAAGTTTCTTTCTTTTGCATGTAGCTGTCCAATTTTCCCTGCACCATTTATTGAAGAGACTGTCTTTTTTCCACTGGATGCTTTTTCCTGCTTTATCAAAGATTAGTTGCCCAAAGAGCTGAGGGTCCATTTCTGGATTCTCTGTTCTGTTCCATTGTTCTATGTGTCTGTTTTTGTGCCAGTACCATGCTGTCTTTTTGATCACAGCTTTGCAGTACAGCTTGAAATCCAGCATTGTGATGCCCCCAGCTTTGTTTTTCCTTTTCAACAATTCCTTGGCAATTTGGGGCCTTTTCTGGGTCCACACAAATTGAAGAGCTGTTTGTTCCAGTTCTTTGAAAAATGTCATTGGTTGTTTGATCGGGATAGCATTGAAAGTGTAGAGTGCACTGGGCAGCATGGACATTTTAACTATGCTATTTCTTCCGATCCGTGAGCATGGAATATTTTTCAATATTTTTGTGTCTTCTTCAATGTCTTTCAAGAGTGATTTGTACTTTCCAGAATATAGATTCTTTACATCTTCGGTAAAGTTAATTCCAAGATAACGTATTATTTTTGGTGCTATTGTAAATGGAATGGATTCCCTAATTTCTCTTTCTTCAGTCTCATTGTTCATGTATAGAAATGCAACTGATATCTGAGCATTGATTTTGTATCCTGCCACATTACTGATTTGCTATGTAAGTTCTAGCAGTTTGGGGGTGGATTCTTTTGGGTTTTCCATATAGAGTATCATGTCATTTGTGAAGAGAGACAGTTTGACTTCTTCTTTGCCAATTTGGATACCTTTTACCCCTTTTTCTTGTCTGATTGCTGTTGCAAGAACTTCTAGTACTATGTTGAATAATTGTGGCGAGACTGGGCATCCTTGTCGTGTTCCTGATCTTAAGGGAAAGGCTTCCAGCTTTTCCCCATTGAGAATGATATTTGCTGTAGACTTTTCATAGATGGTTTTTATGAGATTGAGGAATGTACCCTCTATCCCTACACTCTGAAGTGTTTCATTCAGAAAGGATTCTGTATTTTTTCAAATGCTTTTTCTGCATCTATTGAGAGGCTCATATGATTCTTGACTATTTTCTTGTTGATATAATCTATCACACTGATTGATTTGCAAATGTTGGACTACGCTTGCATCCCAGGGATGAATCCTACTTGGTCATGATGGATAATCCTTTTAATATACTCTTGGATTCTATTAGCAAGGATCTTGTTGAGGTTTTTGGCGTCCATATTTATTAGGGAAATTGGTCTGTAATTCTTCTTTTTGACGGGGTCTATGCCTGGTTTGGGGATCAAGGTAATTTTGGCCTCATAGAATGAGTTTGGTAGCTTTCCTTCTGTTTCTATTTTTTGAAATAGCTTTAGGAGAATAGGTTTTATTTCTACTTTGAATGTTTGGTAGAATTCCCCAGGAAAACCATCCGGTCCTGGAGTTCTGTTTTTGGAAGGTTTTTTTATCACTGTTTCAATCTCTTCATAATAATTGGCCTGTTTAGAAAATCAATTTCTTCCTGTTTCAGTCTTGGTAGTTTATAGGTTTACAGGAAGGCCTCCATCTCTTCCAGATTGCTTCATTTTTTGGCATAAATCTGTTGATAAAAGTTTCTAACAATCCTTCCAATTTCATTGGTGTTGGTTGCTGGTTGGTTTTCATTTATAATTTTGTTAATTTGGGTCCTTTCTCTATTCTTTTGGATAAGTCTTGCCAGTGGTCTGTCAATTTTATTTATTCTTTCAAAGAACCAGCTTCTAGTTCTGTTGGTCTGCTGTACTGTGCTCCTGGTTTCTAATTCATTGATCTCTGTTCTAAATGTTGATCAACTGCTTTCTCGTGCGTGGATTAAGCCTGTCCCTCTATTGCTGTTGCAGCTTCTTGAGATGAGAATATAAAAACTGCATTTTAGATTTTTCTATTCTTTCGAGTGAGGCTTGGATGGCTATATATTTTCCCCTTAGGACTGCCTTTGCAGTGTCCCATAGTTTTTGGACTGTTGTATTTTCATTCTCATTGGTCTCCATAATTTGTTTAAATTGATTTTTAATTTTTCTGGTTTCCCCAATCATTCTTTAGCAGGATGGTTCTAAGTTTCCAAGTGTTTGAGTTTCTTCCAAATTTTTCCTTGTGAATGAGTTCCAATTTCGAAGCTTTGTGGTCTGAGAATATGCAGGGAATAATTTCAGTCATTTGGAATTGGTTGAGACCTGTTTTGTGACCCAGAACATAGTCTACTCTGGAGAATGTTCCATGTACATTCGAATAGAATGAGTATTCTTTTCTTCTAGGGTGTACTGTTCTATATATATCTATGAGGTCCATCTGGTCCATCTAGTCTAGTATGGCATTCAAAGCTCTTGTTTCTTTGTTGATTTTCTGCTTAGATGATCTCTCTATTGCTGATAGTGGAGTGTTGAGGTCCCCTACTATTAACGTATTTTTATCTACATGTCTCTTTATTCTGGTTAAGTGTTGGTTTGTGTATCTAGGTGTTCCTCTTTTGGGGGCATAGCTATTTCTAATAGTCATATCCACTTGTTGGGTCCATCCTTTGAGAATAATATACTGTCCTTCTTTATCTCTAACTACAGTCTTTAGTTTAAAATCCAATCTGTCTGATATGAGAATTGCTACCCCAGCTTTCTTTTGCGGTCCATTGGCATGAAAGACGTTTTTCCCTCCTNCCCTTACTCTAAGTCTGGATGTATCTTTAGGTTCAAAATGAGTCTCTTGTAGACAGCAAATGGATGGATCATGTCTTTTTATACAATCTGCAACCCTGTGGCATTTTATTTAAGCATANGCAAATGGATGGGTCATGTCTTTTTATCCAATCTGCAACCCTGTGGCATTTTATGGGAGCATTTAGGCCATTTACATTGAGAGTGATTATTGAGAGATATTATTTTAATGATGTCATGTTGCCTGTAAAGTCTTTGTTTCTATAGATTGTAACTTTCTGTTCTGTATCCCGTTTCAGGGCTTTTTACTCTTATAGAACCCCCCNGAGCCCCCCTTAATATCTCCTGTAGGGCTGGTTTCGTGGTTACGAAATTGGTTAATGATTGGCGATTTTGGAACGTCTTTATTTCTCCATCAATTCTGAATGACAGCTTTGCTGGATAAAGGATCCTTGGCTGCATGTTTTTTCTCTGAAAGAGCTTTAAAAATGCCCCCCCAAGCCTTTCTCTCATTCCAGGTCTGTGTAGACAGGTCTGACATAATTCTGATGCTTTTGCCTTGGTACGTGAGAAATTTTTTTGCCCTGGCCGCTTTCAATACTGTATCCGTGGGTCTAATATTTGCAAATTGCACTATGACATGACGTGGTGTAGTTTTGTCATGGTTGATCTTGGGAGGGGTCCTCTCTGCCTCTTGGACATGAATGCTTGTTTCCTTTGCTAAATTAGGGAAGTTTTCAGCTGCAATTTGTTCAATTATCTCTTTTAGACCTCTCTTTTTCTCCACCCCCTCCATCCTCCACAGGGGATCCTGATGATTCTGACATTGGAACGTATCATTGAGTCAGTAATCTACCGTAACCTACATTCTTGAGATTGGATTTTTTTTGAACCAAGTTTCTGTTTTAGCTTTCTCTTCTACCATCCCATCCTCCAATTCGCTGATATGTTCTTCTGCCTCATTTACCCTGGCCGTCAGTGCTTCTAGTTTTGCCTGCATTTGATTCATAGCATTTTTAATTTCTGCCAAATTCGCTCTCATTTCTGCCCTTAGAGATTCTATATTTTCATTAATATTTTTTTCAATATTTTTTTCAAGTCTACACATCATCTTTACCAGTGTTACTCTGAACTCCATTTCTGATAATTTGCTTATATCCATATCTATCAGTTCCATGGCAGAGGCCACAGGTTCGTTGTCTTTCTTTGCTGGGGGGGGGGGTTTCTCCTTCTCGTCATTCTGATGAGGAGAGGTTGCGGGGTTGTCCAGAGCCCAAATTACTGACCAGGACCCAGGCAGTGTGCACTTGTTTTATAGGGACCTTAGGAATGTGGGCTTCTTGATTTTTCAGCCTGCCTTCTGGGGGAGGGGCCTGTGGCGCCCATACTCAGGCAACCCTGTTTGAGTAGAGTCTCCGTGTCCCCTGCGGGGGGTGGGGGGGATGGGGGTGGGCACACTGTGAGCCGGTTTCCAGGCTTTTGTTCTCTGGCGGCTTTCCCTGGCGGTTTGCTGTGCCTCTTCTGAGAGTCAGAGCAGCAGTGGCTGAATCCCAGCTTCTTTCTCAGAACAGAGAGATCGCAGTCCTCTCTCCACTGAGCTCTTCTGGCCACTTTAACTCTGTTTCTGTTGGTGCTGCTAAGCCCTGCAGCATCCCGGGATGTGCACTCCACAGCCGGCGTACCAGCCCTCACTTCCAGGGCTGGCACCTCTCTGTCCTTTGTGTTTCTAACACAGCCAGCCGCCTGGCTTGACCTTTTCTTGTTCTTTCTTTTCGGATCAGTTCTGCCATCTTGGCATATCATGTAGGTCTCTGTCTTCTCTGTGTTAGGGATGCATGCTATGTTTGCTGCTCCTGAGAGTAATGGCTTTATGAAGAAGAGACCTTATACTGCCCAGGGCCTGGTGCTTCAAGAATTGTTTCTGGTATATGCTTTCTGCACTCTGCTTTTGTGTTTTAGCTGCTCTTTCCCGCAGGTCAGTCCTCTGCAGAATTTCTCTTTGCCTGCACTGGGGAGTGTTTGAACCTTGTCCACTGTGTGGTAAGTTTTAAATAGTTGTGCTTTGATCTGCTTGTTAAAAAAAGCTGGATCCTATTTCCCTTAGAGCTGAAGCTTTGCAGATGTCTATGGTCAGTAGAGTTGGTGCATCTGTGTGTGGGGGGGTGGGGGGGTTGTGCCAGTGTTCTGGGGAAGGGACCTGCTGCCTTAATTCTCTGGAAGTCTTGCCCTAGTGGAACTGTACCTGCAGGGCACAGTGGCACAGTGTTTGGTGTAAGTGGCTCCAGCCTCCTCCAAGAGCACAGTATTTCTCACTGCAGTGGGTCAGTGGCATCAGCCCACTCTCTTGTCCCTGGATTGGGGCATTTGCACCTGCCACTATTCAGGAAAGCCCTCACAGAAGAGCACAGAATCTCCCCTCTTGTGTCCCTGGCTTCTGTCAGAACCCTGCTTTCACCCTGTCTGTGTCCAGGTTGTCCGTCCACCTGAAAGTGCAGTGCTCCTGTGTTTTCTCAAGCACGGTGGCTGGGCTTCAAAACTCCAAATCTTAGGGACCTGGTGGGACACAGACCCATGCTGATCCTCTGGGGTAGTGTCTCACTGTGCTGGGGCTAGTACTGATTTTTTCCTGAAGGCAGTTGCAGGAATGTGTAGGAGCTTGGAGTTTAGAGTACTGTGCAGTGAAAAGCCAATGTCCAGGCTGGCTCTCCTCAGGAGGTGTCTCTGCTCCTATGCTAATGAGCAGAGCTCACTGGCTCTTTTGTACCCAGAGAGGCCATGCCATCTCTCCCAAATGCTCTCCAAGAAGGGGAACTGTCTCTCCTGGTGTGACCCAGGGGATCCTCAGACCATGCTTCCTGCTCCTGGCCTCTACCCTCCTTCTCCACAGGCATGGCTCTGCACCCACCAGGCTCCACCCTGGTGATGGCGTGGACTTCTAAAACATCAGACTTTGAGCTCCATTGCTTATAAAACTTGCAATAATCAGCCCCTTTCATTTTCTCTGTCAGTGATTTTGAGGAAGTGTTTTTCTTGTGCAATGCCCTGTGCCCTGTTCTCTCTTTCTCTGTCCTCTCCACCTGATCAGGGCCCCCTCTCCTCTGCAGCTTCCATGACTCTTTTTTCCCTTAAATCATATCTCTGCACCACCTGTCTTCCATGATGTGGCCTCTTCTCTCCCACTGGTTGTGCAGTTTGTTCTCTCAATCTTCACATAGATTTCTTAGGTGTTCATAATGAGTTGATATTTATCTAGCCGTGTCAAGATTGAGGCAAGCATAGGGTCCTCCTACTTCTCCACCACCATAACTCCTCCCCTGCCTGGGGGTTGTTAATCACTCTAACACATTTTGTTGGAGATTGCCCTTACTTCCTATAAACCAAAATGAAATGGGAAATATGCTTTATGCAGGATCTAGTTATTTTGTTGTGGAAGGCCCTTCAGAGTATCTAGTCTGCCACACTGCCAGAAGCAGAAGTCCCCTTAAGTTTTTACACAATTTTCATAGGCTCCACTTGAAACCTGTGGACCCAGCTCTCTGAAATTAGGTGGATAAATCTATATGGTGACTAACATAATATAATAAAAAATTATTATAATAAAAAATAAAACTGCTTCTGAGATAATTATTAAAATAAACCAGAGTTAAGAATTTCTACCCCATAACTTGTGCATGTCCAGTGGATGAGACATAATGAGAGGTCAGGGCTGACACAGAAGAGGTGCCAGGGCTCTGGTTCCTGGCTCAGTTCCTGGGAGCACATGCTTTTCCCTTCTCACATGCTTTTCCCTTCTCACCCACACAGTCTCCAGTGGCCTTCCTCCATTTATTAGTAACCTGAAGTTGGCCTTCCTATGTGAACTTACATGTGAACAGAGACTTAACACTCTAAAATTAGAGCCTACTTACCTAACTAAATCCTGCTAGTTTTTTAAGGGCATTGCAAAAAGACATTTTCTGTTTGAAAACTTTTCTGATCCATTTCTTCCAAGTATAAAAATATGATATCTACTCTCTTCACATTTTTATAATTCTGGGAATCTTGTGCAATATTTTCTCAACCAGATGAAAGGGTATGGGCCATGTCAAATTCATTATCACAGTCCTATAGCCCTTAGCCCATCATGTCAATAGTGATTGAAAGGGACACAGAACCCCGTTACGTAGGAAGATTTTATTGATGCATTAGGATAGATGGGGCAATGGACAGATGGAAGAGATAAAAGTAGCTCTGAAACCCCCACAAACTGAGGAGAATTTGGCATAAATGGGTGATTGGCTCTGTGTCTTCCTGTTCTGAGGGTGTCTGCACAGCAGAGCAGCTCAGAGAGGAATTTAGGATAGAAAGCATCTTGCAAAAATGTCTTCATTGAGAAAGACCTAAGAGAGAAACACCATGATTAAGAACTAATGTCCTGAGACATGCCAGCTGGACTGGTCAGGGCAGGACAAGCCAACCCCTCTGCAGCTGTCTTCTTCCAGTACTGGGCACTGGAGTCTGGGGCTGGGACATTCATGGATTGTTGCTCTTGAAGTAAGAATATAGCCCCATGGCTGTGAGGCCTCGCTTCCCTCCTGGCTGGGCTGCCTCCTGGCCCTGGGCTGAATGCATGCCAGTGTACAGGCTGCTCTGGTCCTGCCTTGGGACCCCCATCTCCCTTGTGTGGTCATCCACCCACTCCTGGGTAACCACTGTGTGTTCTCTCTCACCTTGCCCGCCTGTCACACTGTACCTTGGGTGAGTGGTGCTCCAGTCCTGTCTGCCTGTCAGAGTGCTTGCCCCAGCCTGGGCCTGTCCTTCCAGCTTTCTCTCTCCTGCCTCATAATGGCTCACTTGTGTCCATCTGTGACCTCTGCCTGACTGCCTCTGGGTCTGTCCCTCATCTCTATCCCCTATGTGACTTGCAGTCTGGCTCCTGTCCTGCTCCATGGTCTGGATGTGTGTCTGGGTTTGTGACCCTGCCTGTGTCTGAATGTGTTCTCCTGTCACCACTTCACTTGTTTGGCACCTGTTTTGACCCTGGACCTCAGTCCCTCTGGTCTGACCATGGGTGGACTCCTGTGGCTGTGTGCCAGGGCTTCCTATCTGATGGCTCCTGCCCTGCTGTATGGCCTGGGTGACACCTCCCGGTCTCTGAACATGTTCTCTTGTCACTGTCTGGCTTGTCTGGCTCCTGTCTTGATTCTGGACCTCAGTCTCTCTGGTCTGACCATGGGTGGACTCCTGTGGCTGTGTGCTAGGGCTTCCTATATGATGGCTTCTGTCCTGCTCCACAGCCCGGGTGGCATCTCCTGGTGTCTGAACATGTTCTCCTGTTACTGTATGGGTTGTCTGGCTCTTGTCTTGATTCTGGACCTCAGTCTCTCTGGTCTGGCCATGGGTGGACTCCTGTGGCTGTGTGCCAGGGCTTCCTATGTGATGGCTTCTGTCCTGTTCCACAGCCTGGGTGGCACCTCCTGGTGTCTGAACATGTTCTCCTGTCACTGTCTGGCTTGTCTGGCTCCTGTCTTGATTCTGGACCTCAGTCTCTCTGGTCTGGCCATGGGTGGACTCCCGTGGCTCTGTGCTAGGGCTTCCTATATGATGGCTTCTGTCCTGCTCCACAGCCCGGGTGGCACCTCCTGGTGTCTGAACATGTTCTCCTGTCACTGTCTGGCTTGTCTGGCTCCTGTCTTGATTCTGGACTTCAGTCTCTCTGGTCTGGTCATGGGTGGACTCCTGTGGCTGTGTGCTAAGGCTTCCTATCTGACGGCTCCTGTCCTGCTGTATAGCCTGGGTAGCACCTCCTGGTGTCTGAAAATGTTCTCTTGTTACTGTCTGGCTTGTCTGGCTCCTGTCTTGATTCTGGACCTCAGTCTCTCTGGTCTGGCCATGGGTAGACTCCTGTGGCTGTGTGCCAGGGCTTCCTATGTGATGGCTTCTGTTCTGTTCCACAGTCTGGGTCGCATATGTCTGGTTCTGAGTTCCAGTTCCAGTCACTGTTTCACTTATCTGGTGTGTTCTGTCTTGTTCCCTGGTCTGTGACTGTCTCTCTGACTCCCTCTGTCTGGTCTGGTGAATCTTGTCTTCTCCCACTCTCAGTGTCTGCTGCACATGTCCCCCAGCTTGTGTCTGCTGACTCTCTCTCTCTTGTCTCTGAGATTCAGACTGCCTGTCCTGGCCAAGATCCTGACCATAGATCTGCGCCCCAGCCCCTGCCTGTCCTCTGGAAGCCTGCGTGCTCTGTCCACATTGGCTCCCCTCACGATGCTGTCCTTCTCTAGCCTGCCCCACTTCAGCTCTCCTGCTCTGTTCTTTCCCCAGCTCTTGTGAGGCCCCACTGGGGAGGCTTCCAGACTCTTGAGATACACAAGCCCCCGCAGGACTCTTGCTCATTGTCTTGAAACAGGCTTGGGCGACTTTAAACACCAGGACCAGGAATTCCTTGAATTCCACAGTTCCTGTATCATCTTCATCCAGCAGGCGCAGTACTTCATCCACAGTGGCAGGATCATGGGGTTTCTGTGGAGAAGGAGCCAAATCAGCATCCCTCCCCTGAGGAAGGTGTGGTTGGGACAGTGCACTCATCTTTCAGGCTTCCCACCCGCGAACTTGGGAGCCCTCCTGTGCTGTGCCCCACACCACTCACATAGCTACATCAACCCTAACACAAAATCACTTTCGGTGTGCAGTCCTGCCCCTTTTGCAAGGGTAGAAAGCGCCTTTTGTTTTGTATCCTCTGTGCCTGGCGTAATTTATGGCCTATAGGAGAACTGGATCAAGATTCAATGAAGAATGAATGAATGAATGATTGAGCTCATAATGACTCTTTGGGCTGTCCTTGGCCCCTGGCCCCGGGCATTGAGCAGGATTCTTTCCACGAAGCCCAACACCAGGAGAAGCACAGCAGAAACATGGCCCCAAGGGGATTCTGTGAGATCTTCACTGAGGCTCAAGTGTTTTCTGAAGATGGGGTGGGTGGGGTCTGGTGGGACCACAAGTTGCCCTGAGTATGCATCCTGTTGTGTCTATACATTCCTGTCTCTAAGACCATCATCATGGTTGCTTTAGATGCAAACCAAAGACAGGGAGAGAGGGAAATGACTCAAGGCCCTGGGTCGCTTTGCCAGTGGTTGGGGGAGTGGAAAGGGACTCCTAGAGTGTACCTCTAGCTGATAATAACCAACCTGCCCTCCAAAACTCATTTCTGATGTGACCACTCAGCTAATATTTTTTAGCAACTGCAAGATGCAGAGCTATGGTTCTAATGAATTCTTATTAATGGATGATCAATTTTCTGATAGACATAGGAAGTAGTTACTATATCAGATTTAAGAAGCAGCAGAAAGCAGCAATTACTTTCATTTTTAGAACATTCAAAAACTCTGTTTCTCTCTGAGCTGTCCCCTGTGAGTCCTTTCACCTTGTCTCCAAATTAGAATTAATTGAAGTCAAAGTGTTTTCTCTAAGGACCAGGCCTGTCAACTGCTGTGACTATTCCTTTGCTTTCTCTCTCTCAGCCTGCACAGCTGCCAGGAGGCCCGGTGGGCCTGGATCCAGCGGCTGCCTCCTCAGATTCCTGAGGCAAAGCGGTTGCCTGCAAACTTGTTTCCTCTCTCCTTTCCCGCCCTCCCCGCCTGGCCGGGCACGTCATACCACAATGACATCAGCAAACTCATGTTCCAGGAGTCTTTTCAGCTCCCCATGGGAGAGCACTGTGCAGCTGCCCTCGGTCCTGGCATAGCGCCCAAAGGCTTCGATGATCCCATTAATGTTTTGCAATAACTGGGGCATCTTTGGACTCAAGCTGGAGAAAGAAACAAAGCCCCCTTGGGGGCTCCACAATCAATTTCAGCATTTCCTCCTGTTACTTCTAGGTCTCTTCTTGCATATTCAGCTTTGCTTCTGGTCTGTCTGGGTCTTCCTTCCTCCTTTCCTACTTAATGGATTTTATGAATGGGAAGGAAGGGCACACCATGGTTAGCAGTAGGCTCCAGAGTCAGGACTTCTATGCGAGCTTCACCACCTATCTGTTGCGTGAGCTAGGGGAGGTTGCTTTGCCTTTCTAAGCCTTGGTTTACTTTTTGTGAAATGAAGGTAATCTTATCAAGTACATACTTGATAGGATTATTGTGAAGATTAAAAGAGATAATTCATATAAAGCACTTGGCAGATGCTGGCTTATACTAAATGCCAGCTATTAAATATCATCATGATGTTATTATACACATACCTAATGTTTGTACATCTATGTAAACTACTGCTCACAAAGCACTTCCATATGCATCATCTCTTGTACTTATTATCTCCACTTTTTTATAGGTGAGGAAACAGGTTCAGAGAAGTTAGGTGATTTGCTCAAGGCCCCACAGCTTGGGGGAACCAAGAAACCCAAGAGCCCTTATCTCCTTAACCCAAATGCAATGAGTCTTCTAGACTGTACCCTGTGGACAGTCTATCCAGCCTAATGGTTTCCTGTCATATGGTATTGGGGTCCTGCTGGGAACACTGACAGGCAGTAAGTATATATTGTCAATCCCTGCCTGGGTGGGGCCAAGCAGGAAAACCAGGGGCCTGACTCCACCCTTTCTTGCTGCCTTTTGGGTAGGTGTTGAGGAAGAGGCTGGACTACCAGCTATTGGCAATGCTCCGTGTCCTAAGTTCCTCTGAATGTGACTTCTGTCCTCAGCGCTGGGACCTGTAAGGGAGGTCAGCCTGCCCATAGGTACGTGGATCCTGCCAGCCCACAGTGCAGGTGGCCTCTGAGGAGTGGCTCCCAAATGAAGGGAGAGATTTTCCTTCTCGTTAGCTGGAGATCTGGGCATAGCTTGAAGTGAGTCTTGAGAGCAGCTGGATGGGCAAGAGGCAAAGGGACATGGAGGTGCATTAAAGCAGAAGCATCGGAGACCAGGAGATGGCACTGGAGATGGCAAGTTTCAAATGCAAGGGGAGGTAGAAGGCTGCAGAAGCTGGGACACTGGAAGATAGCACCATGAGATGGGAAGGAGAAGGCATGAGAGAAGGAAGGCCTGGGTACAGAGGCAGCAGAATGAAGGAGGCAGGAAGGAGGAAGACTTGGCACTGGGGAAGGTAGGATAATGTGGCCAAAGGCTACAGACCCCAGGTGGGCTCTTCAGGGGGTGTCCTTTCTACCCACTAGTAGCCAAAAATTTCAGGCAGACTTTGCTTTTGTACATCAAGGTACAAAACTCAGAATATTGTACCTCAACAGAAAAATGAAAAGACTGTTTTTTTGTTGTTTATCATATGGAAAACCTTAACCACTGACCTACAAATAGTAAAAATAATATGACTTTTTAGTTAACACTTCAGATCCCTTCAGAGAAATCTATAAACTCATCTTGCCTAAATATGGCCCTGAGGTGGGGGAGGACAGCCATGTAAGCCCCTTCCTCTGCGACAAGTTTCAAGCCCATTGTCGGGTTGGCAGAAGAAACCTGATTCTGGCCTCACAGACTCTGAGCACTGCAAAGAGGCCTCCAGAACCTTAAGAATAAGACACCTTTGATCTACAGGAAGACACATGGGTGGTTCCATTGCTGCTGCTAAAACAGGCTTTGGTGGAAGAAGCTGCTGCCAGGCTAGCCACAGGGGAGAGGGAAAGAGCCCCATGGCTTCAGAAGAGCATCCTCCCCCACGTGCACATGCCCAGTTTGCCTGACGCCCAGTCAGAGCTGATACTTTGCGCCCACAGCTGGCACCACAGGCCTACGGCCTGGATCTGACAGCCTAGTTTTATGAGTTCAGATCACCAAGACACAGAATGAGAAAGAGGCTCCTCAGGAGGGCACTTACCTAATGCACAGGCAGGCTGAGCAAGTGGCTGTTAGGCGATGTATGGAGTACCAGGTCAGCAGGACAGGAACCTTTTATAGGGAATTTAATGGAGGCTAGTGTTTTAGATAGGCTATCCCCACCCCATGGGAAGGCTTGATTCATCAAATGCTTGGCCCAGCCCAGCCCCACTTCCCTTCTTGTCTGTTTTGCCTGCTGACACGCGCTGTGTTGGCTTAATGAGCAGGCCCTTTTACTACACTGGGTGTCCTTCCTGAGTCCCTCCCTGGGTCTTTCTCCTCATGTCAGGGAAGCTCTTTACTGATGTGATGGGCTCAGCAGTGCTCGGCATAGGTGGGGGTTCCTGGTGAACACTCTTTATCTCCATGTCACTGCAAAATAATGGGACTCCTTTTTTTTCATATAAACATTTTAAAACACTTCCATCTATTGAGGGTTATCCTTTCCAAAGTGGTCACTTTGGGAAGCTACACATGTTTTTCTGGCGATGTTGCCATTACTTAGAACATTCTTGGAATTCTTGTTTCAGAATTGCCTTTCATGCCAAGTTTATGAGACATGGAAGAAATTCAATCTCATTTCTTTTTGGTTGGGTCTCATTTTTGATTAAAACAAAAAAGGTTAATAGCTGTCCCCAGCACCCATCCTATGAGTAGGCAGCATTTTACAGCTGTTGGGAGAAGAGGCTTAAAGTAACTAAGGCAACCCTTCATTGCAAAGACAGGGAACTCAACTGGTCAACCAATCAGCAAATATTTATGGAGAGTCTATTCCATTCTAGATATAGGGCTAGGCCTGAGGGAAACAGTGTGAAACAGGATGCCAGCAATTTCTACTCTTACAGAGTTTGTAGCCTGGCAGGCCCAGGAGAAAGTCCCTGAGAGGTTAACAGTACTGGCAATTACTGCTTGATTTGTTTTGCTTTGATTTAATTTTCATTACCACCGCATTTTGTGGGATCCTCATAACTAAGCCCCTTTTATAAATGAAGATACCAAGAACCCTCGGATACGCTGCCACTCTGAAGAAAGAATGGTACACCAGACCCTTCAATTTCTGGCCATGGTTCCCCTCTGTTACAATGTGGCACTTTACAAACATCAAATTTGTTCTCTGTGGATGAAAACAACCATCCTTGAGGGATGAGAAGTAAGCATTCTGAGCTCTGAAGCCAAGTCCCAAAGGGGCTCCTAACACACATTTTTACAGAAAATACATGTAGCTTCCAGAAAGGCATCTTCGTAGTCTTCACTTGTCTGCACGCAGCCCACAAGAAAGGCAATGACAATCAGGATGGGAAGGTGCAGTAAGGCCCTTCGCTGCAAAGACTGTCAGAGGGGGCGCAGTCCTGCGGACATGGCACACACCCTAGTAAGAGGAGCAGAGCACAGGGTGAGATGCAGCCTGCAGGAGGGGCCATCTGCATGGAGAGGGGCTGGCTCCAGTCCCTGGTGAGAGATCCCCCCCCAGAGGTTGCTATGGTAACTGGTCAGAGAAGGCCAGTGGGAGAGGGAGGTTGGGGAACAAGAGAGGGTCCTGCAGGTTAGACCTTGCTACTATGAGTGGTGTGCTAAGCCTCATCTGAAGGGGCTTTGAGCCTCCAGAAAGGTTTGGGAGCTAAGGGAAAGTATGTTAGGAAAGTAACAAACCAGGTGCTTTATCTATGAGGTAACTCTGGGGTAGGTATCATTATATCCAATTTACTGATGAAGAAACTGAGGTACAGAGAGGTTGAGTAAACTACACAAGGTCACATACCTAGAAAGTGATAGAGTTAAATTTGAACTTAGATCTGCTTGCCTCCAAAGCCTGTGTCTTTCCATGGGGCAGGACTGAGCCCCGGGGGTGGCTCGCATGGGTGGGTGGGGCTGGGGGAGATGAGGGCATGTGAGGGATGGGACTGACAGTCTCTGAAGATGTAAAAGTGTTAGTTTGTGAAGAGTTATTACAAATGAGTGACGTTACTTAGTAGTCACGTCTCTTGGGTCTGGAAGGCAGAGAGAGGCTAGGGACCCTGTCTGAAGTTGAATCAAACTCTTATCCTATGTTCACTTTTCCTTGGAATAAACAGAAATATCTCAGCAAAACAAACTCAGTTTTGCACTTTGATTCCTTCTCACACACTCATTCAGAAATCATTACTGATGCTCACTTCATTCATTTCTACAAGCACCTAGCAGCCTATCTGCTACATGTAGTGGGCTACAAATGAAGGATAAGATTCTGCTTCCCAGGGAATCAGTCTATCCAGGAGGACAGGCCATGAACACCCCAAAGAATTATTTAATAATGGAAGACAAAGTGTTGTAAAATGTAAATCTGTAAAACCAGATATCTTCCCCTGCACCCTGGAGCACAGAATGGTGACATGGGACAGGGGACTGTCAGTGGGGAATGATTGGAGGGTGGCCATTTGAGTCTCCCCCCAAAAAGCAGAAGATGGAAAAATTTTATAATCTTAGGTTTCACCTTCAAAAAAACAGATCTGAAAGCCAGAGAGCATTGCCTACAGTATCATGTGTGGTGAGAGAAGTCACCTGTCCATGCACTGCCTACACATCCTAAATGAGGGGCAGGGCGAGGGCACAGCTGTCAGAGAGAAAAAGAACAGTGGACAGTTCTGGGCCTCCTTATCCTTTCTCTACCCCAAATGTGGTCTCTTCTCCCACGTCCACCCCACCTGGGTCCTGGTGAGGGCATCCTGGAAGCCCGGATGTTCAACCCTGGATATGGCAGGGTGGATTAGGCAGATACCAGAGTTGTCCCTGTTGACACAGTTTGCAGTGTCTTAGTGAGTATCTATTACACATTCTGGGTGTAATCCCAGACCTGACAGGTGATGTTGATCCTGCTGTGTCTCTCAGTCCTATGCAGACAGTGAGCATGTGACTAATAATGTCATTACCATTAGCCAGGAAAGCTGGAAGCTATCATTTGAAAGGGAATCTGAATTTCCCAGAGCTAGGTGTTCAAGCCAAAGACAGAGCTTCTAGAACAAGCAAACCAGAAGGTTCCAACCTCCTTCCCATAGAGAAAAAGGAGAAATGTCATGGGAGGTGAGGGAGTTTTTCCTTTTTCTGCCTCATCAGTGCTCAGAAGTCTGCACTGTCCTGGTGGCACCTAAGGTTTGTTGATTCAAATGTAATGGGAATAGACAAGACACTTCCCAGCATGTCTTTATTCCTGTCATAATCTCTGATCAAAATTTGGACCTGCCTAGAGGCCAGAAAACTCCCTTTCCCTGCCTTTCTGGTATGCTTACAGGGTGCTGGCATCTGAGCAGTGGGCCTGGCCACCAGACACATCGCAGGGGACTCTAATTCAGAAGTGAGGGGTGTGAGGAAGTAAGTGCACATAGGTAACTGAGGCCTTTGGATCTGAGGGTGATGCAGGACAGTGGGGTCTTTCCTGGAATTATCCTATAGCCTGATTTGGGCTTTTGTTCTTGTGTGGCAGCTTCCAGTTCAAACCTCTGGTCCTAAAGTGGCTCTACTTGCTTTCATGTAGGCCTTCTAGTCAATGGTTTAGTGTAATGCCATTCCATCATGTTCAGGAAGATATTTTCTTTAACAGGTGGGTCCCCCCCCCCATTCATTTAACCATGTTTAAAGATTTTGGGATATAATACCCTAAGTTTAATCAGGAAATATAAAATAAATGTAATGCCAAGCATATTCATGTAATAGAATTCCATACAGCAGTGAAAATGGAAAAACTGTTATATATAGCAACATGGGTGACTCTCACATAAATTTCAACAAAAAAAGCCAGTCACAAAATCTACATGGTGTGAGTCCATTTATAGAAAATTAAAGTGACAGCAAAACCAAAACATGGTTTTACATGAGAATATTAACTTTGGAGAGCCATGAACCTAGCTTCTTGGATGCTGATAATGTGCTGTTTTCTGGTCTGGGTGGTGGATACATTAGTGCATTACTTTGTAAAAACTCTTACATTAATGATTTGTGCACTTTTCTGTATGTATTTTCTACTTCAATAAAAAGTTTTTTCTCCTTGGGGGAAAAAAAGTGTGGACCTGCCATTCCCACAAAACCCCGGTTCATGCCACCTTCTGCCTGTCTGTCGGGACTTCCTCCTGCCTTGAATGCATTCTTCTCTTTCTCCTCCATGTAAATGACCTCCATCCCTTCAAAACAAGACAAATACCACTAATTCTGCACTATATTTCCATATTATCCCAACCAGATGAGATCCCTTCTTGATCAGGCCTCTCTTTGAGGACAAGGCTTGTTTAAGTACATGTGTACTGACTTCATATGGAAGTCTGGTCCATTCTTCAGGAAAACAGAGCTTCCCCCTGTACTTGTGAGGACTGGGTGATATGTCCCACACACCATGTTCCATCCCACTAGAGCTACTGGGCTTCATCCCTGTGCTCGTGGGGATAACTTAAGGCTGCAGGAGACCCCAGGACCAAACTGGGGCAAAGCTCCAAGGCAGCTCTCATCAGGATGAACCAGATTTGTGCTGGTCTCCCTACAAACCCCACAAACCTGTCTGTACTGGCCTCCACTGGGGCTGGTCAGCTTTGAACTATTTCCTCCCTCCTTGATCAAAGTACCTGTCCCTCCCAGGGAGGTAGCTAGGATTAAAAGGTGATGACAGAGTGTTCTGAGCACACGGGATGACAAAGGGACACTGAGGGTGTACAAAGGTCAAAGCCTTTAAGAGTTAGTTTTGGGGCCTGGAAATACAGTCCTAATTTAATGGGAAGAGGGTGAGGTGTGGTGTGCTGTGGGCCTGAGGTCATTCAAGGGGCAGCTGGCTATTGGCAAATGTCACCTCATTGTCTTCAGACCGCTGTGAAGTTAGGAAGGCAAGAAGGCACACAGGCATGTTCTTATCTCCGAGAGTGGAAAGGACCAGTACAGCCCCACTGCTTCACTGGCTCCCTGGCTTCATTTACTTGCTGAGCCTGTTTCCTTATCTATAAACTAGTGACAACCTCTGTTTGTGCCACTTGGTTATTATGAATTAGTAATATGCATCCTTCTAAACTGATGAAGTCTAAAACCTGCATAGAGCATTATTATTATTGTCATATGAAGTAGTGAGTCGTCCTTTTGAATATGGACAAAAAAGAATGTACACAAAATTACGGCTCGTGTGGCTCGCTCATTCTGTCCTTTTAAGAAGCTCTAATCTATAAATAATGGATAACACATACACCTTGGAAAATCCAAAAATAGAAATTAGAAAAAACACAGTGGGTGATTGTATGTTTATTTTTCCACGAAAGGATTTACCACAGACTTCCTTCACTTACCTTTGTGTCAGTTTATACACTATTAACTATTTCAGATCAAATGTAGATAACACTAACATTTATTTAACATTATATTAACATTATTTGCAGGTCAATCCAAAGTGAATCTGTGAAACAGAAGTAAATGATGTTCAATTTACACAACTTCTGTGGGGCAAAAGTGACATGGCCTTACAGTGAGCCTCCCTCCAGTTCTCAGCATGTAGAGCTGCTGTGGGGTTCTCTGGGGCAGTGACAAATTGTCTGGTGCCCAGTCCTCCCACCTGAGTGCTAAGAACCTGCTTTCACTCCCTGGTTCCAGAATTGAAAGCTTTCAATGCTTGGTGCCTTTGCAGTTATTGTGAGGGTCCCATGAGTCCACAAGCCTGCCCATCATTGCTGCATAAGGAATTCCTATCCTGCACATGTCTGTGCTATTATTTTCCAAATATGTTTTGGCCAAGTGACTAAGACAGAAGTCACTTTCTTCCATGCATACCAGTGCGGAGCTCCTCATCCACCATCTATGGGAACTGGTCAGGGCAAGGCCTAAGGCCCGCAAGGCTGGATGGTGGCAGCAACTGACTCCAGGGAGCAGTCACCAGAGCCAAGGTCCACCAGTTCAGGACTGACCACACAGTCAGTGTGACATCCACTATCTAACTTCTCACAAACACTCTGAAAGCTTCTTCTTTGTATTCCTATGTTCCAAAGGAAGTACTTGAGTTTCAAAGAGAGGACATGGCCAAAGTCACACAGTTTTGGGTGGAGATAGGACTGGTTTTTGTTCCAGTCTTGGTGGTTCTCTCACCACACAGCTGCCTCCATGGACTACTGGGAGAAAATGGGAACCTGAATGCCCCTGAGCAGTAGGTTATGTGTTTCTGTTAGCATGAGGCCTCTTCCACAGCCCCGAGTTGTGCAGGAACAAGGACTTGGGAGAAAGGTCACCTTGAGGAATATTGGCATGTGTCAGTGTGGCCCCATAGGAGGGCAAATCATCAGAAGCAGCTTACTGAGGTGTGGGCATGGTAATATCATGTGTGATCACAGGTGACAGTTTTAGTCTCTTCCTTTGCTGTCACCAGCCAAGAATTTAGGCCTCCCTGCTTGCTTTTGCATTTCTCTCTTCTTAGCATGTCTTTATACAGGCATGTGGTTTTGTTGTTGTTAAAATGGAAAACAAGGGCTTTGCAGGCCAACCACTCCTAGGCTATATCCAGCTCTACCACTTATGAGCTCGGTGACTTAGGACAAATCCCTTAACTTCTCTAAGCCTTGGCGTCTTCTCTAAAAATGGAGCTATATAAGCCTCTTCTCCTATGGATGGTATATAGATTAAATAAAATGAGTCAAACATTTTTTTGTGGAGACTGGTTTAAAAAAAAAGTAGGCTGTCAGTAGATAATAGAGGACAGATGTCAGTCATGAAGATGGGTGAAGAATATAATGGTAACAGAACAGAATATAATGGTAACAGCTACTCATGTCATCTGTGAAGAAAGACAGTTTGACTTCTTTGCCAATTTGAATACTTTTATCCCTTTTTGTTGTCTGATTGCTGTTGCAAGGACTTCTAGTACTATGTTGAATAATAAGTGGTAACAGTGGGCATCCTTGTCGTGTTCCTGATCTTAAGGGAAAGGCTTCCAGCTTTTCCCCATTGAGAATGATATTTGCTGTAGGCTTTTCATACGTGGTTTTTATGAAATTGAGGAATGTACCCTCTATCCCTACACTCTGAAGGGTTTTAATCAGGAAAGGATGCTGTATTTTGTCAAATGCTTTCTCTGCATTAATTGAGAGGATCATATGATTCTTGATTCTTTTCTTGTTGATGCGATCTATCATGCTGATCAATTTGCGAATGTCGAACCACCCTTGCATCTCAGGAATAAATCCCACTTGGTCATGATGGATAATCCTGTTAATGTACTGTTGGATCCTATTAGCTAGGATCTTTTTGAGAATTTTGGCATCCATATTCATCAGGGATATCGGTCTGTAATTCTCCTTTTTGATGGGGTCTTTGCCTGGTTTGGGGACCAAGGTCATACTGGCCTCATAGAATGAG
The DNA here is from genome assembly GCF_002007445.2 of Ailuropoda melanoleuca. Taxonomy (NCBI): domain Eukaryota; kingdom Metazoa; phylum Chordata; class Mammalia; order Carnivora; family Ursidae; genus Ailuropoda; species Ailuropoda melanoleuca. The sequence goes on from NC_048219.1 coordinate 89,444,294, forward strand.
TTTGGTAGTTTTCCTTCTGTTTCTATTTTTTGAAACAGCTTCAGGAGAATAGGTATTATTTCTTCTTTGAATGGTTGGTAGAATTCCCAGGAGAATCCGTCAGGCCCTGGACTCTTGTTTTTTTGGGAGGTTTTTGATCACTGCTTCAATCTCTTCATAATTAATTGGTCTGTTTAAAAATCAATTTCTTCCTGTTTCAGTCTTGGTAGTTTATAGGTTTCCAGGAAGGCATCCATTTCTTCCAGGTTGTTTAATTTATTGGGATAAAGCTGCTGATAAAAATTTCTTTTTTTTTTTAAAATTTATTTATTTATTTGACAGAGATAGAGACAGCCAGCGAGAGAGGGAACACAAGCAGGGGGAGTGGGAGAGGAAGAAGCAGGCTCATA
>NC_048219.1:89444696-89450526 GCF_002007445.2 Ailuropoda melanoleuca
AAGAGCCTGATGTGGGGCTCGATCCCATAACGCAGGGATCACGCCCTGAGCTGAAGGCAGACGCTTAACCGCTGTGCCACCCAGGCGCCCCTGCTGATAAAAATTTCTAATGATCATTCCTATTTCGTTGGTGCTGGTTGTGACCTCTCTCCTTTTATTCATAATTTTATTAATTTGGGTCCTTTCTCTATTCTTTTGAATAAGTCTGGCCAGTGGCTTATTGATCGTATTAATTCTTTCAAAGAACCAGCTTCTAGTTCTGTTGATCTGTTCTACTGTGCTCCTGGTTTCTAATTCATTGATCTCTGCTCTAATCTTGATCAACTGCTTTCTCGTGCATTGGTTAGGCCTGTTATTCTGTTCCAGCTCCAGCTTCGTGAGGTTAGAATATGAAAACTGCATTTTAGATTTTTCTATTCTTTTGAGTGAGGCTTGGATGGCTATGTATTTTCCCCTTAGGACTGCCTTTGCAGTGTCCCCTAGGTTTTGGACCATTGTGTTTTCATTCTCATAGGTCTCCATAAATTGTTTAAATTGATTTTAATTTTCCTGGTTTACCCAATCATTCTTGAGCAGGATGGTTCTTAGTTTCCAAGTGTTTGAGTTTCTTCCAAATTTTTCCTTGTGATTGAGTTCCAATGTCAAAGCATTGTGGTCTGAGAATATGCAGGGAATAATTTCAGTCTTTTTGTAGCAGTTGAGACCTGTTTTGTGACCCACTATATGGTCTATTCTGGAGAATGTTCCATGTGCAATAGAATAGAACGAGTATTCTTTTGTTCTGGGGTGTAGTGTTTTATAAGTATCTATGAGGTCCATCTGGTCTAGTATGGCATTCAAAGCTCTTTTTTCTTTGTTGATTTTCTGCTTAGGTTATCTGCCTGTTGCTGAGAGTGGGGTGTTGAGGTCCCCCACTATTAACGTATTATTATCTATATGTCTCTTAAGAGTAGGCTTGTGTATCTAGCTGCACCCCGTTGGGGGTAGAGACATTTATAATTGTCATATACACTTGTTGGATACATCTTTTAAGAATAATATAGTGTCCTTCTGTATCTCTAACTATATTCTTTAGTTTAAAATCTAATCTGTCTGATATGAGAATTGCTACCCCAGCTTTCTTTTGAGGTCCGTTGGCAAAAAATGGTTTTCCATCCCTTCACTTTCAGTCTGGATGTATCTTTAGGTTGAGGATGAGTCTCTTGTAGACAGCAAATGGATGGGTCATGTCTTTTTATCCAATCTGCAACCCTGTGGTGTTTTATGGGAGCACTTAGGCCATTTACATTGAGAGTGATTATTGAGACATATGATTTTAATGATGTCGTGTTGCCTGTGAAGTCTTTGTTTCTATATATTGTAACTTTCTGTTCTGTATCCCTTTTGGGGCCTTCTTACTTTTATAGAACCCCCCTTAATATCTACTGTATGGCTAGTTTGGTTGTTACTAATTCGGTCACTTTCTGCCGATCCTGGAAGGTACTTATCTCTCCATCATCTCCATTCTGAATGACAACCTTGCTGGATAAAGGATCCTTGGCTGCATGTTCATCTCAGATAGACCTTTGAAAATATGCTGCTACACCTTCCTAGCCTGCCTTGTCTCTGTAGTTAGGTCTGATGTTATTCTGATATATTTCTTCACTGATGAAATGATACTCTATATGGAAAACCCAAAAGACGTCATCCCCAAACTACTAGAACTTATAGAGCAATTCAGTAATGTGGCAGGACACAAAATCAATGCTCAGAAATCTGTTTCATTTCTATACACGAACAATGAGACTGAACAAAGAGAAATTAGGGAATCCATTCCGTTTACAGTAGCACCAAAAATCATGTTATCTCAGAAATAACTTAACCAGAGACGTAAAGGATCTATATTCTAGAANTAAAGGATCTATATTCTAGAAACTACAAATCACTCTTGAAAGACATTGAAGAAGACACAAAAAGATGGAAAAATATTCCATGCTCATGGATCGGAGGAATTAACATAGTTAAAATATCTGTGCTACCCAGAGCAATCTACACTTTTAATGCCATCCGAATCAAAATACCAATGACATTTTTCAATGAACTGGAACAAACAGCCCTTCAATTTGTGTGGAACCAGAAAAGGCCCCGAATTGCCAGCCAAGGAATTGTTGAAAAGGAAAAACAAAGCTGGGGGCAGCACGTTGCCAGATTTCAAGCTGTACTACAAAGCTGTGATCAAAAAGACNGATCACAAAGACAGCATGGTACTGGCACAAAAACAGACACATCGACCAATGGAACAGAATAGAGAACCCAGAAATGGACCCTCGGCTCTTTGGGCAACTAATCTTTGATAAAGCAGGAAAAAACTACCGGTGGATAAAAGACAGTATCTTCAATAAATGGTGCTGGGAAAATTGGACAGCTATATGCAAAAGATTGAAACTTGACTACTCTCTCACACCATCCACAAAGATAAATTCCAAATGAATGAAAGACCTCAATGTGAGACAGGAATCCATCAAAATCCTAGAGGAGAACATAGGCTGCAAACTCTACGAAATCAGCCACAGCCAACTTTTTCAGGACACATCTCCAAAAGCAAGGGAAACAAAAGAAAAAATGAACTNAAAAGATAAAATGAACTTATGGGACTTTATCAGGATAAAGAGCTTCTGCACAGCCAAGGAAACAGTCAAAAAAACTAAGAGGCAGCCCACGGAATGGGAGAAGATATTTGCAAATGACACCACAGATAAAAGATTAGTCTCCAAGATCTACAAAGAACTTCTCAAACTCAATACAAGGGAAACAAATAATCAAATCAAGAAATANCAATACACGAGAAACAAATAAACAAATCATAAAATGGGCAGAAGATATGAACAGACACTTTTCCAATGAAGACATACAAATGGCTAACAGACACATGAAAAATGTTCAAAATCATTAGCCATCAGGGAAATTCAAATCAAAGCCACACTGAGATACCACTTTACGCCAGTTAGAATGACAAAAATTTACAAGGCAGGAAACAACAAATGTTGGAGAGGATGTGGAGAAAGGGGATCCCTCCTACATTGTTGGTGGGAGTGCAGGTGGTACAGCCCCTTTGGAAAACAGTGTGNTGGGTAGTAAGGAGGGCACGTATTGCATGGTGCACTGGGTGTTATACGCAACTAATGAAGCATCAAACTTTACATCAGAATCAGGGGATGTACTGTATGGTGATTAACATAATATAATAAAATAAAATTAATTATAAAAAAAAGAAGATGTGGTCCATATATACAATGGAATATTACTCAGCCATCAAAAAGAATGATTTCTCAGGATTTGCTGCAACATGGATGGGACTGGAGGAGATAATACTAAGCGAAATAAGTCAAGCAGAGAAAGACAATTTTCATATGGTTTCACTCATTTATGGAACTTAAGAAGTAGGAAGATCAGTAGGAGAAGAAAGGGAAGAAGGAAGGGGGGGGTAGAAAGAAGGGGGAATGAACCATGAGAGACTGTGGACTCTGGGAAACAAACTGCGGGCTTCAGAGGGGAAGGGGGTGGGGAATTGGATAGGCTGGTGATGGGTATTAGGAGGGCATGTATTGCATGGTGCACTGGGTGTTATACGCAAGTAATGAATCATGGAACTGTACATCAAAACTTAGGGATGTACTTTATGGTGACTAACGTAACATAATAAGAAATCATTATTTAAAAAAAAAGAACACCAGCTATTCAGGATTGGGCTCAAGGCCTTTAAACAACAAGGATTGATGTGATTAAACAGAAAACCAGAGGCTCCTTTGGTCATGAGGGAGGTCTTTTAGCTACTAGAACATAGCACAGTTGAATCATGAGTGTGTGTGTGCATGTTGCACATCTGTAGAAGACGAATCTCCTCAAGTTTCAACATGAATTTCACTGGTAAGTAGCAAAATGGGACCAGATGTAGTTTGAACTACAAGTTGATGAATATTCTGAACTTTGGGCAATTGCAAATAGAAAGTTAGAACATTCTCTTTATTTCTAGAGCAACTGTGGCACAAGGATGTGACATTTTGGAGGTACGTTGATGAAGAAGTTCAGCGGGTGATACAGAACCAGAATAGCACAAGAGGGGAACCCAGAGAGCACCACACCTGCATGGTTCACTCATTCCTCAGTGAGGAGGGAACCCATTTAATCCCGGAAGCACTCTGTAAATAGTTTGTAATTTGTTGTGAATGGAATTTTGCTTACATTATTATTTTTGTCAAAATTTAAATTGTTTATACAATAATGTGGGTTCCATCATTCATAATAAGCCATTTTGCTGTCTATTCCTAAGATCTGAGTTAAAAGAAACTCTGTGTTTTCTTACTGGAGTCCTGAGCACTGAGTGGGGCCCCTAGGCTGCTGTCTTGTAGATCTGGTGCCCAGACCTGCAGTCTATATCTCGCCCAGGGGGTGTTTCTGTCTGGACAAGCCATATGTTTCACAGAAGCTCCTCCCAAAACACAGCTTCCACTTGGCTTGTCTCTCTTTGATCCTGCTGCCATGTGTGTAAAACTAAACATAAAACCCTGCAAGGTGTGAGGTGAAGTCCTCAAGGTAAACCATCAGGGGAAGTGCCAACTCTGCTCCACCATGAAGGGGAGTGCTTTTCCTTTGTTTCTCGAATGAGGAAGGCTGTGTTCTTACACACTTCCAGGCACTAACAACCCCTCTGACTGGTTGTTTTGAGCATAATAATAACTGTTCCTACGGGCAATAAAGAAGATATGGACACCGATAATTACAGGCTAGCTCACAACTCCCTGGGGGGCTGTGTAGATGACTGTGTATTGGAATCATTCTTACTGGTTTCTTCACATGGTCTATATATTAGTTGGGGTTCTCCATAGAAACAGCCAATTGAGAGAGTTCATGTTAAGGAAATAGCTCACACAATAGTTGGGGTTGGCAAGTCTGAAATTCACAGGGCTGACCAACAGGCTGAAAATTCTGGCAAGAGTTGATGCTGTAGTTTTGAGTCCAAAGGCAGTCTGGGGGTAAAATTCCCGATCCCCTGGGGGAACCCCAGTCCTTTTCTCTTGAGGCTGTTAACTGATTACATGATGCCCACCCACATTGTGGAGAGTAATTTGTTTTACTCAAAATCTACTGATTTAAATGTCAATGATATCTAAAAAATACCTTCATAGTAACATCTAGACTGATGTTTGACCAAATAACTGGGCACCATGACCTAGCTAAGTTTACATATTAAAATAACTATCACAACCTAGGTACTCTGTTTGGTTTCCCAATCCTGGCTTTTTGAAGTTTAGGGTCCCCCATACTCCCAATTTCTTAGTAAATCAGTGTTCCCTTATATCTTGGTTGGGACTTTTATTCCCTGTCTTACTTCCCAAGACATTTGCCTCAGATTTCTTTAATTAATTTACTTATTTTTATTTATTTTTTGAGTCAGTTTTTTTTAATAATTTTTTATTATATTGTTAGTCACCATACAGTATATCCCTAGTTTTTGATGTAAAGTTCCATGATTCATTACTTGCATATAACACCCAGTGCACCATGCAATATGTGCCCTAGACAGTTTGACTTCTTCTTTGCCAATTTGGATACCTTTTATCCCTTTTTGCTGTCTGATTGCTGTTGCAAGGACTTCTAGTACTATGTTGAATAATAATGGCTAGAGGTGGCATTCTTGTCATGTTCCTGGTCTTAAAGGAAAGGCTTCCAGCTTTTCCCCATTGAGAATAATGTTTGCTGTAGGCTTTTCATAGATGGTGTTTATGAAATTGAGGAATGTACCCTCTATCCCCACACTCTGAAGGGTTTTAATCAGGAAAGGATGCTGTAT